>NC_138768.1:571791729-572251729 GCF_965119305.1 Pelophylax lessonae | reverse complement strand
TACACTAAAAAATAAAAAAAATAAAAATAGTTGAAAAAGGATAAAAAAAAAAAAAGCGGCCCTTTTAAACCGGTTGCTAGGTAACGACTTTTGACGTAGCTTCGGTCCTCCAAGACCATAGAGTCGAGTGAGGGCCATCTTGCCCTCACTCGACTTCCTGTCTCTGAGGATCCGGGACCGGATAGTTTTCCCCTGCTGCAGTAAGCTGGGAAAACGTCTGGGACGCGGCGGGAGGGGGGGGCACCTCTTCCCCTGCACCATAAGGGTAATTCCGCGGCGAATCTGCCACTGGGACCACCCTTATCTGAAAGCCGACCGCCCGCCGTTTAAAAAAATACCGGGGTTATGGCAGCTATCTGCTGCCATAACCCCAGTATTTAGCTTTAAAGGGCCGACTGATATAGTCGTTAGGCGGTCGGTAAGTGGTTGCATGTATATGGCAAACAGGTGACGATGACTGATGGGGTGACAGATGACGATGACTGATGGGGTAACAGGTGACGATGACTGATGGGGTGACAGGTGACAATGACTGATGGGGTGACAGGTGACAATGACTGATGGGGTGACAGGTGAGGATGATTGATGAGGTGACAGATGACGATGATTGATGAGGTGACAAGTGACGATGATTGATGGGGTGACAGATGACAATCACTGACGGAGTGACAAGTGACGATGATTGATGGGGTGACAAGTGATGATCACTGATGGGTTGACAAGTGACGATGATTGATAGGGTGACAGATGACGATGACTGATGGGTTGACAGGTGACGGTGATTGATGGGGTGACGGGCGATGGTCACCGATGGGTGACAGGTGACGGGCGATGGTGCACGGCGGTACTGATGGCAGTCTCTGGTGACAGGTGCACTTTAGGCTATGTTCACATGTGAGCGTAGCGATCGAGGGCAGAATCACTGATCCAGAAATCATTGCAAATCGCGGGACGCCTGTGCGTTGCCCGTGATTTGCAATAGCACCCCAAACGCTGTGCGATGTTGTAGCGATTTCCGCCTGCCGAATTGCGGTAACATCGTGCAAACAACGCATGACGCCCCAAAGAAGCTCTTGTACCTTTTTTGGGCGTCATGCGTTGTTTGCGCGATGTTACCGCGATTCGGCAGGTGGAAATCGCGGCAACATCGCACAGCGTTTGGGGTGCTATTGCAAATCACGGGCAACGCACGGGCGTCCCGCAATTTGCAATGATTTCTGGATCGCTGGCAGAATCGCGGTGATTCTGCCCGCGATCGCTACGCTCACATGTGAACGTAGCCTTATGGGTGTCAATTTCTGGGCACTGTTGAGGTGACTGTTGGGTGACAGGTGCAATTGGGGGGGCTGAGGACTGTGTGGGGGCCTTTATTGCTGTGATTTTACTTTTACAGGTACACAGAGCAGTAACTCACTGTTTCTGGCTCTGCTCTCCTCAGACTGGAAACTGTGTGAGGGGAGAAGAGCTAGTAACAGTGAGTTACTGCTCTGTGTTTACATTTTGTGATCGGCTGTGAATGGCCAAGCTAGCATTTAGACGCTGAACATGTGGATGGCTAGGACAGTATTTTTTTTTTTACAGTTCAGCAACTGGGGTAGCAAAATTTGCCTGCTGGCCAAATCAACAGGTGGTGTACTGCTAGCAGATTTGGTGCAAGTACCTGTGGCACCCATTGCTATACCATCATTCCTCTCAATGCAGGTTTTTGAGAGAACTTGTGGTATAGTAGGGGTAGAGATCCCAGATGAGGAGCAAGGAGAAGTCATTTGTTATGATGTGGCTCTTTCAGGTGCTGTTGTCAACGGACTGCATGGCAGGTCATCATATGTCTTGTCAAGTATGTGGTGCCCAAGCGGCTGGTGTTCTGGCCATGCTTGATCTGCTTCAGACAGAGATTTCAAACAGCAAAGCTACAGTCTGCTGTACATGTGTTGAAAAAAGCCCACACCAATTAACTTTTGGAAGTCAGCAGATAGTTAGCAGCGCCCTGCACCTGTGGAGCTCTTTGGTGTAAAGCAATAGGGTGGCTGCCCTCAAGTTTCCCCCTGGGGGACATCCTGCCTCATTGGAGTTGTTCTGCCACCTCCTCCTCCTCACTTTCCTCCTCTAATCTCTCAGGCACCCAAGTATGGTCAGTGACTTCACCATCCCCTCCCTCCTCATCACTGGAGCAAACATGGCAGTATGCTGCAGCTTTTGGAACATGACTGCTAGTTTCTTGTCCGTCATTGTCACCACCTCTCTCTAGGCTCACGTTATTCCCTTTCTCATCTTGGGAACCAACATCGGAGCATTTAAATTGCTGTGCATCCTCCAGCATCATGTAACTGACACTATGATCGAATAATTCAGGTGACTCCTCCGTGCATGATAGTGAGGCTACAGAAGGAGTAGCTGTGGACAAGGAGCCTGTGGAATAGGCCGCTTTGGCAGCTGCGGTGGAAGGCAAACTAGTATGAGCCTGGGTGACAGAGGATGAGGAGGATGAGGACGGTTTAGTTATCCACTCCACCAACTCTTCTGCATGTTGTGGCTCGATAACACAGCCAGCACCGGAACAAAAAGGACAAGCGTGCCCTGCCTGCAGAGGATGCACCATGTCCGCAACCACCACTTTTCACTGTGGAAACAGAGTCTGCTTGCCCTCTTTTAGTGGCCTTTGAGCGTCTGCCTCTCCTTGTTGGCCTTTCGAACATGATGGGATTTTGGGGGGCTTTATAACTGTCCTTCAAGATTTCTCCGTAGGTATGGTGATATTGGGAGGCAACTTTAATTTTGTCTGCTAGAAAACATATTGTTAAATCTCTGTGGGATGTGCGATTGGTGGACTGTTGGAGAGTTCGTACTTCTGAATAGATTTATTCCTGATTGATCAGGATCATTTCAATAGTGTGTGTGTGATGCTAAGATTTACCCCATCACGCTCTTGGACCATGCCCTGGTTGAACTCACTCTGCAGCTAAAGCCTAAATCTCGACAGCCTTGGTCGTGGCATCTTAATGAAAACTTTTTTGGATGATGTAGCTGTGGTGGGAGAGGTTTGCAAGGTTATACAACATTATTTTGCAGAAAACACCAGTGGGGAGGTTTCCGAAAGCGTGATTTGGGAAGCGCACAAAGCTGTCTCTAGGGGTGCCCTCATTGCCCAAGCCACATGTCTGAAAAAACAGCTGAATGCCTCGGAGAGTGAAGAGACCAAAGGTAAGCATAATAGTCTGATTGACTCCTACTTAGAAGAGATAGATTACACATCACTTTCATCCAAAGTGTTGACAGATTTAATAAGAGACATTTCCCCTGCTAATATTCACTCTACAATCAAAGCAATGCCCTCTGGAAAGAGTCCTGGCCCAGGTGGGTTTTCCGTCAATACTTTTCAGACCTCCTCTTGCCACATATTTCAAATTTTTAATGAAATCGGGCCATATCCTCCTGAGGCATTAAGTGCTCATGTAACTGTAATCCTGAAAAAAGGGAAAGACTCGACGTATTGCCAAAATTATTGCCCCATCTCCCTATTGAATCTTGATATAAAAATCCTGCCAAAGATCATGGCCAACAGCTTAAAGTAGTTCCTAGATGACCTAGACTAGTCCATTCTGACCAAGTGGGGTTTATCCCAGGCCGCGAAGGTAGAGACAACTTCCACAGAGCAATTTCTTTAATCCATTGGATTGTCTCCTTGAAGACTCCCTGTCTTATCCTCTTGTCTGATGCCGAGAAAGTTTTTGATTGGATCAATTAGATCTTTAAATCCCGCATACTCCATAGGCTTGGCCTGGGGGATAAGATGAGGTCATGAATTGAAGCATTGTATACTAACCCCACAGCTCAGGTAAAGGTGAACCAGGTTCTATTCCAGCCTTTCAAGATCTCAAAATGGAACCAAACAGGGCTGCCCCTTATCACCACTACTGTTTGCTCTGGTCATGGAGGCTTTCCTACATCACATTAGATTGAACCTGAACATGTCTGGGATTAGGGTAGGCTCTGACAAACATAAATGGGCCACATTTGCGGATGATGTACTTTTCTTTCTTAGTACACCCTGGATGACTTTGCCTAATCTTCTGGGTGAAATAAGACACTTCCATGACCTATCAAACTTTAAAATCAACCTTGGGAAATCAGTCATTATGCCCTTAAATATCTCCATGTCCGAACGACGAGCTTTAGAATGTTTGTTTCCTTTTAAATGGCAAGAATCTCCCCTTACATACTTTGGTATTAAGTTACCGGTGAACCTCAGAGACCTCTATAGGACCAAAATTCTCTAGTGAGTTGGGAACATTCGAGGGGGGAACACAGATTGCGTAGATTGCACAGAAAACACAGTGGAAGAATATAGTTACACTAAAAGGAGGAATTTCTTTTGCATTAAGTACTTTTTGTGCAAACACTGTGAATTGTAATGGATGGACTTTTTTATGCGCTGAGCACTTTTATATACTTAATTATTGAAAGACTTTGCTTATTTGATGTGAAAATACATTTTAAGGAGGTAAGGCATCTGGTAGCGCTGGGAAAAAGTATTTGTTTAGAGTCAGCTATAATAATTCCTGTTCCTTTAAGCCAAGCAAGTCTAGCCTACTGGCACATGGCTGTCCCAAGGAATGTCATGTTCAGTGGCCAGGAAGTACAGGAAAATGAACAAAGGTGACAAGGAACACTACTGATGGCTGCATTGGCTCTAGTGATATTGTACTGATGTGGCAGCAATCAGGGACACTGTCAATTGCTTAGACTGGTCTGGTGACACTAGGGCTGGTGTGGAAGTGGTGTCGGGGACACTGGCTGTAGTAACACTGACACTGGTGACATTGCCGCTGATATGGCGGCAATCAGAGACACTGTTGATGGCTGCACTGGCTTTGATGACACCGGCACTGACCTGGCTAGCAATCAGGCACACTGGTCTATGAACACTGGCACTGGTGGAGTGAGCAGGTACAATGTTGCTTGCTTACACTGGTTTGGTAACACTGGATCTGATGTGGCAGCATTCAGGAACACTGTTGCTGGCTTACACTGGCCCAGCAACACTGGAACTGGTATAGAAGTGATCAGGAAAATTTTTCTGGTTTATACTGATTGAGAGAACCTGGAACTGTTGTGGCAGCAATCAGAAACACTGTTGCTCGTTTACACTGGTCTGGTGGCACTCAGTGTCAGTGTGATGGACTGTCTGGCATCCTACTTGGGTGCCTTTGCCAAACTGTGCCTCCTGCTCTCCAAACCCTTTCAGCAGAGTGATAGCTAATACCAGCCCTTTCCCCAAAGCATCATACACAGACAAGATATTGGGGTAAAAACCAAAGGACTGTTTATTGAACAGAAATACAGGTTTTTATACGCTTCAAAAATAGGTGCAGTAATCACAGGAACAGTGCAAACTTCAAACAGCAATCCAATTAACAGCCAACAGTGATCTAATCAAACAGTAATCTAATTAACAGCTGACAGTGATCTAATTAAACAACAAATTAATTAACAGCTAGGCCCCTAGTCTTATCAGTATGACTAGCAGTCAAAGGAATTACTCACCCCAGACAAGCCAGCATCAGTACCCCAGTATTCAAGAAGACCCAGGGCTTTCCAAATCTCAGTAACCAGCTTTCTTTTCACATCCATCTTTTCACTGAGTTTCATGTTGGCAGAGACCCTCATGGCTTCCTTGACTTTTAAATGTGGTAATAACATGTAATTTTGCATTATATAATAGGACATCTTCCAGGATGCTCTTATGGCACTTTTCCACTGCAAGTACCGGCTCGGCTCTACTCGGCCCTGCTTGGCCCGGTTTGCTTTTCCACTGCTGGTACCGCATGGTACGGTGTTGGAACGGTTCGGTACGGTATGGTATGGTTTGCTTTTCCACTGAAGTAGTACTAAAGTTAAGTGGATGGGATAACAACGGGGTGGGTGGGATTCTCTGACCAATCAGTGGCTAGTAGTGACTGCATGCAAAGGATTGTGGGATATGGTACCGGGTATGGTACCTCTTGGAACCACAATCGAGTAGGTACTGTTTTTGAGAGCCGTACCATTCGGTTCCATGCAGTGGAAAAGCGCCACTGTACCGTACCGAACCGTTCCTACACCATACCGTTCGGTTCCATGCAGTGGAAAAGCGCCAATAGCTCCCTCAAATGTCATAGTCAGTAGGCAAGAAGCTCCCTGCAGTTCCCTCCAAAAGCCTCTGTCCCGGTTCAATCAGAAACACTGTTCTTGGCTGCACTACTTTGGTTCACTGGCTCTAGGACACTATTGCTGCTTGCTGGTGTGTGCTGGCTGTACTGGGTGTGGAAACAATGGCACTGGTGTAGCAGTTATCAGGAACACTGCTGCTGGCTTATGCTGGTCTGGTGATATTGCAACTGGTGTATCAGTGATCAGGAACATTGTGATGGCTGTGCTGAATTGGGAACACTGGAAATGGTGTGGGGGTTTATCAGGAACAATGTTACTGGCTTTCACTGGTCTGTTGACTCTGGGACTCATGTGGTGGTGATCAGAAACACTGTTACTGGCTGCTTTGGTGTGTGGCTGTTATCAGGAACAGTGTTGCTGTCTTAAAATGGTCTTGTGACACTATACTGGTGTGGTGTGTGATTGTTGCTGGCTTTTACTGGTTTGGTGACACTGGGGCTGGTGTGGCTAGTGCTCAGGAACACTGTTGTTGAGTTAAAGTGGCCAGGAGAAACTGGGGCTGGTGTGTTGGTGATCAGGAACACTGTGGCTAGCTGCACTGGTCTGGTGACACTGGGACTGGTGTAGAAGCATTCAGGAACACTGTTGCTGGCTTACACTGGTCTAGCAACACAGGGCCTGGTGTGGCAGTGATTAGGAACACTGTTGCTGGCTTACACTGATACAGTCAAATTGGGACTGGTGTGGCAGCAATCAGGAACACTTTTGCTTGCCTACACTAGTCTGGTGACACTAGGACTGGTGTGGCAGTGATCAGGGACACTGTTGCTGGCTGCACTAGCTGTGGTGACACTGCCACTAGTGTGGCAGTGATCAGAAACACTGCTGCTGGTTTACATACAGTAGAGGGACCCAAAATTCAAGGAGCACCTTCAAGTTTCAAGGGGCATGAATTAAGCATCTAATCTCCTGACTACCTATCACATTTTTGAAGGTCTTGAAACACCAGGACGATAGAAACACCCACAAAATGAACACATTTTGGTGAATAAACATCCCAAGATATATTTTAAGGGGCATGGCAATTTTTTTGCAGAATACATTTTTTTTTTTTTGCTTCACATTTTTGGAAAATACAGAAAGAAAATGAATATGTATTTAAATCCCTGCACTGATTATCTACCAGACCATGTATCTTGTGTATCACAAAAATCAGCCATACAATGTTGGTACACAAAAACAGTGTACTTTAATGGTCGTCTCTGTACAAGTGGTCAGAGAATACAACTTAGTGTAGTGTTACCTATAGCAGTCTCTGATCCAATAAGCCAAGTGAACTTAGCCTACTGGTACATGGCTGTCCCAAGGAATGCCATTTCTACTGGCCACAAAGTACAAGAGGCATAACAAAGGTGACAAGGAACACTGCTGATGGCTGCATTAGCTCTGGTGACATTGTACTGATGTGGCATCAATCAGGATTGGTGTGGTGGCTTACATGAATACTGTTTCTGGTTGTACTGGTCTGGTGGCAATGGGACTGGTGTGGCAGTGGGACTAGTGTGGTGGCAATCAGAAATACTGTTGCTGGTTGTACTGGTCTGGTGACACTGAGACTGGTGTGGTGGTGATCAGGAACACTGTTGCTGGCTTGCAATAGTCTTGTCTAGCCTAATGTCTATTACCCTCTTTTAGTGGCCTTTGAACGTCTGCCTCTCCTTGTTGGCCTTTCAAACATGATGGGGATTTTGGGGGGCTTTATAACTGTCCTTCAAGATTTCTTCGCAGGTATGGTGATATTGGGAGGCAACTTTAATTTTGTCTGCTAGAAAACATATTGTTAAATCTCTGTGGGATGTGCGATTGGTGGACTGTTGGAGAGTTCGTACTCCTGAATAGATTTATTCCTGATTGATCAGGATCATCTCAATAGTGTGTGTGTGATGCTAAGATTTACCCCATCACGCTCTTGGACCATGCCCTGGTTGAACTCACTCTGCAGCTAAAGCCTAAATCTCGACAGCCTTGGTCGTGGCATCTTAATGAAAACTTTTTTGGATGATGTAGCTGTGGTGGGAGAGGTTTGCAAGGTTATACAACATTATTTTGCAGAAAACACCAGTGGGGAGGTTTCCGAAAGCGTGATTTGGGAAGCGCACAAAGCTGTCTCTAGGGGTGCCCTCATTGCCCAAGCCACATGTCTGAAAAAACAGCTGAATGCCTCGGAGAGTGAAGAGACCAAAGGTAAGCATAATAGTCTGATTGACTCCTACTTAGAAGAGATAGATTACACATCACTTTCATCCAAAGTGTTGACAGATTTAATAAGAGACATTTCCGCTGCTAATATTCACTCTACAATCAAAGCAATGCCCTCTGGAAAGAGTCCTGGCCCAGGTGGGTTTTCCGTCAATAATTTCTTTACTATTCAGACCTCCTCTTGCCACATATTTCAAATTTTTAACAAAATCGGGCCATATCCTCCTGAAGCATTAAGTGCGCATGTAACTGTAATCCTGAAAAAAGGGAAAGATTCAACGTATTGCCAAAATTATTGCCCCATCTCCCTATTGAATCTTGATATAAAAATCCTGCCAAAGATCATGGCCAACAGCTTAAAGTAGTTCCTAGATGACCTAGACTAGTCCATTCTGACCAAGTGGAGTTTATCCCAGGCCGCGAAGGTAGAGACAACTCCCAAAGAGCAATTTCTGTAATCCATTGGATTGTCTCCTTGAAGACTCCCTGTCTTATCCTCTTGTCTGATTCCGAGAAAGCTTTTGATTGGATTAATTAGATCTTTAAATCCTGCATACTCCATAGGCTTGGCCTGGGGGATAAGATGAGGTCATGGATTGAAGCATTGTATACTAACCCCACAGCTCAGGTGAAGGTGAACCAGGTTCTATTCCAGCCTTTCAAGATCTCAAAATGGAACCAAACAGGGCTGTCCCTTATCACCACTACTGTTTGCTCTGGTCATGGAGGCTTTCCTACATCACATTAGATTGAACCTGAACATGTCTGGGATTAGGGTAGGCTCTGACAAACATAAATTGGCCACATTTGCGGATGATGTACTTTTCTTTCTTAGTACACCCTGGATGACTTTGCCTAATCTTCTGGGTGAAATAAGACACTTCAATGACCTATCAAACTTTAAAATCAACCTTGGAAAATCAGTCATTATGCCCTTAAATATCTCCATGTCCAAACGACGAGCTTTAGAAAGTTTGTTTTCTTGTAAGTACTTTTTGTGCAAGCACTGTGAATTGTAATGGATGGACTTTTTTATGCGCTGAGCACTTTTATATACTTAATTATTGAAAGACTTTGCTTATTTGATGTGAAAATACATTTTAAGGAGGTAAGGCATCTGGTAGCGCTGGGAAAAAGTATTTGTTTAGAGTCAGCTATAATAATTCCTGTTCCTTTAAGCCAAGCAAGTCTAGCCTACGGGCACATGGCTGTCCCAAGGAATGTCATGTTCAGTGGCCAGGAAGTACAGGAAAATGAACAAAGGTGACAAGGAACACTACTGATGGCTGCATTGGCTCTGGTGATATTGTACTGATGTGGCAGCAATCAGGGACACTGTCAATTGCTTAGACTGGTCTGGTGACACTAGGGCTGGTGTGGAAGTGGTGTCAGGGACACTGGCTGCAGTGCAGCCAATAACACTGCTGATGGTTTACATACAGTAGAGGGACCCAAAATTCAAGGAGCACCTTCAGGTTTCAAGATGCATGAATTAAGCATCTAATCTCCTGACTACCTATCACATTTTTGAAGGTCTTGAAACACCAGGACGATAGAAACACCGACAAAATGAACACATTTTGGTGAATAAACATCCCAAGATATATTTTAAGGGGCATTGCAATTTTTTTGAAGATTATTTTTTTTTTTTTGCTACAGATTTTTGGAAAATACGGAAAGAAAACGAATATGTATTTAAATCCCTGCACTGATTATCTACCAGACCATGTATCTTGTGTATCACAAAAATCAGCCATACAATGTTGGTACACAAAAACAGTGTACTGTAATGGTTGTCTCTGTACAAGTGGTCAGAGAATACAACTTAGTGTAGTGTTACCTATAGCAGTCTCTGATCCAATAAGCCAAGTGAACTTAGCCTACTGGTACATGGCTGTCCCAAGGAATGCCATTTTTACTGGTCACAAAGTACAAGAGGCATAACTAAGGTGACAAGGAACACTGCTGATGGCTGCATTGGCTCTGGTGACATTGTACTGATGTGGCATCAATCAGGATTGGTGTGGTGGCTTACAGGAATACTGTTTCTGGTTGTACTGGTCTGGTGGCAATGGGACTGGTGTGGCAGTGGGACTAGTGTGGTGGCAATTAGAAATACTGTTGCTGGTTGTACTGGTCTGGTGACACTGAGACTGGTGTGGTGGTGATCAGGAACACTGTTGCTGGCTTGCAATAGTCTTGTCTAGCCTAATGTCTATTAGCCTAGAAAATGGCAAGAGTTGTTTTTTTATATATTTTGCTCCCATTACTGAGTGGAGACCAGATCCAGATCCCCCACCCTCATGCAGCTCTGCAGCAACAGATAACAACAGTCAGAGGCGTAATTAGAACCTTTAGGGCCCGGTGCAAGAAACTGTGATGGGCCCCCCTGACACCCCCTTTCCATCCGAGCCCCAGGCTTCCTCCCAAAACCCTGCCTCCTACATGCCCACTGGGGTGTGCATTTAGTACATTCTGTGGCTGCTGTGTCCTTTGGATAATTACAGATCTCGATCGTGAGGGGACGAGTAGAAGGTGAAGTCTTTAGTGGTTGGGTGCAGGGTACGCCACGAATCGTGCAGGAAAAAGGACGTCAGGAGAGTTTTAATCGCGCGCAAGGCGGCGTATGGCAAGGAGGATGAACCCGCCGAAGTATCTACAAGAGGGGACAGGGCAACATTGAAATCCCCCCCCAAAATGAGCTGACCAGAACAGAAATCCGACAGGCGCTGGAAGGTAGATCTAAAAAAGGTGACTAAGTGTTTGTTGGGGGCGTAGATGTTGGCAAGAGTACACGGGCGGCCGTTCAGCTGTCCCTTAAGGAAGATGAACCGACCCTGGTCATCAGCCAGAGATTCTGTGACTTTGAATGGACAGTGCTTGGATAGAAGTATAGTCACCCCTTTGGATTTGGAGTCCGCCGAAGTGGCATGATATGCCTCAGGGTAGTGTGGAGACGGGACTTTTTGGATGCTGTCAGACCTATAGTGGGTTTCCTGTAGAAATACGATGTCGGCCTTGGTTTTGCGCAGGGCGAGGGCAAGCCGGGAGCGCTTTTCAGGAATATTAAGACCACGGACGTTGAGAGAGTACAATTTGAGCGTGAGATGCATATGGCCAGGGAAGAATAGAAAAGTGGACTAGACACAACACAGGGAGGAGGGGGAGAGGAGGAAAAGGAAGAAGGGGGGAGGGGAAGGGAACAGACAAGGAAGGAACGGTAGGGAGAAGTGGGGGGGGGAGGAGGGGAGGGCAAGGAAAAGAGACCACAACCTAGTCCGGCCTGCCGAGACAAAACGGAGTGGTAAAAGGAGTACAAAGAAGTATAGTGGCTCAGGTAAATGCAGAAGAAGGGTGTCGTGAACGGGGAAGGCTATGGGGCCACTAAGTGGGGGGTTGGGGTAGACCAAACGAGAAGAGGGGACCGAAGTAGTCACCTAAATAGGGGGGCCCGGCCACGAGCCGAGAGGTAGCGCATGGCAATGGGCATTGTCAGGGTACAATAACAGCCGTAAGAAATCGGAGCATGGGGTGATAGTAAGCCGTCCGCGAGTGCAGAGTCCGTTGGTCGGCAATTAGAGCACTATAGGGTCAGGCGACAGGGTATACAAGTGGGAAGGGGCGGAAACGTGTGTGGAAGGAGCTCCACATGAGAGATGGAGGTAGTCTGCGCAAGGGCTTTACGTGAGTATACTGAGGGTACAAGGGGAGTGGGGTCAAGGGAATAAGAACTACAGGGCAGAGACCTAGGACCGCACCAACAGCGCTGTAGCGGGGGAGGGGGAGTGAACGGTCTAATTACCTGGAGAAGTGAGGAGAACGTAGTAGTTGAATAACATAGTTGAACAAGAAAACTCTAAGCAGTAATATTCAATTAGACAACATTGCAACACCGTGTGGTCACATGCAGCAGCCAAGACAGCATATATGAATAAAGGCATCCCCTCCCTTCCTCGAGTCGTAAGATGTAGTTCCCGCCTCCCTACAGGTTGAAAGCGTGGGCGGGGAGTAGCCTCCCCAATAACGGGGGAGGGGCGGGGGTAAGTCCGGGAGTCTAGTCAATGGGAGCATGTAAGGGCCTCTACAAACATCCTCGAGGAAGGGGCAGGGGCCAATGACCCATGCCAGCGAGTAGCCTCCGGAGCGGATGTAAAGCTCTGCATTCCCAAGCTAGGGATGAGACACAGCGCCTTACATAGGCATGGCGTATCGTTGCCAGCAAGCACAAAAACAAAAAACATAATAAAACAATAATAAAATAATAGACTAAGCTACCCACAGGATGAGTGGACCCATATGCATAAACAACCAATGGAGCACATAAATCGTACAGGACATACAAAACTACGGACATGTACCATCGGAAGGCCTCCAAGAGGGGGAGACCCTAAAGCCAACGGGAGAGCATATGACCTGCCCGCACCAGCCAAACAAAAAAAAAAAAAAAAAACCCCACAAGCACAGCAGGATTCGGAGAAAAGTGGGAGGCCGAGGGCGTTGGCAGTCCTGGCACACAGCGCAGTCCTAGATAAAAACGTGTGCAGCCAAGTAGGGGGGCAGTTCAGGGTAAAGAACTCAAAAGCTATCAGGCAAAAACGACTCAAACATTTTGCAGGAGGAAACGGGCCTGGGGGTGGGAGGCTGGATATCGCAGGCCAACATGGAGAGTGGGAATAAAGGAATGGGCCTAGGGGGAATCAAAAGTACGTTACCATTCCAAGGAGTAGGGTGTGGGTCAGCGAAGTGATAATATTCTGATACGCATGGAGTCCGTACGGTAGGCATAAATACAGTCAGACGGGACATCCGCAGATATCAAGGCTGTGGGATCCAGGAAATCCAACCGAGGAAGTGAGCTATTCAAGCAAAAACAAAAAAAAAAAAAAAAAAAAACAGATGAACAAGAAAAAACAGCATGTAAGTCAGTGCAGAGAATGGTGCAGGGCACATTGCAGGTGCCGTGGGCCGGAAGCTCACTACCGGAGCCCCTAAGGGTACGTAGAAGGCCTTCAGACATCTAGTCTGGCCCGGCGAACCTGTGGCAGCTTGGTAGGACTGTTGGCATGATGGGGAGCAGCAGAGGCACGGGCCTGGCGTATCACAGAAGGGGAGCGTTGGCGTCGGAACCTGACATCTTGGGCGTCCATGGGTTCCGCTCCGGGTGCGTCAGATACCAAGGGTCCTGGACGGAACTCCGCATACCAGTTGGGAAGGCTCATGTACGGAATGCCCAATGTGGAACAGAAGTGGGGTAGATCCTCAGGGACCCTGAGAAGTGCTGTTCGGCCTTGCGTGGAGGCAGAGAGACAAAACGGGAATTTCCACCTGTAAATAATTCCGTTGGCCCTGAGTGCGTCAAGTAGCGGTCTCAGTTCTCGGCGACGCTGGAGCGTAATACCCGAAAGATCCTGAAATAGTTGGATGGGGGCCCCTTCCAGATCTATGTGGGGCCTATTCCTGGCCTTGCGTAAGATGTCCTCCTTAAGGCGGAAGTCCACCAGGCAACAGATAACATCCCTCGGTGGGTCCCCCTCCCTGCCCTTAGGGCGCAGGGCACGATGTGCACGTTCCATTTCGATGGGAGACTGTGGGGGTCTGTCTAGGAGCGAGTTAAACAGGGAGACTATGGTGGGGGTCAGGAGGTCACCATCCACTGACTCAGGCACCCCGCGAATGCGCAGGTTATGGCGCCTCCCTCTGTTGTCCAGATCCTCCAAATGACGCTGCATGTCCCTCATCTGGATGGTGTGGGTGTCAGATCTGTAGTGTAATTCATGGATGGCAGAGTCCTGACGTGCCGTAACCCTCTCAATTTCATGCACCCTGCCTGTGAGGGAGTGTATGTCTGCCCTCAATTCCAAGATGGCTGCTCCCAGGGTGTCCTTGATATCTGCAGCCACCGAGCGGAGGTCATCCATATTCAGCTGCCTGGGTGATGCTGGCACGGGGGAGCTGGATGCGTGGTCCCCGGTGGTGACAGCTGCATAGGATCGGGCGGAAGGTGGAGAGTTAAGTGAGGGAGAGGAGCTGCCGCCCGTCGGCGCCATTGTGGCGGCCTGGGTCCGGAACATCTCCGGAATGCTGGGGCTTATCTTGGCGGCGGGTTCCCTCGGGGATCGAGAGCGGGTGGCAGAGGAGGAGCGGGCTGTACTTGACATCCTTACCGCGGGTGTGGAGCGCGAGCAGACCCTGTTGTGTGTTTAAGTCGGCTCGTGGCAGCGGGAGCTCTCCTATCTAGCGTCCATTACCTCGCGCGGCCAGACCACGCCCCCCGGATAATTACAGATCTCGATAAAGGGTCAATCACATCAGCCCTTTACCATGTGATCATGTAATCACATGTAAACAAACTTGCCGTTTATCAGCAGCCCTTTCCTTCCATGCTGTGTGAGAATGTCAGTGCATTGTTTACACTGATAATCAGTGCCCATCAGTGCAGCCTGTCAGTGCCACCTATCAGTGCCCATCAATGCCGCTTATTAGTGCTTTTAAATGCTGCTTATTAGTGTCCATCAGTGCTGCCTATCTGTGCTCAATGCCCATTAGTGCAAACTATTAGTGCTCATCAATGTCACCTAACAATGCCCAATGCCCATAAGTGCCACTTATCAGTGCTCATTATTGCCACCTATCAGTGTTCATCAATGCCCATCAGTGCCGCTTATTAGTGCCCATCAGTGCAGCCTAGTGGTGTCCTTCAGTGCTGCCTATCAGTGCTCAATGCCCATCAGTGACACCTATCAGAGCTCAGCAATGCCACCTATCAGTGTCCATCAGTGCTGCTTATCAGTACTCACTGCCCATTAGTGCCACTTATTAGTGCTCATCAATGCCACCTATCAGTGCTCATCAATGCTGCCTATCAGTGCCACCTGCCTATCAGTGCCACCTATCAATGCTCATCAATGTCACCTATCAGTGCTTACCAATGCCTATCAGTGCGGCTTTTCAGTGCTCATCAATGCCACCTATCAGTGCTCATCAATGCCCACCGGTGCTGCCTACCAGTGCCCATCAATGCCACCTATCAGTGCTCATCAATGCACATTAGTGCTGCCTATCAGTGCCCATCAATGCTGGCTATCAGTGCCCATCATTGCAGCCTATCCGTGTCCATCAGTGCTGCCTGTCAGTGTTCAATGCCTATCAGTGCTATCTATCAGTGCTCATTAATGTTGTCTATCAGTGCTCACTAATGCCCATCAGTGCTGCTTTTCAGTGCTCATTAATGCCGCCTAACAGTGCTCATCAGTGCCCATCAGTGCAACCTATCAGTTTTCATCAATGCCACATATCAGCATCCTTCAGTGTAACCTATCAGTGCTGCCTATCAGTAGTCATCAATGCTCATTAGTGCCACCTATCAGTGCTCATCAATGCCCATCAGTGCTGCCTATCAATGCCCATCAGTGCAGCCTATCAGTGCTCATCAATGCTGCCTATCAGTGCCCATAAGTGCAGCCTATCAGTGCTCAATGCCCATCAGTGCCACCAATCAGTGATCATCAAAGTTGCCTATCAGTGCTCTTTAATGCCCATCAGTGCTGCTTTTCAGTGCTCATTAATGCCGCCTAACAGTGCTCATCAGTGCCCATCAGTGCCACCTATCAGTTTTCATCAATGCCACATATCAGCATCCTTCAGTGTCACCTATCAGTGCTGCCTATCAGTAGTCATCAATGCTCATTAGTGCCACCTATCAGTGCTCATCAATTCCACCTATCAGTGCTCATCAATGCCCATTAGTGCCGCCTCTCAGTGCCCATCAGTTCCACCTTTCAGTACTATTCAATGTCGCCTATCAGTGCCCATCAGTGTCATCTATCAGTGCTGCCTATCAGTGCTCAATGCCCATCAGTGCTCATCAATGCCATCTATCAGTGCTCATCAATGCCCATTTGTACCACCCTATCAGTGCAGCCTATCAGTGCTCATCAATGCTGCCTATCAGTGCAGCCTATCAGCCCTGCCTATCAGTGCTTATCAATGTCACCTGCCTCCTCAGCAGGGCTCTGAGCTGAGAGCATTTCTCTCATATAGCACAGAGCTGGCATTGACAGTTCCCCCTCCTCCCTCGTACAGATGGGTGAGGAGAAAGCATATCTGATCCTTATCTCCCCAACTCTCTTCCCATGTGTGCATTTCATGAAGTGTGAAGACAATGAGCTCACACTTTCTGTGGTGCACACAGAAGGGAAGGGGAGGGGCAGGGGGAGAAGGATCATATTGGCTGTCTCCTCTCCCATTCGTACGAGGGAGGGAGGAGGGGAACTGTCAATGCCAGCTCTGAGCTATATGAGATAGATGCTTTCAGCTCAGAGCTCTGCTACTAGCAACCCTGCTGCCCCCCCCCCCCCCCCCACAGTTGCAGAACGCCAGGGCCCGGTCGCAAGTGTGACTGCTGCGACCCTAGTAGTTCCGGCACTGACAAAAGTGATAACAGTGATAATAGGTAAAAGTGTTTGAATTCTGCCTGCAATCAGCCAGCAATATGTCACTACAACGGTGATCTACTGCTGAAGGGAGAGGTTTATATACCCTGCAGAAACTCTGTCCAAGCCTGTGCACTAGGAGGAAATGCTTCCTCCCATTCACAGTTTACAGTGCAATGCTATAGATGTTCCTATGGAGCACTCTCTGGAAAGATTGAAAGGCCAGGCAGCAACCCACACAAAGGAAAAATGAAATTCTATCACAAAAAGGGGAAGGAAATATAGAAACCAACATGCAATATAAACAACAATCACAAGGTGACAGCAAAATCAAGAACAATTAACTAGAGAACAGCTCAGGCTGTATACGCAAGTGCAACTACATTCCCCACACTAGAGGCAGCACAATCTGTGCCCTTTTAGAGAGGTTTTCACTTTTTGCCTCAAAGCTACAATAGTAAGTTGTCTCCAAAGTGAGGGATAGGCCCTTTTAGACAGTTTTCACTAGAATACATAAATAATTATCTTCATCAATGAAGGAGGTCTTCAGTGTCAGTGTTTTTCAGAAGGTAAAAAAGTATATTCTGAAATATAAATAAACATAAGTCCCAATAATATTGCATTTGTATGTGTTTTTATATTTCCGAATGTACTTTGTACCTCTTGATGAAGACTGTATGAGTCAAAACGCGTTGAGGTTTTTCAGGCTGACATTGAGGACATTTTCATTGATGGAATCATATTATGCAGATACTGTAATCATTGATGTATTTAATTTAAATATGTCATATGTTTGGTAACACATTTTAAGCTTTGTCAAAAGAAAAACATATTTTTTACAATCTTTATGGTTATCTGGTACCTATAAAAAAAAAAAAAAAAAGTCCCAGTCCACACTTTTCATCTATATGGGACAGTAGGCAGGATTCAGTAACAACTTAGCATTTTTACTTAAGTAAATAAAATAAGAAGCAGACACCTGTATTATTTGGAAAATATATAGGCCGCGGCCGTTTATTATTTATTTTAAAATAACTTCAATAAATAAATATATAATTAAAAATTTAAACACACTCAACAGCCTAGCCACCACAGCTCAGGCCGGATAAATAACATCACATTTCAAGCATCAACTTCCACTCATAAACATATAAAATTGCCCTTTTGCTATAGCAAAAACGACACCACTTACTTATTATATATCCATATATATATATTTATTTATATATTTTTTTTTTTTTTTTTAACAGCCGCGACAAAAAGGGGGGGGGGATGGGGAATTCACACTGCTAAATCTTCTGAGGCGAATGAGCCCCTCTGAGGAGAGCTCTACCTTATATAGGGGCTCAGAGGGCTCTAGAAACTTCTACCCTATACCTATTCCTATAGGTGCTCTGACCCCTGCAATACCACGCCCACTATTTCTATTCCCTCAGGATACCTTAGGAGTCCCTCCCTCTTTACCTGAGGAGAAAAGGAGGGAAAATTACCTTATGAACTATTCTACCTATTTCCCCAGCCACTCTCCCATGAGGAAAAGGGGGCTTATTACTGTTCCCCTTTTCCGTTCATGGGACAGTAGGCAGGATTCAATAACAACTTAGCATTTTTACTTAAGTAAATAAAATAAGAAGCAGACACCTGTATTATTTGGAAAATATATAGGCCGCGGCCGTTTATTATTTATTTTAAAATAACTTCAATAAATAAATATATAATTAAAAATTTAAACACACTCAACAGCCTAGCCACCACAGCTCAGGCCGGATAAATAACATCACATTTCAAGCATCAACTTCCAAAAGACAGAAGGGGGAAAACTAACCCCTTCTGTCACCAACGACCCCGCACCGCGGCCATATCAACACAATCCGACAGGTCTGCGTTAAAAACATCCAATCCTATCTCGGAAAGATGTACCCCATCATCCCTGTACAATCCTTCCGTACCCCCTTCCAATTCCCTATGTCTGAAAGACATAACACCTATCCTAGGCAAAAGTTTTAGCCAATGACCTATTAATCCTTCTTCTTATCTTTTCCAAACTCTTCAAATAAGGTGAAAATAACCACCTCAGCCTTTGAACGATTTCAGAAAAGATAATAACAGTATTTGGTGACGACAACCCAAAACTAAAAAGATCATCCCTGATTCTGAAGATCAATTCCAAAGTTTTTTCTTGACCAATATCGTTTCCTCCTAAATGCACGATAAGTGCATCCGGAGAAGGAAACAATGATTGTAACCTGTTTAACTCAAATAGTAGGTCAGCCCAAACCATGCCCCTCCTACCATACCAGTATACTTTGAATTTCTCTGGATCCAGTCCCAAATTTTCCGAGTAAACCCTCTGTCTTGCCCTCTTGAACGCCCAAAAGATATACGAATGCCCGACAATCCAAATGATCCTTTTTCCATCTGAAAAGAATCAAACAAATGAATTAGGTCGGATGTATGATTGATAGCAATCTGACTTCCACCTTCCAACCTTTTTTATTATTGAATCTTCCAATCCTAATCTAGATGCCTCAGTGGCTGCCCCTATCCGAAAAGAGTGTGATGTCAAATGCATTCCTGGTAAATTTAACTTGACCACACATTTCTTGAAAACGCTATTAAATTGATATTTAGATAAGTTTGCACCTGATGCATGAATAAAAAGAGCCTTTTCACCAAAACTTGGTCTTAACTCAAGATACTGTTGCAATGACTTAACTGGGCATATGAAAGAACCACTGAGAGCATGTAAACAAATAAAACATCCTTTACCTACCTGGTCTGTTTTTGACCTTCTTATCTTAATCCTCACTAAGTTACCCTCCAGACTTACCTCCTTTCTTAAAATATTTAATAACTCTGAAATCCGCAAAGCTCCAAAAAATGCTAGAGAAAAGGCTGCTTTGAACAGGGCAGCTTCGAAAACAGAAAAACAAACCTCACCTGTGGCCATACATAGGTCCAAAAGAATTTTTGGTGTAATTGGACTGCGCTTATCACTGCTATAACTCCTCCTCCTATATCCTTTAAGCGCCTGCTTAACTGTAAAAAACGACACACAAGATGGTAAATTTGAAAAAACGAAACTCCGGCCAAGATTTTATTCACGTGTGCCCAGGAGTAATTTTTCTTGAATAAACTATTTAAGAACAACATTACAAGTCCTTCAGAAAAATTATGTTCATCTTCTTTTAGATCCTTCAGAAAAGAAATCCACATCAGCCAAGCTGACTGGTAACCTGCCATGGTCGAAGGGGCTATGGAGTGTTTGATATTCTCTGTAACCAGACTTATATCAACTCCCATAACTTCCTTGGGAATTTGGTACCCACTGGATCCGCCTCTGGTAATAGTTGGAAAAATCTGCTCATCTGTTGGCGAGATAGCGCATCTGCCATGTCATTGCTCTTACCAGGCACATGTCGAGCCTTAAGCCATATATTATATTTCAGACATAAATAAATCATATATCTCAAAAGAGCAATGGCTGGTGGAGACTTGGATGTTAAACAATTGATAGCGTACATTACTCCTTTGTTATCCGTACTAAGCAATATCCTTCTATTACTAAATTCTTTTCCCCATACTTCCAGAGCGACTATTATGGGAAAAAGCTCCAGAAGAACTATATTTTTCAATAGACCTTTTCCTCTCCAGCTTTGGCTCCAGCGATCTGCGCACCAATGGTTTCGCCAGATCGCTGCAAAGCCTACCGAACCAGCAGAGTCAGTAAATAATAAAAATTCTTCATCAATAATGAATTCCTTCTGCCATAAACTCCTCCCATTGAAATGTTCTAAAAACTGAAGCCAAACTAACATGTCTTCCCTAATATCGCTGGTCACCCTAATATGAGAAAAAGGGGATTTTAGCCCAGAGATTGCCAAGTACATTCTCCTGGAGAATGCCTTTCCTACCGGCATGATTCTTGAGGCGAAAGCCAGTAGGCCCAAAAGAGATTGAATCTCTTTCAAACACACTTTCTTTCTCCTAACCAGATTAATTAACATACCTTTAATCCTTTGAATTTTTTCTTCCGGCAATCTGAACTCCAGCGCCGCCGTGTCTATTGTAATTCCTAGGAACTCCAGACATGTTGTGGGATACACTGTCTTTTCAACCGCCAATGGGACTCCAAACTTACTACAAATATTGAAAAACGTATTTAATAATTGAAGACATTCTAACGATTCTGCTTTACCCATGAACAAGAAGTCATCTAAGTAGTGAATCATAAAGTTAGAACCTGCGTCTTTCATCACTACCCATTCCAAAAAACAAGCAAAATCTTCAAAATATTTACATGAAACTGAACACCCCATCGGGAGACATTTGTCGAAGTAGAATTTGTCCTTAAAGAAAATTCCCAAAGAGTTAAAACAGACCGGGTTAATGGGGAGTAGACGGAAAGCGGATTTTATGTCCGCTTTAGCCATTAAAGTCCCTGCACCTAAAGCCCTAAGCTTTTCAAGAGCATCTTCAAATGAAGCATATGATACTGATATTAAGTTTGGGTCTATCTGGTCATTTAAGGATTCCCCTTTGGGAAATGAAAGGTGGTGAATTAATCTGAAAGAACCTTTCTCCTTCTTTGGGACAATACGGATTGCACCTAAATGGGGTGGGTGCAGCCGTACTGGGTGAGAGGATGGCCAAAAAGTTAGAGGGGCTTTTAAACTAGGGAATGGGGGGGAGGGTACAGATGTAGAATTAGCCAGTGGAAAGCAAGTTTCAGAGGGCAGAAATGGGGGCATTAGCGGTAGGGTGTTCGGAGCTCCTATACCCAGGGTGGGTATGGGGAAAATTCAAGAGAGCAGCCTAAAAACATCAAATGAGGATATTTGTAACCGATCAAAATTAAGAGGTTTGTATACCAATGCCAGAAGCCTGGCCAACAAGATGGGAGAGCTAGAGCTGCTGATGTTTGAGGAGGACTTAGATTTTGTGGGGATAACTGAGACTTGGTTTGACAGCTCTCATGACTGGATGGCGACCATTCAGGGGTATTCCCTTTATCGCAGAGATAGAGAAGGTAAAAAAGGGGGAGGGGTATGTCTGTATATTAAGAACAGCATACAGGTAAATATGAGGGATGATATTAATAATGGAGCTAAGGACGAGGCAGAATCCCTATGGGTAGAGCTTCAAAGGGATGGCACGGCGGGGAAGGTAATATTGGGCGTATGCTATAGGCCCCCCAACCAGAGGGAGGAGGGTGAGGCGGACCTCCTTTTACAGATAGGATTGGCAGCAAGGATGGGAAATGTCATTATAATGGGGGACTTTAATTATCCAGATATAGACTGGGCAGAAGGAACCGCGCACTCAGCCAAGGCTAGGCAGTTCCTAAATGTTTTGCAGGACAATTTCATGGGTCAGATGGTGAATGCACCGACAAGAAACAATGCGGTACTTGACCTACTGATTACCAACGATACAGACCTGATCACGGATATAGAAATACGGGACAACTTGGGAAACAGTGACCATAGGTCAATAAGTTTCAGTATTAATTACAGTAATAGGAAGCAGAGGGGTAATATAAGGACACTGAATTTCAAAAGAGCCAATTTCCCTAAACTGCGCTCACTGCTAGAAAATATCAATTGGGATAGAACCCTGGGAACAAAGAACACGGAGGAAAAATGGGAGTGCTTCAAGAGTATACTAAACAGGGGGATTGACCAGTGCATTACAAAGGGAAATAAATTTAAAAGAGCAAAAATAAACCCTGGATGGCTAAACTCCAACATAAAAATGCATATTAGTGCTAAGGAAAAGGCCTTCAAAAAATACAAGACTGAGGGCTCATTGGCAGCATTTAAGCACTACAAAGAGTGTAATAAGAAATGTAAAGACGAAATCAGGGCGGCTAAAATAGAACACGAGAGACATATAGCGGAGGAGAGCAAAAAGAACCCCAAGAAGTTTTTTAAGTATATAAACAGTAAGAAAGCGAGACCAGAACACATTGGCCCCATAAAAGATGATAAAGGAAATATGGCCACTGAGGACAGAGAAAAGGCGGAAGTGTTAAATCATTTCTTCTCTTCAGTCTTCACAAAAGAATCGGGGGGCTACACAAACCCAGCTTGTAAGGCCGAACTAAATAATACACCTCAGGAAGTGCCACCATGGCTAACAGAAGATAGACTTAGAGCCAAACTAGAGAAACTTAACATAAATAAATCCCCGGGACCGGATGGCTTGCACCCGAGGGTTCTTAATGAGCTCAGCCAGGTGATCGCCAGACCATTATTCTTGATCTTTAAGGATAGTTTACAGACGGGTATGGTGCCAGCTGATTGGAAAAAAGCCAACGTGGTACCAATATTTAAGAAGGGGCCGAGATATATCCCGGGTAACTATAGGCCGGTCAGCCTAACATCTGTAGTCTGCAAAATTTTGGAGGGGATGTTAAGGGACCACATACAAGACTTTAGTAATGAAAACGGTATTATAAGTAGTAATCAGCATGGATTCATGAAAAATCGTTCGTGCCAAACCAATCTATTAACCTTCTACGATGAAGTGAGCAGCCACCTAGATAAAGGTAAGCCTGTGGATGTGGTGTATCTGGACTTTGCAAAAGCCTTTGACACCGTTCCCCACAAACGATTACTGTACAAACTAAGGAAGGTAGGTATGGATCAGAAGGTGAGTAACTGGATAGAGAACTGGCTCCAGGGGAGAGTACAGAGGGTGGTGATTAATGGGGAGTACTCGGATTGGGCGGGTGTGGAAAGTGGGGTCCCCCAGGGTTCTGTCCTGGGACCAATCCTGTTTAATTTGTTCATAAATGATCTAGAGGAGGGGATATCTAGCACAATCTCAGTATTTGCAGATGATACTAAACTAGGCATGCCAATATCTTCTATGCAGGATGTGGAAACCTTGCAAGCAGACCTGAACAAAATAACGGGGTGGGCAACTACATGGCAGATGAGGTTTAATGTTGATAAATGTAAAGTAATGCACTTGGGGGCCAGAAACCAGAAAGCAAGCTACTCACTAGGGGGGGAACCTCTGGGTGAGTCTAGGATGGAAAAGGACTTGGGGGTACTGGTAGACAACAAGCTTGGCAGTGGCATGCAATGCCAAGCCGCCGCAAGCAAAGCCAACAGAATACTGGGATGTATAAAAAAGGGGATTCACTCCAGAAATAAAGAGATTATTCTCCCACTCTACAAGACTCTGGTCCGGCCACATCTGGAGTATGCTGTCCAGTTCTGGGCACCGGTCCTCAGGAAGGATGTGCTGGAACTGGAGAAAGTCCAGAGAAGGGCAACAAAAAAAATTAGGGGAATGGAGGACATCAGCTATGAGGAAAGACTACAAGCCCTGAACCTTTTCTCTCTGGAGAAAAGACGATTGAGGGGGGATATGATATCAATGTACAAATACTGTACTGGTGACCCGAGCATAAGGAACAAACTATTCAGAGAAAGGAGATACAATAAGACACGTGGCCACTCACTAAAACTAGAGGAAAGGCGGTTTAACCTTAAAGTGCGTAAGGGGTTCTTCACTGTAAGAACGGTAAGGATGTGGAATTCTCTTCCACAAGCAGTCATATCAGCAGGGAGCATTGATAGTTTCAAAAAACTATTAGATGGACACCTTAAAGACCACAACATACAGGGGTATACAATGTACGGTTAAAAGCAAACACACACACGCATCATAGGTTGAACTGGATGGACTGATGTCTTTTTTCAACCTCACTAACTATGTAACTATGTAACTATGTAACCTAATGGGGAAACTCTAAAATTTTTAAAAGGAGGTGAAACAAAAGGACCTTCCATCCTTCCTTCCAAAATTTCTCTATCTAATTTTTCTTGGACCACACTAGGGAACTGATCAACTGATTTTAAATTGTTAAACTGCCTACAACCTAAACCTGAAAAGGAGGGCAACAAGAAGCCCTCCTCAAAGCCCTCAAACAGTAGTTGAGCCCTCACCTTGTCTGGGAAAACTAACAGGTAGGGCAACATTTTTTGTAATTTCACTGGGGAGGTTGCCTTTTTGAAGGTTCTGTTGGTTGTTAGCGGACAGTTTCTTAAAACATTTTGACACCGGGTGACTTCCCCCGCAAAATGCACATTCATGCCTATATCGGCATGTATGGGGCCATTTACACTGTCCATCATTATAGTTAAAGCAGATCCCTTTTCTATATGTAGTGGTGGACTGCTGCGAGGAGGGACCAGGCTGCTTGACATAACCTGATTTCTGGGGTAGAAAAAGATTAAGCCACAATCCTACGTCCTTAATCCCCCATCTTAAATTTCTGTGCACTGACAGTTTCTGTCTAAAAGCCTCATCGTAACTATACCATCCAAAACCACTGAAGCTCTTGTACGCTTCTAAAATAATATCCAAGTGTTGGAAAAGTCCAACACTCTTTTCAGGTGACTTCTCACAAAGAACTGCAGCAAAAATAAAAAAGGATTGCAGCCAATTGTTAAAATTCTTAGCAACAGGCCTTTTCCTATCCTCTTCTGACTTATCATCTTTTTTTTCACTCTTATTAATAAATTCTCTAGCTGATGGCAGAAGAGATAGTATATCCATAAACTCACCTCTCCAAATCTTTTCTTTTATTCCCGGTGATAGATGGAAGCCCAGCGGTGACACCTCACAAGGTATAGCTTCCTTAAGACATGTTTCAGGAATATTTTGTGACCTTGCCACCTGTCTACCATCTAATTCAACTAAATCCACCATACTCTCCTGCATACTCCTGTCTTTAGCTAAGCCCCCACAAGGTGGCGCCCATACTTCTGCTGCTGACAAAGCTGGCTCTGCAACCTGGCTACTCTGAACCAATCTACTGTTTTGCTGCAGCTCCCTAACATCTCTAGACAATTTAAATAACATTTCAGATATATTGGAGAGAATTGGCAGCGTTGTCCACTCACCATTCTCATTATCCTGCTGTGTTTGTAGTCTCTCCTCCAGCTCCTCCCCGACCACCCGACCACCGGGATTGCTTGACCTTCCACCGCCGGCTCTTCAGCTCTCCTTCCGCTCCCGCCCTGTATCTCTTGCCGCGGAGACTCTTCCGGCACCGGAGCTTGTCTTCCATGACCGGAGCCTTCCTCATTTCTTCCGCTCCCGGCGCCGCTTGATGACGCTGACTCCCGGTCACCGCGCCTGCGCTGTGTCCCGGTCCCGGGCCTTCTCGCGGGAGGTCTCGCTGGTGACTGTGAGTGCCGCCTGGCAGGCGTTCTCTTCCTCTTCGTCCGTCCCTCCGAAATGACGGTGCTTCTTCTCACTTGACCCGGACCTTCTTCCATCTCAGCCGTATCTTCTTCCGTCGGCGGAGCATTCAAAGCTGGAATCACCTCCGCCCGCACGTCCGCAGCAGAATTCCCACCGGCTGCTTGTCTCGCATTCCTTGGTAAGCTTAAGCACATTCGTAACCACTCTTCACCACCGTCCTCCCCTGCTCTTTCTATAATTTGTCTCAATAGGCTCATCCTCTCGCCTCAGAAGTCTCCTATACTCCAAAAATTGGCAGCTCCTGAATTCACACTGCTAAATCTTCTGAGGCGAATGAGCCCCTCTGAGGAGAGCTCTACCTTATATAGGGGCTCAGAGGGCTCTAGAAACTTCTACCCTATACCTATTCCTATAGGTGCTCTGACCCCTGCAATACCACGCCCACTATTTCTATTCCCTCAGGATACCTTAGGAGTCCCTCCCTCTTTACCTGAGGAGAAAAGGAGGGAAAATTACCTTATGAACTATTCTACCTATTTCCCCAGCCACTCTCCCATGAGGAAAAGGGGGCTTATTACTGTTCCCCTTTTCCTTTCATTCCACTAGGGATGAGGTAACTTTTATAACCTTGGTTAGGTGTTTTTCTTTAACTTTCATTCTTGGCGATAAAGGTCACTAAAGCAAACAGGGTGAATCTCTCTAATGGGGACAGATAGCAACATGTTCTAAAGTCTCTCTACTCTATCCAAAGCAAAAAAAAAAAAAAAGTTTTTGGCTGCAGTTGCACTGTAAGTTAATTTGTCATGAGAAAAAAAAATACCTCAACATTGGGGGTCCAGTGTTAATGGTCAGTCAGAGAAAAACAAATCTCTTTGTAGTGGTCCAAAGCAGTAAGAAATGCCTGTCAGTGAGTGAGTGAAGGAAAGAACACCCACAGTGTTGGAGGATAGAGGGTGGAAGAACAACCCAGTGTTTGTGGTTAGTGGGAGGAAGAATGGCCCAGTGTTGGTGGTCAGGGAGAAGAAGAATACTCCAGTGTGAGTGGTCAGTGGGAAAAAGAACTATCCAGTGTTGGTGGTCAGTAGGAAGAAGAATTCCCACCTCTGGTATCTTTGCCTTGACATTGATGTCAGTGAGAGAATTCTACAACAGGTTAGTTGACTCTGTGGGGGAATGAGGGTTTTGGAGGGGGCTGGGGGGCATTGGAGGGGGCTTTGCAAGGAATAAGAGCTGCCATACCTTGTATAGGACGGGGGCAATCTGCGTGGCTAAGTGGGACACTCTGGGAGGCTGGGAGCATTGTGATGAGCTAGAGCCACTGTGTGGGGCTGGGAGTGTCAATGTTGGGGTTATGGAAACTGTAAGGAGTTGGTGGAGTACTGTCAGAGGCTGTGGCCCTGTAGAGGGCCTGTGGGCAGCACTATAGTGCCAACATTTTTTATTTATTTCTCATTTAACTAATACCTCGTTTCCACTGATTGGTACGGTACGGTTCGGAACGGTACACCTTGTGTTTCCACTGCCAATAGTACCCTTTCATGATAGGCGTGGTGTAGCAGGAAAGCTGTGATAGACGATTCTCTGTCAACCAATCAAAGTTCTGTTGAGCGTAGCTCCACCCTGTTTGTACGTTACTAATGTGCTTGGTACCCCAACGAAAGGGTCCCAAAAAAGTGGTACGGTACGGTTCGGAATTAGGGTACCATTCACAATGGAAACGGCATAAATAGCTTACCGTACCGAAGCGAACCGTACCAGAAAGCTCAGTGGAAACGAGCCGTAATAGAGTCATTACTTTAAACACAAAACATAATTTATATTTTATAGTACAGACTTTTACTGTATATGAGGTAAAATCTGTCATTGTGGTGTACAGATGGTCCTGGAGCAGTGAATGTTCATCTGTGTGTTACAGATGTGTGTTACTGTGTGTTAGCAGCTGATGCATCATCCATGGAAGAACTGTGTTTAATGCAGAAAGAAAACAATAAAAAAAATAATACGTTTATGGATCGTACTTGACTGGGGGGTAGAAATGTTATTTACAATAAACTGACTTTTTTCAGCATTGCTAATATTGATTGTATACAATAGCATATTCTGCTTCTCTATGCACTTGGCTTAGTCCACTTAAAGTCTAGTCTCTCAGCATTAAGTCAGAAATATGCTTAAATATCATGACATCTGCAGTGTTCATTCTAAACTGTATTTATTGCTAATTTAGCCTCAAATTTCAAGTCTCAAGTCTTAACATAAAGGAGTTGTAAAGTCTCAAGGTGTTTTACATTAATGCATTCTATCCATTGGCTCCCACTGCATTCAATTAAATCCAGTGACATTGGGGCAAAGGGCAGGGCCGAGTCCTGCTGTCTGTGTCAATGGAGGCAGCAGCGGGACTCGTGAGTGCGCCTGCACGGGTGCCCCCATGATAACCGCCTCTACGTGGGGGCATCCAAAAAAGAGGAGGAGCCAGGAGCGCCACTGAGGCACCCCAGAAAAGGAGATTTGGGGTTGCTCTGTGCAAAACCCTTGCACAGAGCAGGTAATTATAACATGTTTGTTATTTAAAAAAAAAAAACCTTTAGGCTCCGTTCACATCTAGGCATTTTGGGGAGTTTTTGGGGCGTTTTTCTGCTCTAGGATCAGCTCTCAAAACGCCCAACAAGACAAATCCTATTCATTTCAATGGCCCCTGTTCACATCTGAGCGTTTTGACGCTGTATACAAAACGCCCAACGCTCAAAAAAGTACATGAGCTTCTTTTTGGGCAGATTACAGGCGTTTTCCATTGATCTCTATTCAATCTAAAAACGCCTGCACAAAAATCGCGGTAAAAATCGCGGTAAAATCGCGGTAAAAAACGCCGCAAAAATCGCGGTAAAATCGCGGTAAAAAACGCGCGAAAAACGCTACGCTCAGGTGTGAATGTAGCCTTACAATCGCTTTAGATTTGTTGTTATTTTTAACCTCTGGTGGATAGTGCTAGGTAAACAGAACTTGTTCAGAAAGGTAAAAATATATATGCTGCATTCTTGCTGGAAGAAGAAGCAGAAGAAGAGGAAGAGAGGATGAAGCGAAGACAGTGGGTGCATCCAGTGATTTCCAATAGGTAACAAGGAGGTTAATTCTGGGACATTTATGACAACATCGGAGCACATGAAGAAAAGTTTTTTAAGTACATGTGAATGTCTGTAAAAGGTGAGTACATGGATTGTATGTAGCCGGGAGCGGATTACAATTATCTGGAACTGCAGACTTATTCTCTGCTCTCTCATACTGTCTCTGTGCTCCCCTAGTGTTGGTCTAGGATTTCATGCATCAGACTCCTGGGACTGGAATAAAGCATTGTGGGAACTGTAGTCTTCCGGAATGATATTGCTGCAATGCTGAACTGTTTATGAACTACACCTCCCAGCAGGCCATTCACTCCAGGGGAGAATTGTAGGAGAGACTATAAAGGGATCTGCTGACCAGGCCTAAGCTCTCTTGCTTCCCGGGATCCATCATGTGTGCATCGGTCCGCCACAGAGAGAGGCCTACTGCATGCCACCCAGCTGTCTGCAGATTTAGCCCAGGCGGGTCAGATGTCACTCATTGCATCGTGGACATCCCTGCAGCCTTGCTGATCAAATCGGAGTTGGCAGGACTCACTGAATCAGCAGAGCACAGCCATCTCCGTGTCTCACAGCGTGGAGAGTTGACTTTGTTTGTTCTTCCAGAAGTTAAAAGAGGGACATCAGGATTGGTGAGAGAGCAACTGCTCAAAGTCCAGTTATCAATAGCTACAGCTTCTCTTGAACACTGTATACAGACACACTACATTTGGATCAGTTAATGGATCATCATTAAAGCGGAGTTCCGGGCACAAAATCGATATTTTTTTTTTGTGCCCGTCCGCTTGTTCCCCTTCACCTGAAAAGGAATTGGATAGTTAGGTTTTTTTTTTTAAAACTCACCTTGTAATTGAAGATCGAATATACTCACCTAGTCTTCACTTCCTCCCTCAGCGCCGCGGCTCCGCCGTCACTTTCTGGCTTGCACTGATTCCTGGGAGCTGAACTTCGCTCGTCACTTCCGGGCGACGCCGCATTCCCCTGCTAAACAGCTTCTGGGCATGCCCAGAAGCTGTGGAGGAATGCGGCGCCGCACCGGAAGTGACGAGAGGGGCCGGTGCAGGCGCATTCTGGGAGAAGAAGACGCGGAAGAATACGCCGAAGAGGACCGCGCCAGCTTCAGCTGCCCACAAGAGAGATGGAAACGCTGTGGAAGAAATTTTATAAGTAAGTATTTCTTCTAAAAGGTAAGTGCGAACCGGGACAGATCAGAGGCTAGCCATTGTGGAATGTACTAGCCCTGACTGTCCCGGGGGTATGTTTATTGAAAAATCATTTCTGTGCCCGGAACTCCGCTTTAATCAGAATCAGCTAATTCGCATTGCTCACACTGTGCTACACTTGGGAATCATTTGTTCTTTGAGCTCCAACTGCCGGTGAAGATAATAGCAAGGTTTTGCATTATGAACATTGCTATCTTATTGCTTTTAAAGGAGACATGCTACTGGTATCTAGATTACCTCATCTCTCATTAGGATACAGGTACTGTAGGCTGCTGGGATTCCCCTTTAGTAGGAGTATTTCGTAAAGCAATTCATAGCTTTCTGAGAGATTCATTCACTTACTGTCGGATACTGTGTATATTGGTGTTATTTGCTTGTTACTATAGCTGGTTGTTTAACTGTTCACTTAGTATTATTTCAACTGAGCCTTGGTGGGTTACCTAGGGTCTAGTTGATTAATACCTCCTTTTAAGCCTTTTTTTTTTTTTTGAGTAAATACATTTAATACAGATCTGCGTTTTGTCAGTGTGCCATTTAAAGGTATACACAACATTTCTGAACCTAGAGTGTCAGGAGGGCGGGACAGTTTACAGGGTCAAAGCGACACAGAAGAACATACAACTACAAGCAACTCCCAAGGGGGAGTTATACATTTGGGCACTCTCCCGGGATGTTCTGTGCTGCTACAGGCCCTAGTCAGCTCAGTGATGAGCCATTGAGAGAGAAAGAGATGGACCCAGTTGCTGCAGCTGTCTGGGGGGGGGGGGGAAGGAGCTCAGATGGAGCAAAGCACTGATCTAGAGATTTCAGGGAGTGTACAGAGAAGGAGATCTGACAGTGGGTGAGGGTGTTAGTGCCAGAGCAGAGGGCCTACATCTTGGATGTGAAGGCAGAGTTTAATCTGGACTATGTGTGGGGGTTGATGGAGTGGCAGGAAGATATATCTGCCTGTTTCTGGGAAGAAGAGGAATCCTTGACAGAAGGGATCATCCTCGGTGGTCCCACTACAAGAAAGGGAAGAGACCACAGAGGGGCTATCGACACCGCAAGCCAGTTCGGGAATAATGGGGCCAGTTGGTGCAGACTCCTGTGGGGCCGGTACCCCCTCATTTTGTTGTAAAGGGACATGAGCCAGATAGTTGAGAGTTTGGTAAAGAATAGTTTCGGTAATGCGTACCAAGGATATAGGAAACTCCTGTTCTTCTCAGGGCTATTGCTGACTCCGGCTGGAGAAGAGGAATTTAAGACACGGATGGGTCAGACCACTCAGGCAGTAGAACAATGGAGCATGCCAGAGGCTGTGAAGAGACAGCAGCTTATGAGAGCCTCAGAGGTCCAACGGCAAAAGTGATCTGTAGTTTGCGAATGAAGGAAAGGAAAGACGGACTGTGTAGCTTTGGATTACATGGACGCTTTGTATGCTCTTTTTGGAAGGGTAGAGAAGACCCTGGATCTTTTGTACAAGTACAACCATACCAACCAACAAAGAGGGGAAAGACTTTCTAAATACATTTCTCGAGTGGATAGAATGTTACATCAGATCATCCTCAAGAGGGGCATAGACCCCAAAGATGCTGACCAGGCTCAATTGGATCGGGTCTCGCAAGGGGCCCATCCAAATCATCCCATTTATGTTGATGTTATTGCTGAAAGGAGCATGGATGGTCCCTACTTACCTAGAACTGATGAGAAAAGTAAAGGAGGAGGAAGCTTTGTTGGAAGAAAAGAGTCAAATGTGAGAGAGCTGGCTGTAGGAGAGGGGAAGAAGGAGAAAGCTGCTGCCCGTGTTGTCCATGCGGAACCTAGTTACTCGGATGAGTATAGTGAGACTGAAGCAGACCGGGAAGGGCGTGAGAACCCAAACAGCAAGAACTCTTTAGATTTACTTTACTCAAAAAGAAGGCTTAAAGGAGTTATTATTCAACTAGATCAATAATGAATATTGCTGCGCCAAGTGAATCAATAAAAGTGCTAATAAATATGCATAAATAACTTATATCAGAAAGCAACTCAATGCTTATATATAAAAACAAAATATCAGTGATAATCAGTGATAATTACAGTCCCAGTAGTGAAAAACTAAAAATGAACAATAAATCAAATAGAGAAATTTCTATGCTAGGTACCTTGCACAGCGTCATTTTACTACAAGTGGGGTACCTTTGAACAAATAAATGGAATCTGTATATGCATTTAAATACATGTTCTGTAGCCATGCACAGGCAGAGGACCTCGATGTTGCAGATCTGCCCCCATTGCTATGGGAGATGGAGCACTGCGGGGGGAGTGCGGACAACATCTCCCTCACTGAAAGAGGCTATCTCACCTGCCACATGAGCATGTTTAACAATAGGTCACTTGCCAGACCTCTGTTACCCTTGACATTCACTGTAGCTTCACACTGGATTAACTCTTTTTACTGATCATGCACCCAAGGGTCATCCTATACGAGCTATATGATACTTATTACTTCTTTTTCTTGATTACAAAAATTCATTTTCTTTACAAGTAAGTTATTCGTGTGGGGAATGCGTGTTTGTGGGTGTGCTCCCTGCTACTCCCTAGTTGCCCCAAATGTGATCCCTCGTAAGCCACTTTTTTCTCATAGGTGCCCTAGGAATTCCGGGGATCTTCCAGGAAATATTCCTGACCGACACCTCTGGCTGCAAATTGCTCTCTCATCCATCAGCGGTAAATATACCTACCTTGTTTGAATGAACTAATAAAAAGTATATATTGTAATATTAATGACACATATGTATCTTATAGATACAATAAATATCCCGTGAAGAAGACCACAACTTTATTAGGTCGAAATGCGTTGGGGCACATTATGTCTTTGTAGTGAATTGTAACCATGTACATACTGTTGTTCTTCCCTATTGAATGTTATCCTGTTTTGTAACCAGAGCTCATATTTTTATCCCATGTGGAACAAGCTTTTAATGAATTGTTCAATAAAAATGTTATACTTTTACAAACGCATGTCTGAATAATGCACTACTGCCAAAAAATCCCCGGGGGAATCTTTCCTGCCAAGTTTCAAAAGCTTTTCTTGAGCAATGGAGCATAATAAGTGCAGCATCCTCCTAGGTAGTTAGATGCTAGGAGAGAGAGTATAATTTTAGGTCTTTCTGCTTACCAGAGAGATTGCCAGGTACAGTTTTATTGCTCTCTGCCTACCAGGATCTGTTAGTGAGGTCTGCTCATGATGCTCAAGTGCAGCTCCGCTTGTCTGAGCAGTTTCACACTGGTCCAATAGGGAGTCATATTGGATAGTGGGACGATACCTGACAAATGAGTGCACAGGCACATACTACAGCCCTGGTGATTGGCAGAGGAAAGTGTCTCGGTGCATGCTGGGATACTGTATAAATGCCAATGGCTCATGTGCTCGGGGTCTTTAAGCTGGAGAGTGGGGTCCCGGAGGGGGGGTGGTGGGGCTGCCCCTCCTCTGTGGGAGCTGCCATGCGGGAGGGAGACACTGGAAAGGATTTGATTCTGCTTACAGTGAGTACAGATCTGTGTAGTGGGGCCTGTCCTGAGAGGACCATCCCCTTCTGCTAGAGGAGTAAGTGGGCGGATGTCAATCAAGGGCATGCTAGAGAGTGTCCTGAAGATAATGTGTTGCCTCAAGTCTGCTGCTAGAGAGAGCAAGAGGACTTAAATTCTTCCATACAAGTGGCAGTATGGTTAAAGCACAATGTCTACTTCCACAAATAACCTGGTGAGGCCAAATGAGAGTTATCCTTATCCATTGTGAATAGTTCAAGTTGGAGTATCCCACTATTCCCTTCTCCCATCCAAGTTCCACAATAAATAATAAAAAAACAAGTCCCCTGGACTGTTTATTGAGTAATTGAGTCAATTACTCAATTGAGTAATTGAGTAATTGAGCAAGTGGGAGTAAGGATGGATGTGTGAACTGTCCCTTAGTGACCATCTAAAGGTAATCAGAGGAGACCCAAGAAGTCATCACATGGCAAGCCCTATGGGGACACTGCTACATAAGAATAACAAGATAACAGTTCAACATATAGCATAGTCTTTTCCTAAGATCTCTAATCCCTAACTACAGGCTTGTGGCTGCCCCAGCACGCCTGCACAGGAAAAAGTTAATTCTTGTCAGCAGGGCTGGCACAAGCAATCGGCAGCTTAAACAACCACCTGAAGGCGCCAGGAGTGGGGGTTGTAAAATCTAAACCCCAGGAGCTGAACCCAGTATCTCAACCTCGGAGCCCAGTGCCCTTGGCTCCAGGGACTTGCCTGGGAGGGGTGCGCTGGTGGGGACACAAGTGACATCTGAGTTGCAGCTTGTGCGGGTGTTTTGGGTCCCACATGGCAGTGGGCATTTCCCCCCATCTCATTGCTGCCTTACACTAGCACAGCACAGTATACACAGACAGGAGAAGGAGGGAGGAAAAGGATGGACACAGCTCTCCATGTCCTGTGCTTATCTGAGGTCTGTATTGATTGCAATATACACAAGACTTGCACGGGAGGAGACACAAGGAAGGGGGCAAGTTTGCAAAGAAGAAAACTTGCAGTGATTTGGGGAGTGGGGGGGTATGGGGATAAGAGGATACTATATGTGCTAGGGGGCACTTTGGAGGAGAAAAAAATGTGAGCTGGGTGAGTCAGATTTTATGTCCAACCCTCCTTTTCTCTCCTCCCAAAACACCCACTAGCACACACAGTATCCTTTTACCCTCTAACCCCCCCCCCCCCAATCACTGCAGTATTCTTCTATGTAAACTTGCCCCCTTCACCCCATCTTCAAATAGAGGCTGGATGCTACAAAAGGGACAATCATGGTCTCTGGGACCTCGGCAACCTCACTGGAGATTCAGAGAAAATGCCCTAGGTGCCCACACTATCCCCCCCCCCCCTTCCAGGCAGGTTAGTGGAGCTGAGTCCCAAAGAAAAACTGATGTGAAGTCAATTCATAAATCCGCATGCACAGTAATCCAAGGGGGAATTCTTCCCGTGACACCAAGGGTATGTGGAGGAAAGGAACACCTCTGTGATGGGGTAAGAAAAAGCAGCTTACCAGATTACAATGGCTACTCAACTTAATGAGTCAGCCTCTCCCAGCTTTTAATCAAGACCACTGAGGATCTGATGTTACATGGATACTTATTCAGTACAGATGGACCACCTCTTAGAATACGTTAAGGGATCAGTACAGGATAAAATCTCCTCAGTATTTTCCAGCAATCATAAATGAATATGTAGGGAAAGAGAAAATAAAGCCCATAGCGTGATACCGTTTAAAATATAATCTTATTTATTTAAAAAAGGTACTCACATTGTGGCATGAATAAACAGGCATATCGATTAGCAATACAAGGGATGGAAGTGCGGCGTCCCGCAGACTGTCCCCGGTAGTAGGTAATAAAGGCCGGCAAAAAGGTTTCGAGGGGCGTGTGGACGTTGCGTCTGGAATCGCCAACGTTTCGTCTCAATAGACTTCGTCTGGGCGCCGGCCTTTATTACCTACTACCGGGGACAGTCTGCGGGACGCCGCACTTCCATCCCTTGTATTGCTAATCGATATGCCTGTTTATTCATGCCACAATGTGAGTACCTTTTTTAAATAAATAAGATTATATTTTAAACGGGATCACGCTATGGGCTTTATTTTCTCTTTCCCTACATATTCATTTATGATTGCTGGAAAATACTGAGGAGATTTTATCCTGTACTGATCCCTTAACGTATTCTAAGAGGTGGTCCATCTGTACTGAATAAGTATCCATGTAACATCAGATCCTCAGTGGTCTTGATTAAAAGCTGGGAGAGGCTGACTCATTAAGTTGAGTAGCCATTGTAATCTGGTAAGCTGCTTTTTCTTACCCCATCACAGAGGTGTTCCTTTCCTCCACATACCCTTGGTGTCACGGGAAGAATTCCCCCTTGGATTACTGTGCATGCGGATTTATGAATTGACTTCACATCAGTTTTTCTTTGGGACTTATTTATTTGGACACAATTCTATTTTTCTTTTTCCTATATGCACATTATTGTGATTATTAGTTGTTTATTCATTTGGACACTATTCATCATTATTGTTATACTTTCAGCGCCACACTTCTATGGTTTTTTATTATTATTTTGAGTCATTGTTGGTTGATTCTGTGTTGGCTGCAGACATTTATCATTGTTTTATTTATCACACTAGCGCGGAAATTTCTTTGAATTTTATTTATATAGTGGAGCTGAGTGTTAGACCTTTTTTTGGCACTGGGCTCCAGTACTCAGGGCCAGTTCACATCATGAATCACACATGAATGTGCTGTGCGTTCCTGTGCGATTCACATCTCTTCCGGGTTCTGTGTGATGTCAGCCCACTCATTTGAATGAGCTGAAATTGTGCCATACCACACTAAGAGTTTTGCATGCACTACTTTACAAAATGCACAGCAACCGGATTACATGACACTTCAGATCATACGATCTGGTGAATACAAACATACTGCATTTGCAACCTGCATTTAGGGAGCATTTAAGTTGCAGATTGCAGCTGCAGTGTATTTTGTATGTGGTGTGGGAAACACATGGCATTCTGGTATGGATGCATAGAATTTCATTTGTATCTCAGAAAAGTCCCACCAAAACCAGGACAGTTGGAAAGTATGAATTTGTATTAAAAGGGGAGAGGATTTGTGTGTGGGGGGGGGGTTGTACTGGGAGGGGGGATTTGAGTAGGAGGATTTGTGACAGAACTGGGGAGAGGACTTGTTCTGGCGTGGGGGATTTGGCAGCAAAAAAGATTTGTGCTGGGGAGGATGGGGGAGAGAGGAGTTGACTTAGGATATGGGGGGGGGGGGTGCTGGAAGGGAGGACCTGGGAGAGAGGATCTGTGCTAGATGTGGGATGATACATTGGGCTAACATTGTGGAAGGGAGGGGGTGGCAGGAGGATGGTGGGGTGTGGTGGGGGGCACCAAAATGCACATTCACCTGAGTAGACAAAAATCCTTGCACCAGGCCTGCTTGGCAGAGTCCATGGTTAGTATCTTCCAGGAGGACTGCAAGTCCCAGCAATCCCTTTACATGTGAAAGGCTCTAGTATTCAGGTGTCTGGAAGAAACAGGAACTTCCAGAAAGGCAGAGAGCCCTGGCAGAAACAGCAGTTGGAGGTCACATCTTGCTGGCTGACTGTGTCTTTAGGGAGGACTGCAGGTCCAAGCAATCCCCCTTCTCTCTTCATTTGTAAGCAGCTGGAGATTACACACTGTGGCCTGTGTGGACATGTTTCACATGTAGACTGACTAAACTAAGAGCAGCCCCCCCCCTTTTTTTTTTTTTTTTTACAGCACAGGGAGAGAGAGGCAGAGTTTAGAGAGAGTGTGTGAACTGGGTTAACTCTTTCCCTCCCAGATTGGACAGCATCTAACTAGAACATTTTTCAACCTACTTAAAAGTTGGAAATGGTGCAGCAGCCCCCCCTCCTCAGATTCCTCCTTAAACATCTCCTCCACCATCCATGAAGAGGTAGACCCTGTAGTTAGGGTTTCCTGTGCTTGCGTTGATTGGTCCTTCCTCAGGGTCTTATTCATCAGGATCCCGTGATAGGGCCTGGAGCTGTCTGTACTGCAAATCCTGTACTTTAATAATTAAATTGATTCAAATGTTACATAGATTACAGATATCCTTTGATCATAGCTTATCTTCTCATCTCAAAAACCAGTTTCAGGAATTCAAGGTCCTTGCACAGAGTGAATGTCTTTGCTGCTGAACCACTCCTCACACCTCAATAATTTTTTAAGTGCTTGCTGTAGCTGTCCTTGGCACTCTGCTATCTGATTTTCAATGCTTTTACTGTAAAACATAAAAGCATTTTTTTATTTTTTATTTCATATACTTTGCAACTGGACATTTCAAAGTCTTTGAACCTTAAGTCTTCAATTTAAGTTTATGGTGGGCAAATACACTGCGAGCTATATCATCCGGAACACCTACTCAGTGATTTGGAAGGTACTGAACTATGTGGTCTTCAAGAAACCAACAGCGGAAGAATGGTCCAAGATAGCTGATGTGTTGTGTTAGTCATGAGTATGGATGTCTATCATCTTGGCAATATAATTGTTAATTTCCTCTTTTCCGTTTCGTCTTGTGGTGATCCCAATCCACACAACTTGTGGTGGGACATGGCGGTATGTCCATTCCCCCCTGGACTTCCCTTGCATCTTTGAGTAGAGGCTGTGGATGACAAGGGGTGGATACCGTGCGCACCGCCATTACTGCGCATGCGCGTCTTTTTGCGCATACGCAGTAGCATCTTCCGGTCTGACGATTTCCGGCGATCTGCCAGAAGCGTCAGATTAGTTAGGGAGGAATAAGATAGTTGGGCACCCTGGCATTTTGGCGCCACCTCGCATATTTAAGGAGCTGTCAGCTTGCAGACATTGATACTGAGACCTTGGTGGTTGTCGATATAAGAGGGGGATTTATCCAGACAGGTGAAGGTAATTACATGTTATTATCTGATAATGCAATAGTAATACCTGTATCCATATTGGTAAACTAGATAATCATAGCCCTGTCCTTGGCAGGTTTTTTTTCTCCTTTTTTTTTTTTTTTCTTTTTCTCTTCTTGTCTTCTCTTTTGCCCATTTGAATGGTTAGATAATGGCTGTAACACAGCACAGAGCCTCTCCAAATTAGGATCTAAAAGGAATTAGGTAATATTTTTGGGCAGCTAAGTAAGTTATTTAATTCACCGCAAATGCAGGGGCATTTTTTTATTGAGCTCCCCTTGAGGGGATACGTACCCCCATGGATCTACCATATGCCATTCTGTTTTATAGAAAGTATTTTGATATATTCCTAAAACTTCTCCTTCCTTGATTGGGTTGGACACTTGGACCGCTCCCCTTCCTCCTCCGTCTATGTTGAATGTCATTATATCCTGCCCTGTTTTTCTATACATAAGTGGCAGTTGTGGAAGTCCTGGTATATCAACTATCCAGAATCAGGCAAATTTCTACTACCCCTCTTGAAACCAATATTATTTGTAAGTAACAAAATGTATGATGTTTATTTTCTGTTATAAAACTGCAAAGTAAGATGTGAACAAATAGTATTGAATGTAAAACGAAATGCAGATGAAAATAATGTAATGTGTCATTAGTATGTTCTATTATTGTGTTTGTTTTTTCGTTTTGTAGTAATCTTTTATTGTAAACCCTCTTCACCCAATATCCCTGAAGTAGCTATATAAGCGAAACCCATTGGGACAGCCTTGCCCATCCGACATACACAAGCTGGCATCACAGTGTGTCTATGGGAGAGGTTAAGCTTTTGGTTTGAAGGAAGGGCTATTCATATATCTTTAATCTACTACATTGTACTTTTGTATGATGGGATGTGAAATAATAATGTATTGGTTTGAAGTTTTATGAATAGTTTTGATACCAATAAAGTAATTTATTTTATTGAACTTGTAAGTGTTTTATACTGAGTGGGGTAGTCTAGCACCGGTAAAGCCCCGTCTTTCTTTTGCATACCTTATATCTAATGCTTTTCCCGACTCTGGTAGGTTACAGTGTTGTGGAAAATGTAGTTTTGAGGCTTCTGTTGGTCAAGAGAAGAGCAGTGGAGAAGGGGGTGATGCATTTCACAATTTTTTTAGCCCAGGGCTCTCAGCTTCCTCATCCCATCGGCAGCGTCTGCAGCATATGGTGGATGATTATCTAGGGGTGAAAACAGAGATGGAGAGCTTTCCAGTTGAGGATCCACTGGGTTACTGGGTCATGAGAATAGACCACTGGCCAGAACTAGCCCAGTATGTAAATGAGCTACTAGGCTGCCCTGCGTCCAGCGTGCTTTCTGAACGGGCATTCAGTACTGCTGGAGGTTTTGTTGCTGATAATAGTATGTCTGTCCACAGACTCTGTAGTCCGTCTGACATTTATCAAAATGAATGAGTCCTGGATTTCCAGCAGCTATGAAGCATCTTATGCCGATGTCACTGGTTAAGTGTTTTTGGGATGTGGAATCTCTGAAAGAATTCTAGGCTGCCCAGTGTTGTGGGTGTTGATTTCATCTGTAAGAATTATTTTGGTGTAGGTATCATGAGCACAATTAACAACCAAAGACCAATTTTTTAGCACCTCTGTGACGAGTGCATATCATTTAAATTTTTGACAGCAAGGTACATTTTTGACAGCAAGGCCAATTCTTGCTTTAATTAAGAGTACCTCTGTTGGGTTATGGTGAAAAGGCACCACAGACACCCAAAGACCGATTTTTCCGCACCTGTTTGACAGGGGCATATCATTTCAATTTTTGACAGCAAGGCCAATTCTTGCTTTCATCAAGAGTACCTCTATAGCAGGGATCCTCAAACTACGGCCCTCCAGCTGTTGCAGAACTACACATCCCATGAGGCATTGTAAAACTCTGACATTCACAGACATGACTCGGCATGATGGGAATTGTAGTTCCTGAACAGCTGGAGGGCCATAGTTTGAAGACCCCTGCTCTATAGGGTTACAGTCTGAAGGTGCCTCCAACACCCAAAGACCAAATTTTCTGCACCTGTTTGACAGGTGCGTATCATTTACATTTTTGACAACAAGACAATTTTTGCTTTCATCAAGAGTACCTATATAGAGTGACAGTGTAAAGGCACCTTCGACACCCAAAGACCAATTTTTCTGCACCTGTTACTTCCATCCAGGGCCGGTGCCAGACTATTTTGCGCCCTAGGCAAAACCAGCTACTTGCGCCCCCCCCCCCCCCAAAAAAAAAAAAAAACATTTTAAAAACAGGGTTTTGGGTAGAAATGCATCTGTGGTGTCACTGAAATAAAAAAAGTTCCTTCATTGGTGGTTTCACTGGAAGAAAAAAAATTCCCTGCGTCCATCATATATGATGTGCACCAGAAAATGTAAGGGGCTTGGGTGGCAGGAAGCTGGTAGTGGGGTACAGGGGGGATGAAGATGACAGGGGGAGGGATGGGAGGAAGCTGACAGTGGGGTACAGGGGGGATGAAGATGACAGGGGGTGGGATGGTAGGAAGATGACAGGGGGGATGAAGATGACAGGGGGTGGGATGGTAGGAAGATAACAGTGGGGATGAAGATGACAGGGGGGATGGTAGGAAGATGACAGGGGAAGAAGCTGACAGGGGGTGGGATGGTAGCAAGATGACAGGGGAAGAAGATGACAGGGGGTTGGATGGTAGGAAGATGATGGGGGGTGAGGATGACAGGGGGTGGGATGGTAGGAAGATGACAGGGGGGATGGAAATGACAGGGGGTGGGATGGTAGGAAGCTGATGGGGGATGAAATGACAGGGGGTGGGATGGTGGGAAGCTGATGGGGGATGACGATGGCAGGGGGTGGGATGGTGGGAAGTTGATTGGGGATGAAGATGACAGGGGGTGGGATGGTAGGAAGATGACAGTGGGGATGAAGATAACAGGGGTGGGATGGTAGGAAGATGACAGTGGGGATGAAGATGACAGGGGGTGGGATGGTAGGAAGATGACAGTCGGGATGAAGATGACAGGGGGTGGGATGGTAGGAAGCTGATGGGGGATGAAGATGACAGGGGGTGGGATGGGGGGAGGCTGATGGGGGATGAAGATGACAGGGGGTGGGATGGTGGGAAGCTGATGGGGGATGAAGATGACAGGGGGTGGGATGGTGGGAAGAGGACAGGGGGGATGAAGATGTCAGGGGGTGGGGTGGTAGGAAGATGACATACACCGCCCCCATATCCATACACCAGCTACTTGTGCCCCCCCCCCCAAAAAAAAACATTTTAAAACACTTTAAAAACAGGGTCACTGCACTATGGGTGAGCAGGGTTTTGGGTAGAAATGCATCTGTGGTGTCACTGAAATAAAAAGTTCCTTCATTGGTGGTTTCACTGGAAGGACAAATGTCCTTGTGTCCGTGTTCTCACTGGAAGAAAAAAATTTCCCTGCGTCCATCATATATGATGTGCACCAGAAAATGTAAGGGGCTTGCGTGGTAGGAAGCTAGTAGTGGGTTACAGGGGGGATGAACATGACAGGGGGTGGGATGGGAGGAAGCTGACAGTGGGGTACAGGGGGGGATGAAGAGGACAGGGGGTGGGATGGTAGGAAGATGACAGGGGGGATGAAGATGACAAGGGGTGGGATGGTAGAAAGATGACAGGGGGATGAAGATGACAGGGGGGATGAAGAGGAAAGGGGGTGGGATGGTAGGAAGATGACAGGGGGGATGAAGATGGCAGGGGGTGGGATGGTAGGAAGATGACAGTGGGACACACAGGAAACACACAGGAAGGGGGAGGGGCGGGTTCAGTGCTCGTCTCTGCTCTCTGCACTGACACAGGCAGCTGGGGAGAGAGACCAGCTGCTGTGTGTAACTCGCGGGCGGCGTGCGGGAACCAAGCCAATGCCGCAAGCATTCCGGGACTCAGCCCTGATTCGCCGGGGACGATCCCGGGGGAATCAGGGATGCTTGGGAGCGGGAGGTATGGCTGCGCCCTAGGCGGCAGTGCGCCCTAGCGGTAGCGCCGGCCCTGCTTACATCCAAATTCTGCGGAAGAGAAACTAGAATGTATCCACAAAATCTCTAATCTTGTTCCCAGTGCACTACATTCTGGTCTCATCATACAGACTGGCTCCCCAAACTGTTGTTTTTTACAAAATAAAAAAAAGGTTGCAGGGAAAATGTCATTTTTTTTTTTGCTTTATAAATGCAATTATTTCTGACTGACTGGACTGGAAAGTGACAAAAAGTGGCAAAAAGCATACATTTGAACTTGCACAGTTTGCACTTGCAAAGGTACAGCCACTTACATTTAGATTATTTTTGATTCTTGGAGAATGAGAAGGAAAATGCCTGTGTCAAGGCCCCCCATCCCTCAAGGCTCCCCACTCCTGTCACATGTGCCTTGGGAAGGCTGACATGCGAGGAGAGGTCAAGGACCCTTCCCTATAGGTCAGTGAAAGGTCAAATGACCTTTCTGAGAATTCTGGAAGGTGTTTTTTCCCTATTTAAAGGAGATGAGGAAACCTCTCAGATGCCAGCTGACGGGGGTACACCACTGGTAAGGAAGCCACTCATCTGCCCTCTGTCGTGACCTATATTATGTAGTGGGTTACCTTGCTTTGCAAAGAAGACAGTTGTTTGTTTAAATTCAGGATTATTTGTATAATATGAATCGAGTTGTAGTAACTGAGTCTGTTTTTGGATTTTAGGTCAGGAATTTATTTATCTGGTGATACAGTAAACCCCCCTCCATTGCGGGGGTTACGTTCCGGACCCAGTCGCGAAAAGTGAAAATCCACGAAATAGAAAAACCCTATTAAAATACATTGTAGGCATGTTTTTTTTACTGTCACTGTACGTGTAAAAGCATTTTAAGGTCTTTAAACACACTTTTAAAACAATAGAAACTCATTTAAACACATAAAAGACACTAAGAGACATAGCAAGAGCTATGGAAACACAAAAATATTTAATTTTAATGATTTATATAGTAAAATAACATTACAAAAAAAAAAAAAGGCAATATACCGGGACCGCAAAAACTGAACCGCGATGGAGCGGGGGTTTACTGTATATTTGAAATTTTAAAAAAATTTAATAATATTAACCACATCCCGCCCGCCCTATAGCAAATTGACAGCGGGATTGTGGTTGTATCATCCTGACCGGACGTCATATGACAGCAGCAGGATAATACAGCTCTGCGCGCCCCCCCCCCCCCCCCCAGACTCCCTGCATCTCTGATCTCGGTAAAGAGCCTACTGATGTAGGCTCTTTACCATGTGACCAGCCGTGTCCAATCACAGCTGGTCACATAGTAAACAGGAAGAGCCGTTGATCGGCTTTCCTTAGTTCGTGCCTGACAGGCACGAGTAAATGAGCGCCGGTCGGCGGCTCCCCTGACAGGGGGGGGTCATTGATTACCAGTGCAGACCCCCGGGGGGGGATGCTACTAGAACCCCCATTGCCCTCCCCATCAGTGCTGCCCGCCAGTGCCCTCCCTATCAGTGCTGCCCACCAGTGCCCATCATTGCCATCCATCAGTGTCGCCCACCAGTGCCCACTATTGCCCACCAGTGCCGCCTATCAGTGCCCATTAGTGCACATCAGTGCCGCCCGTCAGTGCCGATCAGTGCCGCCTATCAGTGCCCATCAGTGCCCATTAGTGCCCATCAGTGCCACCTATCAGTACCCATCAGTGCCACCTATCAGTGCCCATCAATGCCGCCTATCAGTGCCCAGCAGTGCCACCTATCAGTGCCCACCAATGCTGCATATCAGTGCTACCTATCAGTGTCACATATCAGTGCCTATCATTGCCGCCTATCAGTGCCACCTATCAGTGCCACCCCATCAGTGCCACCCCATCAGTGCCACCCCATCAGTGCCTCCTCATCAGTGCCTGTCAGTGCAGTCTCATCAGTGCTCATCAGTGCAGGAAAAAACTTATTTATTTACAAAATTGTATAACATAAACAAAAAAACTTTTTTTTTCAAACTTTTCGGTCTTTTTTTATTTGTTTAGCAAAAAGGAAAAAAAGCAGAGGTGATCAAATACCACCAAAAGAAAGCTCTATTTCTGGGGGGAAAAGGACATAAATTTGATGTAGGTACAGTGTTGCATGACCGCGCAATTGTCATTCAAAATGCAACAGCGCTAAAAGGGGAAAATTGGCCTGGGCAGGAAGGGGGTGAAAGTGCCCTGTATTGAAGTGGTTAAATAAAAACAATAATAAAGGGCTGCAGCCAAAATTTGATTCCATATAGGTATTTTGTTTGTTTATTTATTGCTGAAACCTGATTGCTGACTACAGTCCCATGACTCCCATGCTAGATATATCTCCTGTGCATTTTCCAGCCATCCCCTGTCACATTTTGAACCATCCTTATGGTCTGGATCAGCGAGACTGTACACGTAGAATCTTGGCCTCACCAGACTGATCAATACTTCAGTCCTCACTATGTTGCTTGTAGGACTGAACTTTCTGGTTTTCTGTGGAGCCTGAGAAATTTGTTGCTAAGGGATATCTGATGTCATGTAGGTAAAAAACACTATGGAAACGCATCAAAAATGTATCAAAACCGCAAATTCCTGTATTTCCATTGAAGCCTATGGAACCGAAAACGCAACCTGCCGCAGAAAAAAAAGTCCCAGATCCTTTCCTAAAATCACACCTGTGGAAAACGCTGATGATGTGAACATTACCCACAGGAAACCATGGTAAATGAACTGTAGTGTGTTTCTACAAAACTGAAAACGCACTGATAAATGCATAGATGTGAACCAGGCTGAAAGAAGTGCTAACTCTTCCCCACTTTATGCAAAACAAGTTAAGCATAGTTATGGTCAAATTTTAAAATCATATAGTCTTCTACATGTCATATTTTGTTTATTTTTAGCCTACTCCTTTTCATTCTAATGATTTTGAAGTTTGTCAGAATATCACACAATAACTTGCTTTAACCACTTTACGACCACCAGCCGCAGTTACACTGCAGGCAGCCGCTCCTGCGCAAACCGCCGTAGAGGGTGAGCGCACGCTGTCGCGGCGCTCCCGCTCATCAGCGGGGAAGCCGATGCACCGGGCAGGCAGCTCCGATTGCCACCTGACACCCACGATCGTTGCCCGCTGAGACAGTTGTAAACACAGCTGATCTTTCTCCTTGGAATGATCACAGAGCCTCTGTGATACTTCTATATAGGATCACAGGTCTCTATGATCATTTCACAAGCCAACAGTGGCGGCCGGTGCATAGGGGGCGCCAGGGCGCCGCCCCCCCCCCCCTAAATAAAGAAAAAAAAATTACAAAACGAGCAATAAAGTTTGAAAAAAAAAAATTGCGTTCGCCGCCGCCACCGGCCGATGTGGAGGCGGGGGGGGCGTTACCACCCAGAAGAGGCGCCGATTGGCTGCCTTCTGGGGGGCGTGGGGGCGTAACCTGGGCGCAAGGCACATTGCTTGGAAACCCCCACTTCGTGGATTCCTGGCTGTGATTGGTCCAGCCTCCAGCCTGGACCAATCACAGCATCCAGGACATCCGACGCTGACCCCGCTGAGCGCCGCTGACGTCACTCACGTGCGTCATTCTCAGCAGTGGCCCGGACCCGGACGGACGATGGAGTTGGGTGGACGCCGGACGGGAGTGACGGCGGCATCGGAGAGGAGACCACCAGCATCTGATCCAGACGACCGAACCAGTCACCTCACCAGGCCGCAGCTCGAGGAGCGGAGGTCATCTGCTGGAAGAAGAGAAGACCTCACCACCGGTAAGTGAGTCCTCGTGGTCCTCCTGTCCTGTCAGTCCTCCACTCCAGGCTGAGGCTAGTAGTACTGTCATGCAGTTGCACACTACTAACAATTTATCTACTTGGAAACAATAACTTTAAAAAAAAAAACGAATAAACAATAGATGCCTAGCTGGCAAATTGCTAAGGATATCAAAGAAGAAGCATATAAATTTGCTGTATCATGACCATCCATCCATCCAGCCTTTCCACCGCCATCCCCCTCTGCTCTGCCTCATCTCATGACCATCCATCCATCCAGCCTTTCCACCGCCATCCCCCTCTGCTCTGCCTCATCTCATGACCATCCATCCATCCAGGCTTTCCACCGCCATCCCCCTCTGCTCTGCCTCATCCCATGACCATCCATCCATCCAGCCTTTCCACCGCCATCCCCCTCTGCTCTGCCTCATCCCATGACCATCCATACATCCAGCCTTTCCACCGCCATCCCCCTCTGCTCTGCCTCATCCCATGACCATCCATCCAGCCTTTCCACCGCCATCCCCCTCTGCTCTGCCTCATCCCATGACCATCCATCCAGCCTTTCCACCGCCATCCCCCTCTGCTCTGCCTCATCCCATGACCATCCATCCAGCCTTTCCACCGCCATCCCCCTCTGCTCTGCCTCATCCCATGACCATCCATCCATCCAGCCTTTCCACCGCCGCCCCCCTCTGCTCTGCCTCATCCCATGACCATCCATCCATCCAGCCTTTCCACCGCCGTCCCCCTCTGCTCTGCCTCATCCCATGACCATCCATCCATCCAGCCTTTCCACCGCCGTCCCCCTCTGCTCTGCCTCATCCCATGACCATCCATCCATCCAGCCTTTCCACCGCCGTCCCCCTCTGCTCTGCCTCATCCCATGACCATCCATCCATCCAGCCTTTCCACCGCCATCCCCCTCTGCTCTGCCTCATCCCATGACCATCCATCCATCCAGCCTTTCCACTGCCATCCCCCTCTGCTCTGCCTCATCCATTGACCATCCATCTATCCAGCCTTTCCACCGCCATCCCCCTCTGCTCTGCCTCATCCCATGACCATACATCCATCCAGCCTTTCCACCGCCATCCCCCTCTGCTCTGCCTCATCCCATGACCATCCATCCAGCCTTTCCACCGCCATCCCCCTCTGCTCTGCCTCATCCCATGACCATCCATCCAGCCTTTCCACCGCCATCCCTCTGCTCTGCCTCATCCCATGACCATCCATCCATCCAGCCTTTCCACCGCCATCCCCCTCTGCTCTGCCTCATCCTATGACCATCCATCCATCCAGCCTTTCCACCGCCATCCCCCTCTGCTCTGCCTCATCCCATGACCATCCATCCATCCAGCCTTTCCACCGCCATCCCCCTCTGCTCTGCTTCATCCCATGACCATCCATTCAGCCTTTCCACCGCCATCCCTCTATCCCTCTGCTCTGCCTCATCCTATGACCATCCATCCAGCCTTTCCACCGCCATCCCCCTCTGCTCTGCCTCATCCCATGATCATCCAACCATCCAGCCTTTCCACTGCCATCCCCCTCTGCTCTGCCTCATCCCATGACCATCCATCCAGTCTTTCCACCGCCATCCCCCTCTGCTCTGCCTCATCCCATGACCATCCATCCAGCCTTTCCACCGCCATCCCTCTGCTCTGCCTCATCCCATGACCATCCATCCAGCCTTTCCACCGCCATCCCTCTGCTCTGCCTCATCCCATGACCATCCATCCAGCCTTTCCACCGCCATCCCTCTGCTCTGCCTCATCTCATGACCATCCATCCAGCCTTTCCACCACCATCCCTCTGCTCTGCCTCATCCCATGACCATCCATCCAGCCTTTCCACCGCCATCCCTCTGCTCTGCCTCATCCCATGACCATCCATCCAGCCTTTCCACCGCCATCCCTCTGCTCTGCCTCATCCCATGACCATCCATCCAGCCTTTCCACCGCCATCCCTCTGCTCTGCCTCATCCCATGACCATCCCTCCCACTGCCATCCCTCTCTGCCTCATGCCCTCATCCCTCCCACCGCCATCCCTTTGCCTGATCCCATCTCCCCCACCACCATCCCTCTGCCTGATCCCATCTCTCCCACCTCCATCCCTCTGCCTGATCCCATCTCTCCCACCACCATCCCTCTGCCTGATCCCATCTCTCCCACCACCATCCCTCTGCCTGATCCCATCTCTCCCACCACCATCCCTCTGCCTGATCCCATCTCTCCCACTGCCATACCTCTGCAGGGGGCCTGTACGCTTGTCACTGCATTGAAAGGGGGCTTGTATGCTGGTCACTACATTGAAAGGGGGCATGTACGCTGGTCACTACATTGAAAGGGGGCATGTACGCTGGTCACTACATTGAAAGGGGGCATGTACGCTGGTCACTACATTGAAAGGGGGCCTGTATACTGGTCACTACATTGAAAGGGGGCATGTACGCTGGTCACTACATTTAAAGGGGGCCTGTATACTGGTCACTACATTGAAAGGGGGCCTGTATACTGGTCGCTACATTGAAAGGGGGCATGTACGCTGGTCACTACATTGAAAGGGGGCCTGTATACTGGTCACTACATTGAAAGGGGGCATGTACGCTTGTCACTACATTGAAAGGGGGCATGTACGCTGGTCACTACATTGAAAGGGGGCATGTACTGTGTGGTCTGTGCTAGGGGGTCTGTACTGTGGGGTTTGTGCTAGGGGGGTCTGTACTGTGGGGTTTGTGCTAGGGGGTCTGTACTGTGGGGTTTGTGCTAGGGGGTCTGTACTGTGGGGTTTGTGCTAGGGGGTCTGTACTGTGGGGTTTGTGCTAGGGGGTCTGTACTGTGGGATTAGTGCTAGGGGGTCTGTACTGTGGGATTAGTGCTAGGGGTCTGTACTGTGGGATTAGTGCTAGGGGGTCTGTACTGTGCGCTTAGTGCTAGGGAGCCTGTACTGTGGGATTAGTGCTAGGGAGCCTGTACTGTGGGGTTTGTGCTAGGGGGCCTGTACTGTGGGGTTTGTGCTAGGGGGCCTGTACTGTGGGGTTTGTGCTAGGGGGCCTGTACTGTGGGGTTTGTGCTAGGGAGCCTGTACTGTGGGGTTTGTGCTAGGGAGCCTGTACTGTGGGGTTTGTGCTAGGGGGTCTGTACTGTGGGGTTTGTGCTAGGGAGTCTGTACTGTGGGGTTTGTACAAGGGGCCTGTACTGTGGGGTTTGTGCCACTCTCAGTCAGTGTATCCCATAATAGGGTGTCTCTCACAGTATATCCCATAATAGGGCCCCTGCTCCCTTTTATGGGATATACTAGTACTGATGGAACCCTTAATATGTGATATATTGGGAGAATTTGTTCACGCAAGCAAAATACAGGGGACAAAATGGGTGGGGTCTATAAGGGGTGTGGCTTCTGAGAAATGGGAGGGGTCAAAATAGAAGGACGGGGTCTTGCGCCCCCCCATCTTAAAACTTCACCAGCCGCCACTGCAAGCCAATCCCCCCCCACAGTTAGAAACACGCCCCTAGGTACACATTTAACCCCTTGAGCACCCACATTGTTAACCCCTTCCCTGCCAGTGTCATTATTCAGTAACAGTGCATATTTTTTAGCACTGATTACTGTAGTAATGTCACTGGTCTCCCCAAAAGTGTCAAAAATGTCAGTCAGGGGTCCGATCTGTCCACCGAAATGTCGCAGTCCCACAAAAAATTGCAGATTGCCGCCATTACTAGTAAAAAATAAATAAAAATGACATAAATATTTTCCGTAGTTAGTAGATGGGATAATTTTTGCGCAAACCAATCAAAATATGCTTATTGCAATTTTTTTACCCAAACTATGTAGCAGAAAACAAATTGGCCTAAAATGTTAAACAATTTTAATTTTTTGGGGAATGTTATATAACAGAATGTGAAAAATATTGTTTTTTTTTTAGAATTGTCGCTCTTTTTTTGTTTATAGTGAAAAAAATAAAAACCAATGATCAAATACCACCAAAAGAAAGCTCTATTTATGGGAAAAAAAGGACTTTGCTTTTATTTAGGTACAGCATCGCACGACTGCGCAATTGTCCGTTAAAATAACCTAGTGCCGAATCGCAAAATATGGCCTGGTCATTAAGGGGGCAAATCCTTCCAGTCCAGAAGTGATTATTTCTGTGACATATATTCCCTACATCCGGTTAGTATGCACTGCTGTGTCACACATTTCATAGAGCCGGCCTTCTGATCTACAGAGGTGCTGAGAGGAGGAGTTTCAGGAGGCGGAGTCAATACAGCAATCACTGATTATTGGCAGCAAGTCCTCTGGGATATGTAGTCCTTATAATTACGTAAACAGCAGAGTAGAAGCTGCAGAGCATGCAGGGAATCCAGGAAGATGTGGAAAGAGATGGCCAGTAGACAGGCAGCACTTGTAACGAAAGCAACATTTTCAACTAAGCCTCTATTGAAATGTCAATAATAAATATTGTTTGTTTTGCTATTACAATACTGATGTAATAATGATAAAATGATTGTGTATGCTGTGACCAGGGAACTCCTTTCAAAAACAATGTCAGCAGTTACACTTTATAGAGAATCTATAACTGTTCCATAAACATTGCCATCAGTAAAATTTAATGTGTACATAATTGCATGCCCATTTATTGATTTCTCCACCCTCTGTAAATTTACCAAGCAAGCAACATTTCTTAGAGTGTCAAATATGGCTTGTTCTGAAACTTTCAAACGGTAAACATGTAATATGCAAACATGCAGAAGACTTTGGTGTTGCTAGGGGTTCTTTGAGCAGTGAACACTGGTGAACTGATCAACCTCACTGACCATGAGGTGGAAATTTTCTTTATTATTGGGGAAGAAATATTTTATTTGGCTGGCTGCACTCTCATAGATTTTTTAATGGTCAACCACAGATGAAAATGTTTATTTTGATTGGGTTACATGCAAATTACTTTTTTCTGTTTCAGTATTTTTTATTATTATTATTATTATTTATTTTATTTTTTCATTCTTTCTTTTTTAATAAACTTTTTTCAGGTTTCTGTTATAAAATTTTGCAAACTAGTCTTTTTTTGGCCAAAATTTATACTGCTACATTTCTTTGGTAAAAATAGGCAAAATCCATGTATATTATTTGGTCTTTGTGAAAGTTATAGCGTCTACAAGCTATGGTGCCAATCACTGAAAATTGATCACATCTGATGTACTGACAGCCATTTCTTGAGACACTAACAAGCCAGGACATTAAAAATACCCCCCAAATGACCCCTTTTTGGAAAGCAGACAGTCCATGGTATTCATTAAGAGGCATGGTGAGTTTTTTGAAGTTGTAGTTTTTATCCAACAGCATTCTTAGCAAAATGAAGATTTATTTATGTATTTAGTTATTTTTTTGTCATATTAACAGGTTTGCATATGCATACTTGCAACTACACCTCAAAACACATTCTGCTACTCCCCCTGAGTATGGGGAACACCACATGTGTGAGACTTTTTCACAGCATGGCCTCATACAGAGGCCCAACATGCAGGGAGCACCATCAGGTGTTTTAGAGACATAAATTACACCTTGAATTTCTTGACTATCTCTTACACTTTTGAAGGCTCTGGAGCACCAGGATAATGGAAACACCCACAAAAATGACCCCATTTTGCAAAGCAAACACCCCAACACATAATCTAGGAGGCATAATGAGTCTTTTGAACGTCACATTTTCCACAAGTATTTGGAAGAAGGGGAAAGAAAATGAAAACGTATTTTTTTTTTACACAAAGTTGTGTATGTATAAGATTTTTCTAACACATAGCATGTACATAGCAACAATTGCACCCCAAATACATTCTGCTACTTCTCCTGAGTTTGGCGATACCACATGTTTGAGCCTTTACACAGCCTGGTCACATACAGAGGCCCAACTTGCAGGGAGCACCATCAGGTGTTCTAGGGACATAAAATTTAAATCAAATTTCCTGACTACCTATTACACTTTTGTGAAGCACTGTAGGGCACTGATGAGCACTGTAGTGGTATTAATGGGCACAACAGTGGCATGGATGTGGCACAGATGGGCACAATAGGGGCATGGATGGGGCACAGATGGGCACTGATGTGGCCCAGAGGAACACTGATGTGGCATGGATGGGACACGGGTGAGCATGGATGTGGCTTGGATGTGGCACGGATGAGTACTAATGTGGCATGGATGTGGCACATATGAGTACTAATGTGGCATGGATGAGCACCGGTGTGGCACGTATGAGCACTGATGTGGCATGGATGAGCACTGATGTGGTACGGATGAGCACTGATGTGGCATGGATGAGGCACGAATGAGCACTGATGTGGCATGGATGAGCATGAATGAGGCATGGATATGCATTGGTGAACATGGATAGGCATGGATAAGGCATGGATGAGCATGAATGGGCATGGCTGGGAATGGATGAGGCATGGCTGGACATGGATGAGGCATGGATGAGCATGGATAGGCATGGAGGAGGCATGGATGAGCATGAATGGGCATGGCTGGGAATGGATAAGGCATGGGTGGGCACGGATGAGGCATGGATGGGCATGGATGAGGCATGGATGAGCCATTGATGAGCATGATTGAGGCATAGATGAACCATGAATGAGCATGAATGAGACATGGATGAGCATGAGTGGGGCATGGATGAGCCATGAATGTGGCAAAATTGAGGCATGGAAGGGCATGGATGAGCATGAATGAGGCCTGAATAAAGGCATGGATGGGCATGAATAGGCATGGGTGAGCATGAATAAGGCATGGATGAGCATGAATGAGTCATGAATGGGCACATATCAGCGCTGTGGGCACTCCAGATCCAGCCGACAAGCGCTGCTGCACCGGCTCCCTCCTCTCCTCACATACTGTACCGATCGGTGTGAGGAGAGGGAAGGCGCTGAACCGGACATGCGCCAGTTTGTTACTAAGTAATCACTCCATCATTGGACGTAGCTATCACGTGGTAAAGGACCGCTGTCATTGGCCCTTTGCCCCGATCCGTGATGCACCAGAGGACACGGCCATTAGGGACACTTCTGTGGGCAAGCCCCAGAGGGCATGCGGAAAGTGCGAGTTCAGGAGGACGTCATAGTATGTCCTCCCAGAACTAGCCGACCATGCTGTAGCCATCATTCGGCTATGGCCCGGTCGGCAAGTGGTTAAGGCAAGTTTTTTAACCTATTCTTGACCATAGTTTTGTCACTAGAAATCTCCTGCCCTCTGCTGTCCGCATTTGTGAATACCTGTGTTCTTAATATTACATAGTTAGGTAGTTAATCATGAATGCACTTTCTGTCTCTGGCAGGCTGGGTTAAATTCCCCAGGAAGGAAGTAGATAGAGAGGTTTTTGGATACCACATATCCACATACAGGAGCTGCTACTGTAGTTTATCCAGGTCAGAAGCAGAGCAATTAGGTAATCATTTCTGTGTTCTGGCTGTTTAACTGTAGCTGTTCATAACTTTTTGATCTGAATGCTAATGGAAAACTAGGCTCTGCCCTATTGTTATATTATCTCATATGCACAGTTCCAGATAGCTAGGTCTTTGCTGCTGTATGTATGTAGTGGTCACCTTCCAGTATATTTTTAGGTAAACCTGTTTATCACAATAGAGTTTATTTTCAGCTTCTGTTACTAAAGTTAACCCTGTCCCTTCTGGTCACGGATTATATGGCTGGGTTTAGCTCAGGGCTCAATACCCAGCACAGACTGGAGCCAGGTTAGGCATCCAATGACCCAGTAGGTAGTTAGAGGTCTGGTTGCATGGCCAAATAGAAGCTACTAAAGTCTAAGATGCAAAGTAGATTTAAAAAAAAAAAAAAATTGAATGAAGATAACAATAACCACAATGAGTACAATCAAATTTCACAGTTCAGAGAGTAACCGTATACAATGGTATAGAACGGTGACCTGTAAGCGAGGGCCGTGTTAAACGGCTTAGTACAGAAAAACACATAACAGGACGTCACGGTAATGAAAAGTAAACCAATGAGTAATCGCATGGCAACGCCTGTAAATTGAAATACCAAACATAATAACTGGTAAACAGTTTTCAGTAGGTGGAATGTGAAAAAACTATCTGTAGGTCAGCGAGTAACGGGAGAGTATGGGCGTGATTTTGATGGAAACTCTGTGTAGGGTAATGGAAATTAATGTAGTAAGTGTCTTTACAGATGATGGATGGTGTCTCTGTGTATCTTGAGCATAAAAAGGGAGGGTTCGCAAGTACCGATTGTGGCTGTGCATAGATATAGTGGTATGGGGGGGTTGAGGACTAGGATATCTGGTTGGTGAGCAAGTGAGAGACTGGGGAAAGTGAGGAGGATATGGAAAGTTGAGAGAGTGAGGGAGAGAAAGAGGAAGGTGGAAGGATAGAAAGAGGAGAAAAAAGTGTTGAAGGAGAAGGGAAAAGAAAAAAAAAGGGGGGGGCGAACATAATGAGGGGTAGTTAACGATCATTGCGTATTTTTTAGTTAATTGTCAGAAATTGCCTCTCTTGGCTCGGTAAGTATCCCAAGCGTTTTAAGTTTTAATGGTATTCCAGTTAACTCTCCGTGCAAATACGATTTGTATGTAGGAGTGGTGAGAGATTTTGCTCAAGGTGGGGTGTCCATCACACTATTGTATTCATCGGTGGATTGTAAGTGGATCCATGTAGCGTTGGAAAGTGGAGATGTATTTGGAGGTGGTGTCCCTAGCTGTTGCTATCAGTTGTTCCATTTCTGCAATTTTGTTAATACGTTTGAACCAGGCTTTAAGAGAAGGAGTTTTAGTTATGCCCCAGAGCACCGGTATGCACATTCTGGCGGCATTTATTAATATTTTTTAGAGAGATTTAGCCTAGGGGTAGTATTACTGTTTTATATTGGTGCCCATTAGGAACTGAAAAATGAACAATCTATATTTATTATAAAAAATCATAAAATTGAACGATCACACGAATAAATATATAAATACATAACATCTTGTTCAGTTAGATCACAAGAAAAAAGGAATTGCCAATAAAAAAGACAATGATTGGGAAATACTTGTGGTGGGGGTGAAATTAACTGCTGTTGATAAAATAATTCACATTCCATTTTACATTTAACTAAAATAGGAAGCATATTCTCAAATTGCAGGTTTCCCTTCTGACACGACTTCCTCTTTAATGGGACATAAACTTATCTATAGCTAAAAATAAAGTACCCGCAGGGTATTTATTATCACATCTGGCATAATGTTTTAATCATGATTTTTGTACTCCCTCTGTTCTTAAGTATTTATATATTTATTCTTGTGATCATTTCATTTTTATAAATTTTTATGATATTTTTAATAAAAATAATTGTTTAAATTGATTTTGGTTCCTAATGGACAACAGTTAAAAATAGTAAAACATTTGTATGCAATTTGGACACAAGATGGCTCTAGCTTTTATGATCATAATGCTAGAATAAACTCACCAGTAAAGACAATTTGGCTTGTTACCTTTTGGTTATAAAAAAAGGTGCAGCATGATGGATGTCCTCCAGAAAGTCCCCTGAAGACATCATCAAAGACAAAAAACATATGGCGGAGCCTAAGGAAGTGATGTAATCATGGTTGGCCAAGATGGAACTGTTTGCCCGTTGGGAATTTTTGAGCGGTACCACTTTAATTTACAGTATTTAACATATGCTTGTGTGCATGTTTTAATTTTATTAAATATTAGTTGTTTAGGAGTTGTTTTGTGTCTCCCTTCCTTCTTCTCGCTGAGAGCATGCTTTAAAGTTTTCTGGCGATTTGTACTTGTTGATGTGATCAGACCTGGAAGTATTAACCCTTAGAGCGCTGTTGACCATTTTAGAATACAAAAGTCAAATTGATCCGGTAAGAGTCTGGTGTGTATTTGTGGGTGCACCCTTGAGTATTTCCTGCACAAGGTGCAGGAATGGAAGATCTGAGTAACACCTGTTCATGTTCATGAGGATTTCTTCTTTGCAGTGATACAATTGATTGGTCACAAATTTTTTTATGTATGGACAATCCTCACTCAATATTTGTTTAATCCCTAACTCAAGTGTGAAAGGTTGGTGGGTTTTCTATATATTTTGTATATGTTATTTTAATAATTCCATTCCCATTATAGGGGTGGTTCATTAACTTTGCACTTTTTAATATTTGTTTTTAGATTCTATATCACAAAATTAAGTTCCAACAGCTTTTGTGTTTTCTACTTGAGCACAGTGACTTTGGAGATTTTTTAACCTGGAATTCCACTTTAAAGTACATTGTTATGTAGACAGGACTGCACATTTTGATTTGCCTGCCTTCCTCTACCTGCATAAAAAAGCCAAGCTTTGCAGATATTGGGACAAAGCAGTGTATTTAGTCCACATGCTTTGCCACTTAATACCTCTGGCCAGTAAGGAAGGTATGTCATAAGTATCCCTCTTTTTAGGTCCCAATCACAGTGGCTACAGCAGGGATTCCACCTGCACAGCAGGGATGCTTACACAAGGACAGCCAAATAGATCTATGATCATTTGCAAGAAGGCTCCATAGGCAAGGCTGTAGAGCATGGGTGTTCAACCTGTGGCCCTCCAGCTGTTGCAGAACTACAAGTCCCATTATGCCTTTGGGAGTCATTCTTGTAACTGTCAGCCCTACAATGCTTCTTGGGACTTATAGTTATACAATCAAGTAAATAGCAGCGCTCAGAAATTGTGGATTCCAATTAATCCCCCAGTGGGATGAAATCAATGCTGTGAGGGTCAAACACCGGTGTGTCCACCACCAGGAGATTAAGAAACATGCAGCCTCTTACCAGATGGTCCAGATTAAACAGCAATCTAACAAGATTCAATCAGGCAGAGCAAACCTCAATCACAGACGGTCCAGATTAAACCGCAATCAAATAAGGTTCAATCAGGCAAAGCAGACATCAATCACTTGGGCGTTAGAATCCAATCATATGGACCAAACTAATATAGGGATCCACGTCGTAGATGTAAAGGAACAATTAAACTATTATTGCGCAGACATCTTTTATAAGTTTTATTAAAACATCAAAAAGCCTGCACACAAGGTACTCACATGAAATCCAAAGCAACAAACGTATAGGTAAGAAATGGTGTGAGTTTGTTTCCATCCAAAAGCATGACCAACCTCCAGTAGCATGCCAGTGTTATGTGGTTAAGCTCCTCCCAACATGTTTTGTCATAATTGACATCATCAGGGGACATGACCACACAGCAACCCTCAGAATATAAATAGGTGCTGCACCGGAAATGGACGGAGGTCGGAGGTCATGGGACCACAGAGGGCATTTGTATATAATAATATAAAGAATTAATAGGGCCATTAAACCAGTCTCATCAATAAAGATTATTCCCACAGGTGTATACAAGGAACGAGGTGGCACTCGGGCAAGAGCGGTGTGAATAACAACCACTCTGCCCGGAGGTCGAAGCCGGAAGTGACATTCCTCTAAGCCGGAAGTCGTCATCCTCGGTCGGCTACCCCAGAAGTGACCAGGTAGTCTAACAGGGCGGGCCGCAGAAGAGTACAATATGCGTTCCACCTCCCGGAAGGGTACTTAACAATATACCAACATCCGGGACCCTGCACGGAGCGAAAGAAATGCTCATATCCTATTGGTGACACAACCAGTGTACTTGCGGGCCGACACTGGGGATTATTCATGATGAGATATGGGTAAATGGAGCAAAAAGGCGGGCAACTGAATATGGCATTGAAAAATTAAATGCAAATAATGCCAAGCAAAAATTTATATGCAATATAACACCTGCACGATGAGGCATGTGTGAACAAGAAAAAAGCAGGCAAATATATGGGCAAATGAAGGTGGCATATCAAAAACAAATATGAATAATGCCAGGCAAAACATGTTTTATGCAATATGAAATCTGCACTTATAGTTATGCAACAGATGAAGGGCCACAGGTTGAGTACCCATGCTGTAGGGCTACTGACTGTGATCATTAAGTGGTTAAACATCGGAATTGTATAAAAAAAAAAAATTATTTTATCCAAATGTGAAATAATCACCCATGAGTTTAGAAGCTTGAACAGTTTTGATCACTAAAGCATATAAAGTCAAGATGCTTCTGGGATGAAATCTGAAGCACAAATGGAAATGTTAACAGTGTATTCTGATTCATGACACAATGTCTGATTTGAGTACTAACAGAACTTACAGTATACAGTATACAGAAAACATGTGCAAATGTTTTCAGAAAGCTTTTATATAAAATTGTTTAGGAATCCACTGACATTTCATAAAATTCATGGCTGTATTTTACGAAACGAAGAAGTGGCACTCCAGGCAGATACTATATAAAATAACACTTAAAAATATTGAAGAAAAATCCCAGGGATAGATATTTTATACATATTAAATCTTGGATCAATGTAATTATGTATATACCATACCTGTTTAATCTCCCAGGAAGCTGGATACTACTGTAGATACCACTAGTGCAGTGATCTCCATGAACTTCCGGGCCCCTTGCTGAACAGTTGCTCTGCTGCATTGGAAACACAGGAGATCAGCCACTTGATGCGGGTGCCATGCAGAGAACGCTTTGCATTTTCTGAATGAATGCAAAGCATTCTCTGATTGGAGGAGATGGAGAGACAGAACTGTGATGTTGGAAAGCAAAGCGCTGTCTGATTGGATGAGGTAGAAAGGTAGCACAGGACCTAGAGATCACTGGAGCAGCGCAGTCTACTTCAGTGATTTGCAGCTTCCAAGTTGATTGGCCAGACATGGTATATACATGTAGCACCCTGCAGAAGTGCGGTAGAGTTAGCATAGGTCTGCTACAGTAGGAAAAATATAGTTGGCTCAGGGCCAAGCCTGAGCTTGGAATCTGGGTCAGGATTTAGTGACTCAGGGCTGGGTGACTCATCTGAGCAGCTTCTCTGGTGCCTCCCCCTGTTCTCTTGGGCATTGAAGAATGTTCTAGACATAGTGGGTGGAGATTAGGAGAAGCTACTTGGAATATTTATGAGGGCCTCAGCCAATCCTCAGTAAAGGACTGGCAAGGGTCAGGCCCTCTCATAAATCGGCATGGGTCATGCCAGGGACGGGCAGTTGGGTGGAAGATTGAGATGGAGTGCTGAGGAGGCTGTCGAAGACCCTTGAGGGGGCCCCCTAGTCTGAGGGGTGACCTCAGACCTGGGGCTCAAGTGCTGGAAGAATTCTACCAAAACACACAGAGGAAGCCCTTCCAGGAGGCACGGGAGCAGGGATAGAGGACAGCAGGAGCAGGTAAGCACTTCTGGGATATCTTCTGAGAGTCAGCTGGGTGGGCTGTTGAATGTCAGTCTGGAAAACTGTGGGGAGAAGTTAGCCTGGAGGGCTAGTGAAAGAGGCAACTGCAGCCACGTGGGTTGGCAGTGCCTGAAGAGCTGGTGCTGGGATCAGTAGCCACAGGAGTGATACAAGCTGGACAATGAAACTCTGCTACACAACTAAGGGGCATTGGGGTCCTACCTGTAATGGGCCTTTGCTTTAATCTGGCTGAGTGGCTATCAGATATCCACAGTGTTCCAGCTGGTTCTGCAAACAAGTGAGTGTTGGAGGAAGAAGTGAAGCTGTACATAGAGACTGTATATAGGAAGAGGTGTCCCTGAAGTTTGTTGTTGAAGTCATAACCTCCCATCCCTATCCAAGTTATATCACTCAATAAACAAAAAAAAACAAAAAAACAAAGTCACGGACTGTTCTCTGACTCAAGTGTGCCTTTGAAGATTCGGTGTGCCTGGCTATATAGGGTGGGAGATCCCAATTACTTGCAGCTCCTTAGAGGGTGTGCTATATACATATAGATGAGGTGGTATCAAAAAGTTTCAAGACTAGCTCTGTTTACAAGAAAGTATTTATCTATGTTTACACACTATCACCTTCAAAATAGTCCCTTTGCACAGAAATACAGCGCTCCCAGCGTTTCTTACACTTCTGTCCTGGGGGTCTTCTTTTCGAAGCGTGTTAAGCACCAGTTGCCTAATGGTTTAGACATTTTCGGGGTCATTGCTCATTGCAGGTCTTCCTGATCTCTCGTCTTCTTCCAGTGATGTTCTTCCGCTCTTAAAACGCACGTGCAACTGAAAACACCTTAAACGGCAGCATTGCTGTAAAGTTGCCGAATCATGTCAAACATCTCTGTGGCAGATTTTCCCAGTTTCACGCAGAATCTCACATTTGCTCTCTAACTTGCTGTCCAATGTCCATGGTGAAACAGCAGCGATGGTAACGCACATGGTCAGAATAGCACCAGTGGCACAGCTCTCGATGAACACAGGACGATGTCTTTTGGCACACTGACTTATGAAGGTCAGTGCTTGCTGTGACTGTACGTGCAAGTCTCGAAATGTTTTTATACCACCTCGTACATGGTTACATGCATTTTTCAGTGCATTTTTGTAGCATGTTTTTATCTTCATTTTTGATGCATTCCTATTTTTTTGTTGGGGCAGGGGACTGATTGTTATACAGAAAACCTTGCCAAAAACGCATCAAAACAACATGTACATGAGTTTTTCATGCACTTTCCTTGTGTTCCCATTGAAGTCTTTTGGGACAAAAACATACTATGCTGCCCCACAAGAAGCACCTTTTCAAAAATCACACTGCACCACGTTGCATTGATATGAACTGATACCTTTGAGAATAATGTGATTTCCATTGTCGTGCATTGCAGCACGACAGCAGACAGAGAAGAAATTGCACTAGTGTGAACATGGTGTTAGTTGGAGGAAGTTTAGGCCTCTTTTTTTTTTAATCTGTGTCATGAAGATGGGTAACTATTGATCCTTTATATCCCGTAATAGAGTCCAATTGAGGAGAAAAACACTAGGGTCTCTAAGATAGCTGTTAGCTTGGCAATTTTTTCTTGAATGTTTTTCTAATATGTATGGAGATCAGGACATCCCCACTATATATATATATATATATATATATATATATATATACATACAGATCTCTGTTGCCACATCCATCCCCAACTGTTAGCATCTATGAGAAAGGAAAAGGTAGATTTGCAAGACTCTGCAGGACCCTGCTCATCAGGGCTAACATTTTTAAACTGAACACTCTATCCTAGAATTGACATTAGAAATTTCAGTCAATTTAGTTTTTGTGCATTATAGTAGGTTCGGATTCATTCTCCGTATCTTTCTCTATAATTGTGTGTGGAAACATGGAGAAGGTCTCAACCAGCAAAAGCTTATATTTCTTAGGGCAGTTGTGGTCTGGTTTGGTCCCATTTGAGCACATGATTTCAAATGCTGTCATCTTATCCAAAGATCCCACTGATAAAATAAATCATGCATCACAGCCATGTGACAAGAATGCATTTTAAACCCCCTATAGTCGTTCCATAAAGTCTAAGGCTAGGTTCACATATGTGCCACCCTGGGTTCGTGCCTGGGGTCTGGTGCGTGTCTGTTCACCGGTTGATGTGCGATTCAGGTCAGAATTGTTGCCTGAAACACGCAGAGGACCCTTTTGCAATCTTCCCCGTGGTCGCCCTATAGCTGTGTGAGCCAGCTCCATTGAGAGCCTGTCACACTCACCTGTCATGCGAATTGGATGCAGAGAAACCCTGCATTCAATTTGCATATATGTGAACCCAGCCAAAAGAAGTGGCCTATTGTTGAGGTTGTACAGATTGCATAAAACACCAGCAAGGTCACTGCCAAACTATTCCGGGGAAGATGGTTCCTGAGTGTAGGGATTAATATCATTATTATCCAAACAGAGGGATTATTTTCATTGTTTTAAAGCGTAACTGCACTTTTGTTGAGAAAAAAAACATTCCCCTCTGGGTGATCTACGTACAGTATGTTCATTGCAAGGATTATAACAACCTTTGTTGCAGATTCCTACCTTTTTGTTATTCTGAAGAATTACCTTTTTGTTCCTCTGTGTTGAATGTGTGTCTAATGGGAGTGGTTTTATAATTATCAATAAGCTGTGCAGCTGCAGAACACTAATGAGGAAATCTGCTGGGCCTGCATATAGACATGTTCCTATTGGGAGTATTTCACCAAAAATGACATTTTTATTGCAGGGGATGCCTAAAATCTGACTTGTATCTTAGGCAGACTTCTGGGAAAGTTGGTAAGCTAATTACACAAGCAGAAAATTATGTTTCTGGAGTGCGTTCAGTACACATCCTGTGTACAGAACAGCTCCAGGTAGCCATATTGCATTGTATTTTCAGAAAATTCCTGCAGCTGCAGATTGAAAAGGAAAGGCCTTTTTAATAAAATTAAATTGCAATATTACTTGTGTTGCAATTGTATACGCTATATTATTTTTTATTTTTGCAATTCTTTCCCCCCACGAAAGTGGAGTTACCCTTTAAATTGTTAAAGGGGATAGGTTTAATGCTTGTGCCATATTTAAAATTGGAGCATAATTTATAGCTATGCAGCTTTGACAAAATGTTTGGAAAGGTAATCAGTAGGAGTGAGGTTTGGATTTGCTACTATAATGCCACCCCCCTGCCAACCTTACACACAATTAACCTCCAGCCCTCCCTCACACTCTCATACAAGGCAGCCCCCCTGCCCCCTCTCATTTACATAAATGCAGCTCCCCGCCCCCCTTCTCACCGTCACTTACAATGCAGCCTCATTGACCCATCCCTCTGCACACACACTTACAGTACATCCCACCTATTCCCCCCATCTTTACACACAATGTAGCCATTCTGGTACTCCTTTCACAAAATATAGTCCCCTGCCAACACTCTCCCCACACACAAAAACGCAGATTACTGCCCTATTGCCTCGCAGACAAAACAACCGCCCTGCCCCCTTCACAGAAAATACAGCCACCCTACCCACTCTCCTCACAGTAATTTATAGTAACTTCAGTTGCTGGTAGGCATGGTCATATGTGGAGCAGAAACAACAAATGTCTATGTATAGGACACTCCTGTTCCTGCCAGAGGTGAATGTATTGCTATGGGAAGGTCTAACATGTCATAGGAGGTAGCCCAGGCCATTCTCCACCACTTACTGGGACATTGCAAGCTAGGTAGGACACCTTGGGCAAGGCCAGTGCAAGTGTAATGGACCACGGCCCCAGATAGTCAACTGAACCTTGCTCCCTGTCTGCTTTCTTATGGTGGTATTTAATTACCACTGGGTTTTTTTATGTTTTGCTAAATGAACTAAAATAATTGTTCTTCATACATTTAGGTCAAAATGTATTATGCTACATTTCTTTGGTGAAAATCAGTGTATATTATTTAGTCTGGTATATATATTTATAAATTGATCAGTCATTATGATCTCATTTCTTGAGGCCCAAAAATGCCAGGATATTAAAGATATCCCCCAAATGAACCCTTTTGGAAAGTAGACAGTCCAAGGTATTTAGTAAGGGGCATGGTGAGTTTTTGTAAAATGAAGAAATTGAAAAAAAAAAAAAAATTTCATAATTGTTTTTTAACATACTGTCACCAGTACCCTGAGAACAAAGAACACGGAGGGAAAATGGGAGTGCTTCAAGAGAATACTAAACAAAGGGATTGGCCAGTGCATTCCAAAGGGAAATACATTTAAAAGAGCAAAACTGAACCCTGGGTGGCTAAACTCCACCATAAAAATGCATATTAAAACTAAAGAAAAGGCCTTCAAAAAATACAAGACTGAGAGTTTATTGGCAGCATTCAAGCATTACAAAGAGTGTATACAATAAGAAATGTAAAGACGAAATCAAGGCGGCTAAAATAGAACATGAGAGACATATAGCGGAAGAGAGTAAAAAGAACCCCAAGAAATTCTTTAAGTATATAAACAGTAAGAAAGCGAAGCCAGAATACATTGGCCCCATAAAAGACGACAGAGGAAATATGGCCACAGAGGACAGAGAAAAGGCGGAAGTGTTAAATAATTTCTTCTCTTCAGTCTTCACAAAAGAATTGGGGGGCTACACTAACCCAGCTTGTAAGGCTAAACTAAATAATACACCTCAGGAAGTACCGCCATGGCTAACAGAAGATAGACTTAGAAGAACCATCTTTAAGGATAGTTTACAGACAGGTATGGTGCTAGCTGATTGGAAAAAAGCCAACGTGATACCAATATTTAAAAAAGGGCCGAGATATATCCCGGGTAACTATAGGTCGGTCAGCCTAACATCAGTAGTCTGTAAGATTTTGGAGGGGATGTTAAGGGACCACATACAAGACTTCAGTAATGAAAACTGTATTTTTAGTAGTAATCAGCATGGATTCATGAAAAATCGTTCTTGGCAAACCAATCTATTAACCTTCTACGATGAAGTGAGCTGCCACCTAGATAAAGGTAAGCCTGTGGATGTGGTGTATCTAGACTTTGCAAAGGCCTTTGACACCGTTCCCCACAAACGCTTACTGTACAAACTAAGGAAGGTAGGTATGGACCATAGGGTGAGTACCTGGATAGAGAACTGGCTCCAGGGGAGAGTCCAGAGGGTGGTGATTAATGGGGAGTACTCGGATTGGGTGGGTGTGGAAAGTGGGGGCCCCCCAGGTTCTGTCCTGGGGCCAATCCTGTTTAATTTATTCATAAATGATCTAGAGGAGGGGATATCTAGTACAATCTCAGTATTTGCGGATGATACTAAACTAAGCATGCCAATATTTTCTATGCAGGATGTGGAAACCTTACAAGCGTATCTGAACATAATATTTGGGTGGGCAACTACATGGCAGATGAGGTTTAATGTTTAAAAATGTAAAGTAATGCACTTGGGCGTCAGAAACACAAAAGCAAGCTACTCACTGGGGGGGAAACCTCTGGGTGAGTCTAGGATGGAAAAGGACCTGGGGGTACTGGTAGACAACAAGCTTGGCAGTGGCATGCAATGCTAAGCCGCTGCAAGCAAAGCCAACAGAATACTAGCATGTATAAAAAAGGGGATTCACTCCAGAAATAAAGAGATTATTCTTCCACTCTACAAGAAGCTGGTCCGGCCACATCTGGAGTATGCTGTCCAGTTCTGGGCACCGGTCCTCAGGAAGGATATACTGGAACTGGAGAGAGTCCAGAGAAGGGCAACAAAAATAATTAGGGGAATGGAGGGCATCGGCTATGAGGAAAGACTACAAGCACTGAACTTATTCTCTCTGGACAAGAGACGATTGAAGGGGGATAGGATATCAATGTACAAATACTGTACTGGCGACCCTAGCATAAGGAACAAACTTTTCAGAGAAAGGGATTAAGACACGTGGCCACTCACTAAAACTAGAGGAAAGACGGTTTAACCTTAAAATACGTAAGGGGCTCTTCACAGTCAGAGCAGTAAGGATGTGGAATTCTCTTCCACAAACAGTCGTATCAGCAGGGAGCATCAATAGTTTAAAAAAACTATTAGATGGGCACCTTAAAGACCGCAACATACAGGGGTATACAATGTACGGTTAACAGCAAACACAAACACATCATAGGTTGAACTGGATGGACTGATGTCTTTTTTCAACCTCACAAACTATGTAACTATGTAACCAGTGCAGTGCAGCTTCATCATATAACTGATGTGGTGGTGATCAGGGATACTGGTGACAGTAAGAAAAAAAAATGTTTTCAATTTTTTTTAAATTTTTTTATACATTTTATTTTTTGCTTACAAATTTTCATCACACTGCGACCAGTGCAATTTAATGTTACCATAGTAAAATTGTATTACTGATTACAATTTTTGTTTTATGATTGCTTATAGCAGAGACTTTCATAGCTATAAAGCAAGCATTTTACTGAATGTTTGTTTTGTTGTGATTAGCCACAGCTAAACACCTGGTATAGATGGGCTATGATTGGCCCTGTCTGTACCATGTGATCACTGTGACCAAACACAGCTAACGACACAATTGTAACAATGAATAGAATGAAAGGAAGCTATTCATTGTTTACAACTGTCAGGTGATCTGCTGTGATTGGTCACAGCGATCACATCGTACCGGCAGCGGGCTGGTAGACTGATCAATCAATGTTTGTGTCCAGTGACAGATTGCGCCCGCAGCCCTGCCACGTGTGAGGCTCTTTCCCGGAGGATGTCATATGATGTCAACCCCAGAACAATGCAAGTCCAGCTCGGCCGTCAAAGTGCTATAAACCATTTGGTAACTGGTTAAAGGGTAATCCACTTTCGTAGGATAAAAAAATTGAAAAAAAAAAATATTATAACATTTACAGTTGGGACACAAGCCATATTATATTTAAATGGTATTAAAAATTAACTTTCCTTTTCAATCTGCAGTGCTGTAATTTTCTGTTAAATAAATGCAATACGGCTACTTGGTGGTGTTCTGTACACAGACGGTGTACAGAACACCCCCTAGAAATGTAATTTCCTGCTTGTGTGATTGGCTCACTGATTTTACCAGAAGTCTGCAGTAAGATACAAATCTGATTTTGAGCATCCCCTGCAACAAAAATGTAATTTTAGATGTGATACTCTCAAAGGAAAATCACATCTAAAGGGGTTTTTCTACTAAGTTTTCTCACGTCACTCAGAGGAACCCCCCCCATACTCCTATCCCTCTCTTCCTCCCTCACCCTTTTTTTTTTTCCTTTTTCTTCTTTTTTTTTCCTCCTTTTTTGAAACCGCTATGCTAATACCAGCATGTTATACCTTGATGATTGATTTTGCCTTGTGGAGTCTTTAAAAATATTACAAGAAAGGGCCACTAGATTGATATTTTCCTATTGCTCAGTTTTGTAAACTTGCATGAGTTAAAAAAGTAAAAACAAATTTTATTTCTGAGTCACAATGAAAGTTTATATGATTGATAGGGTGTAAATATTTTGCTCCTTTACCTGGTGAAACTTTTATGAAAGTTTAACACAAGGTGAGGTCGCTCAAAATAGCAGGCTTCTAAATCTCTAATATTATGCAAATCCAGCATTTACCTGCAGTAAAATTGTGTTCACTTTATTCATAATTCACATGCTATTTAGTAAGCTTTTACAGAGCCACAGTCATTTCTTAAAGATTTGCCATCTTTAGAGATAAGGAAAACAATTAGTGCCTACTTGGATTTGACCCAGATCACACCTATTCTCTTGCTACAGAAACATGTGAACGTTTGATAATTTGTGACAAACAATTGTTAGTTTAGGTTCAGTACATTATATTCTGTCACCTTCCATACTGTGCTTGTTCACCACTTTTCCACAAATAATTGCGAGCTCTGTTACCATCATATGGGCCTATTTGAAATCATTGTAGAGCATGCTGGTTTCCGTTTTTAGGGTGCACTTGCAGCTGGATGCTTGGGGGATATTCAGTAACAATGTTACAACATTTTGGCAAAATGGCGCTTTTGAAATGGCCTGTGCCTTATTCAGGAAAGCCTTGCAACAGTTTGACAAAGCTTTCCAACACGTGCCCCAGATGCAGGCAGTTAAGCAAACTGGTGGTAATTAGGAAGACCAGCTCTGAGATGGCATACAGAGAGATACAGAGAGATGCATACAGAGAGATACAGAGATGCATACAGAGAGATACAGAGAGATGCATACAGAGAGATACAGAGATGCCAGTGCTCAGAGTGGGACATTTTGTGCTGGGAATGCTGTCATGAGTATGACAGCTTCCCACACAGGGCTCCCTGGCTGCTATGACACCTATGGCTGCCGGAATCAAAGCAACTGATAATTTATTCTTGGCCCCATCCAGCTGCCACCTGGGAGATTTCCTATCTTACAGCTTAAAGCAAACAAGACCGGGAATTATGGTGACATCATTGTCCTCCTTGCCAATGACTTAATGGGGCAGAGATAAGTCATCCACTGCTTTGATGCCATTAGCTGCACAACCTCCATTCAGAAGCTTAGCTTAAGATGGAGGGTCTGTGGACAGCCAATGCAGAGGGATAACCCTATTGACTGAAGTTAATATATGTAAAACTATTGTTTTGGAGTGCTTAGAGATATCAGGGAAGGGTAGACCTAATGGAAAGTGTTCAGTGGGAGAGATATGTTAAGGACCTGTTGAATTAGGAACATGACATGGGCCCAAAATGGCTGAATATGAGGGCACTGCCAGGAAATATAGTACAGTGAACCTGTTCTGTGGCTGCATCCCCAGCAGGTCCCTGTAATCAATGGGTTGTGAGCTTGGAGCATATCAGGAATTTTATACAAGAAAATCAAAACTTCATAGGTAGTCTCTCAATGCACCACCAGGCCTAATATTATACTATGTGGCATTGTTTAAAAGACAATATTTTAACACTTTAAGCATGCAGTGTTCCTAGTTGTTACACCACTACAGTGCTTTGTAACATGACTTTGTTGATGTTTTATTAATATACAAAACCATGTGATCACTGTGTCATCACTACTGTGGTAAAGAATGACTATGTTTATAAACAAAGCCATTCATTACCAGGGGCAGACTGGCAACCTTCGGCCCAAGGGGCACGTACAAACCAGAGGCCCATGGTGCTGTGACTCGGCCCCCTTCCACTTTCCATCTTTCCAGCCTCCTCCTGACCCCCATTTCAGGCTGAAGCTCCGCTTCAGGTACTCTCTACTCACTGACCGAATTTGGGTTCCTGACCTAGCCAGCAGGGGGCGGTTGGGGGGAGCTGGGACAGCTTGGTTGGGGCTGGCTGGGTGAGGAGAGTCTCCAGTAGGGAATGGAACCGGCCTCTGCTCAGACACAGTTTACACCATCCATGCTGTTTACACCATCCATGAGCTTATGATAGTATAAGTGGGTCTGGGGGTTGGTTTTTAAAAGACTCTGACATTTTGCCCATTTTGGTCCCTTTTAAACACCAATTTTAGTAGATATGTGTTTGGGAGGGAAATGCTACCTTTAGAGGTTGGGACAATTGTTTGGGCAAGGGTGTGTTAATGAATATTTAGCCCAAACCTTTTTTTTCCGTTTTTGTGGAGATTCAGCATAAAAAAAAAGATGATCTCCCATATTGAGGTTAATTCCCATCTTAGAAAGTTGTCACCAGAACACTTATCCCCACTGGATGATTTATTCTCACCTCCAGTTCTAGTGACAACACTACAATTCTGGATTTTCTCTTACTTTCTCTCTGTGACAATGGTCCCAAGGGCTAATAGAAGGGTGACTTAGCACAACAGGGACAGAGACAGACAAAAAAAAACTTTTAACTTTAACCTTTCCATACTCTGCCCAAAACTGAAAAATGTTGCCTTTACATTCAGTTTAATCAATCAGGAGTTGCCTTAAAGTTTTACTAAACACTGGACCCTGCATTCACTATATCTGGTCTCCCACAGAACATGGAAATGCAATTATTTTATTAAATATATACTTCTATATACTGTACCTTTTCTCATCAGCTGTATATAGCAGTCTTGTGACTTCTATCAGTTCCTGGTAAAGCTTGTAGGAGGAGTTTTCATACTGCACTGAGTTGTCCTTTTAGGATCCAGGATCTCTGACCCTCTGGGGGAGATTTACTAAAACTGGAGAGTGCAAAATCTGGTGCAGCTCTGCACAAAAAACAGTCAGCTTCCAGGTTTTATTGTTAAAGCTTAATTGAACATGCTGAAGTTAGAAGCTGATTGGTTACTATGCACAGCTGCACCAGATTCTAAGTGCTCCTCCTCCTTCCTCCTCCTTCCTCCTCCTTCCTCCTCCTTCCTCCTCCCTCCTCCTCCCTCCTCCTCCCTCCTCCTTCCTCCTCCTTCCTCCTCCTGCTCCTGCTCCTCTTTCCCTTCTCCAAACTAACAGACGAACTGGAAACAACACTGTCCACTGTTTACCTCTTTACTGTGTAGGCCAGAAGTTCAAGGAAAAAGCACCAAGACAACAGGAGCTAACAAGATTTAAAGTTGTGAACCAGCAAGTTCTGGGGTAAGAATTTTAACTAGTTTACTGGGAAATTTTTATTTTTTTTATCAATGTGTTATGCTAAAAAAAAAAAAAAATCTGAGGGTTTATTAATGTTGTGGGGGGGGGGGAGTCTAGTTATGGGCTTTTTTGGGTTAGATTAGGTGTTATGTGTTCAAGTATAGAAGCATCTAATAATTTTGTGCAAGGACTAATTTATTACTTAGTAAATTGTACATCAGCTACACAATTCATAGAGGTTCTTGGCACTGGGAGCCTCATACTGAAAATGACCAGCACTGGAAAGCAGGCCCCCAAGAACAAATGTACCTTGAAATTCCTATGCAATATAGACTTGCTACTTAAGTCAAACTTGCACAAGACTTACCAAGCTCCCCCTTCCTCCTGTGACAGTGCATCAGTACTTGGGTTTGGAAATTTCCTGTTCAAGTACAAAATTGTGCATTGTGGGAGGCAGGATAGCTATATTTTTTTAGTTTTCAGATAACCTTTCGGGTGCCTACAATTCTGCCCATGCCACAGTTTATGTATATTTGTTTTTATTTCGAAACATCACCAAATAAGTAATAACTGTGCATTACATTTGCAGAAAGTTTTTAAAATTAAAAATGAAACTGAACATGTGAGCTAGCCTTACTATGCGGATGGGGGTGGCGTCCTCCTCCCTAGAATACAGTTTGATCCCAAATGGGGTATCAGAGGTGAGAGGACGACTACTTGTCCGCAACTTTAACAATACTGCACCGATGTGTTCCTCTAAAACTTAATGTTATATGTCAAATTGTAGAACAGAAAATGATGTTGTTATTTTACTTCTTTGTACCCTTTTCATTTGTTTGCAAAGAAATTCAATAAAAATTTTACTGAAAAAAAAGAAAAAAAAATGAACATGTGAGAAAACTGCTTGTTTTAAGGCTAGATTCACACTGCTGTGATCTGATTGTGATGCGATTTTCATTGCGATTACGTAATGGAACTTGGATCCAACACTTGGAGTTACACCAAAGCAGTACAGGAACCTTTTCCAAAATCACATTGTGCTGATTCGAATTAGAAACAACAATGTGATTTCCATTGTGTCTGCAACTCAAGTCACATCCAAAATTGCACTAGTGTGAGCAGAGCCTAAAGGTGCAGGTTTGGGTAGTAAGACCAGAAACAGTCTTATAATCAGTAAGGAATGAGAAGTCCAAACTTTTTCCTTCAAGCTTATTCCAACTTAGTGTCTCATTAGGTACTAAAGCCAGGATCAGATTGGTAACTGTGAGAAACTGGGAGAAATAGCATCCTATCTTTATGTTTCTGTAGGTTTAGCCCACAGAAAAAGCTGTAAACTGCTCAGAATGCAGCAGAGGCAAAGTGTACAAAAAGTTATCAGCGCGCAAGGTTATGACAAGAACAGAAGGTATATTTTTACACTTATCGAACAGATATACAAGGTACTTTCAACTGTATAATTAACATACCAAAAAGGAGAAAAACAAGTTAAAATTTAGGCCTCATGCACACAGGCTGGTAAAAAAAAACGAGCTGCAAAGCCATTACCGACGCCAGAAAAAAGCAACTGTAAAAAGTGACTTTTAGAAGCATTTTGCATTGGTGTTAATGCATGTTTAGCCGCATTTAGCTGCCATAGCATTTACCAGCATTTCTCTGCCCTCTTATTTTTTCCCAAATCCAATTACTACAGCTTAAAAACGCTTGACGCAATTTAACGCTGTATACAGCGTTAACATGCGTTAAGCCACGTTGGGAATTTTTGCAGCTGTAACACTGCTGCTCCAGAACGCACTGGCTTTGGGTTTTCTTTGCACCTTGAAAACGCATATGCCACTTACAGCTCCTAAAAGCCTATGTGTGCATGGACACAGAATAACATGAAGTGGCATTTTTAAGCTGTACCAAAAAAAGCCTGACGCACCTAAATGCGGCAGAAAAAATGCCATGTGTGCATGAGCCCTTAGAGTTTACATACATTTCAACTTTTTTTCATTTAGATAATCAACAAAACACATATTTTGGCCAGGGATGTCTAACATTTTCTAAAAAAGTCTGCACAGTAGTTTATAGTGCTGACTTTCAATATGTTAGGAATTGTAGAACTAAATAATGCTTCAGGAATCAGGATGTTTCAGGCTCTCCTGTCCTTAACGAACCCTTATGCCAGTGCATGTAATGTGGTGCCATTGGCAAAGCTAGATGTTCTTTCACTTTGGGCAATGATTTAGTTTGACACAACATCCCCATCCCCGCTGACCCCCAAAAGAGGACGGTGTCAATAGTGCCGAGGTTGGTTTCAGTATGGCAGTCAATGGTGTCAATCGTTTTTTTATTTTCGTTATTTTATTTTTGCATATTTTTTACAGATATTTTTTAGGAGCCCTGTTGGTGGGCTTTGGTGAAATATCAGGGGTCTAAAAAGACCCCTGATGTCTCACTTTTGAGACAGAGAAAGGGACTGAGGACAGATTCCCCAGTCCTTTTCTCTGCAGCCTTAGCTTCACTAGATAGAGAGTGAATGGGAAGTGCTCTGTGCTGTGCAGCTTCCTATTCATTCACAAACAAAAGCATAGTAATCGCAGTTTATTTGGCTTCAGATATGAATGAACACAGGGAGCGATCAGTACCGATTACTCACTGAGTTCATTCACAAATTTAAAGTGCTGGTAAATTACATATTTACCGTCCCCTTACCCCGGTCTCCATACTCGAACATTCCCAGCAGCAGCCAGCGGAAGAGGAAAGGAAGGGAGCCAGCAGTGCTGCAGGTGAAGGGGACCAAGGGAGCACATGGTGGGAAGGCAACAGCAGGAAGGAGAATCTGGAGAAGAGAGGTGATGGGGCAGTATTTACTGGAACTGACGGGGTGTATTTTCCTCATGCAGCAGCTGAATGCTGGAGGGAGGGAGAGGAGGAGAAGTGGACTTTCAGCCGCTGCAGAAGGATAATACAGCCCAACAAATTCTGGATGAACCCTCTGCTCACTGCTACACCCTTTCCAGCAAACTATGCAATGAAAAACAGGGATATTTAGTTCACATATATTGCAATATATGTTTAAGCTGACCAACTGCATTAAAGTAATCTCTCTTTTGGCCAGTCCTACATTGCCTTGCCACTACAAATGCTACAGGGGACACCATGCCAACATGGGGCATAACAACCCAAGGTGGGGGAAGAGCAACTAGGTTCAGATATGGTTACTGACCTGGGTTACAACAGAGAAAAGATATACCTGTGCTCAGATCCCAATAGCTTGTTCATGTATTTGACCTATCAGGTGCTAAAGGGGTGTGACCACATATTAATGCTTCAAATTCTGTATGCACCCTGTGCACACTACTGCACCCTTTCCAGCAAACTATGCAATGAAAAACAGGGATATTTAGTTCACATATATTGCAATACATGTTTAAGCTGACCAACTAAGTCAAAGTAATCCCTCTTCTGGCCAGTCCTTCACTGCTTTGCCACTGCAAATGCTACAGTGGACACCATGCCAACATGGGGAATAAAGACCCAAGGTGGGGGAGAGCAACTAGGTTCAGATCTGGTCACTGACCTGCGTTACAACAGAGAAAATATATACCTGTGCTCAGATCCCAATAGCTTGTTCATGTATTTGAACTATCAGGTGCTAAAGGGGTGTGGCCACATATTAATGCTACAAATTCTGGATGGACCCTCTGCACACTACTACACCCTTTCCAGCAAACTATGCAATGAAAAACAGGGATATTTAGTTCACATATATTGCAATACATGTTTAAGCTGACAAACTAAGTCAAAGTAATCCCTCTTCTGGCCAGTCCTTCACTGCTTTGCCACTGCAAATGCTACAGTGGACACCATGCCAACATGGGGCATAAAGACCCAAGGTGGGGGAGAGCAACTAGGTTCAGATCTGGTCACTGACCTGCGTTACAACAGAAAAGAGATATACCTGTGCTCAGATCCCAATAGCTTGTTCATATATTATACATGAGCAAGCTATTGGTATATCTCTTTTCGGATAATACATCTCATCGCTTCCACTAAATGCCGCCCCTGCCAGCCCCCCTCTTCAGGTTCAGACAGGTTGAACCCCCAGATTAAGGTGTGTGCAGGCACACCCCATGTGTACGACTATGGGACCTGCAAACTTCCCAACTTTAGAAAATAGGAATGAGGGACATCTTAGGAAGGTAATGATAAATGCAATGCAACAGCACTATGCTACTGATCATGCTTAAGGAACAGGAGCATTTTCTTTTATTTAATTTTTTTTTTTTTAGTGTAACAACCACTTTAGATCATTTTGTGTGACTTAATACAACATGGGCAATACCACACTTCCCAGGTCCATCCTATCTATGGTAGGTTTTTCACTTACGATACCAATCCATGCACCTCCCAGATGCACAAATCTCTTCACTAATTCTTTGGTTCTTTTTCATTTCATTGCTACTCTACATAGAACTATTTATTCCTTTTCTTATGGGTGTCCCTCCTTGGATAGGTCCATTTGTATTTGTTTTTGTGAATATTTTGGACAGTCCTATTGACTTCATCTCTAAAATTGTGTATATTTTTATAGATCAATACCGATCCATTGATACCCCATTACAATTACCATTCTTTCCATCTGTGAGGCTTGCACTTTTCCTCTGGACTGTCAGTTCTATTCTTTGAACTCCAGTTCCTAGCACTTTGATGCACCATTCCTTTTATTGGTTCTTTTGCCTTTTTCCTTTCATTTCAATTATTAGTTTCTTTCTCCTATCTTCTCCATCACCCCCTTTTCATTTCTCTTCACCCACCCTTCTCCTGGGATCGGTTCATTTGTTTCTAGCTATATGCCAATTTATGGAAGTCCTATGTGACCCATTATATATTTATTTCATGTTTGTTCAGATCATCACCGATCCCTAGGATATCTTCTATTGTAATCATCATAGGCCCACACGGGAGGTCTGTGTTTCCTGCCCGGATTGTCCCTGATCGTGACTGGCTCTCTCTGCACCTCAGCCCCGGGGGAGACTTTGCCTCAGATGCCACCATTGTCCCTCCTGGGTTTGGTCCCATTTTCTCCTGTGTCTTAATTGACCCGGAGAAATTAAAGGTAATATATTATGTCTACAGATTTTTAGATTGATACATCTTGTACTTACTCACTTGTTCTGGTGCAAAAATATATAAAAAAATTTTTCTTTTCTTCAGATACTTTTATATGTATCCATTACTCCTGATGAATGGACGGAGGTCCAGGAAACTCGTAGAGTCTACATTTTAACTCGGATACAATAAATTCATTTATATTTTCTATCATGCATGAAATATATACAGTGTTTTTATATTGGAATTAATTGTAGAGATCCCATTTGAGATCCCATTTTTATATATGTATTTTCGTTATGAATTGTATATTGTTCCAATATTTGTTTTTAAACACATCAACTGTATAAATTATATATTTTTATGTTTTCAAAATAAATTTCTCTTTTCTTCAATTCATGCCTCATTCAAAGTCCCACTGCCCCAATTTTTCCTTAAAACACATTTCCATGGATGGAGGCTTTCTCCCCTTTTTTCCTTGTGGCAGATCATTAATTTATTTATATTTGACTTAATACAACACTTCTCATTCACAACACTCCCAGTGCAACATTACACAGTAAAAAGCAGGCAAGACCATTGTACAATTGTAATTTTAAATCAATTCCCATTTTGTGTTCCGTTGTAACAATGTTGACCCAAGAAGGATTAAAGGGAATTAATTTTATCAAAGATAATTTCCCTGGAGCTGCAGATTAGTAGTCAGCTACAATAGACCAAGCATGACTGACAAGATGTAACATGAATAATATTTAAAAAATTGCATGTAATTACTCTGGTACTGTTTTAGTTATCTTTAGAAAAACTCCAGTGGGAACCTGTGAAGTTTTTGAAACTACCCCTGCATTACTTCAGCGTGAAGTCATTTTAATTATTGTTATTGAACTGATGAACTAGGTTACCTGTATCCAAATATTGGAGTCCTTCTTTGCTACGCAACACTTTGGGGTTTATTTACTAAAGGCAAATCCACTGTGCACTGCAATTGCACTGCAAGTTCACTTGGAAGTGCAGTCGCTGTAGATCTGAGGGGGACATGCAAGGACACAACAGCATTTTTGCTTGCACATGATTGGATGATACAAATCAGCAGAGCGTCCCCTCATTTCAGATCTACAGTGACTACACTTCCAATTGAACTTGTTGTGCACAGTGATTTGCCTTTAGTAAATAAACCCCATTGTTTCATCACTTCATTATCTGAATTTTGAGAAACTTAATGCACCATCTCAAGTTGTGAACTTTACATTTACCTTTTACAACAGCACATTTTTTTTTTTTGTTTAAGAAGAATATGATAGTATAATAATCCTTTAATTATCATAATAGCAGGTAATCATATCAGCATATAAAAAGAGGCAGACAACATTAGGAAATTAAGTCATAAACGTATAAACATTGCAAGTTAAAATAATTATGCAAGAAAAATAAAAATGTTTACTTTTTTAATATAAACTTAATTCGTTGAATTTACATATATTAATGGCATTTAACTTGTCTATAAAAAGTACTTTACTAGTAAATGTGTATCATAAAGTAGAACTAAGCTCTCACAAAATACTGCCTAAGCAATATTTCAAACGAATAACAAATATTCATAGGAACATTATTGCAAAATATTATTACAAAAGTATTTGTACATTTGATACACAGACAAATATTGTTCGAAAGTACTTCAACATTTTGTTTGCTTTTAAATGCTATTTTTGGATAAAAGGAATTTCCAGAATGAAAACCACATTCACTGTTAGAAATTTGTTTGTTAGAAAAAATGTCCATCCCACTTAGAATTTTTGAGTTTTGGTAAAAAAACAAATGTGAATTTGACCCATTAACAATTAGAAAATCAAATGAACATTCTTAAAATGAACAATTCTAAAAAGTGTAAGGCCAGATTTAGTTTTGTAGAGTGCTGTAAATACAACATAATTGCATTTCACTTTTTTGCTAAAAGAAAAACAGTTTTCCTCTTAAAAACATGTTTTCTCTCTCTCTATGCACTGTGCACACCCTGTACATTCTTTGGGTGAATTTCATGTGAATGTATGCTACTTCTAGCAGCAGCTGAAAATTGTAGTTTTATGATTGTATTCCAAATCATGAGCACGTAGAAAAAGGTGACAATGTTGGTGCTGAAGTGAAGTGAGTGTTGGCACCCTAGGAAAGAATTAAACACCTCCTTGCATTAATTTGAAGTAAGAGATAATAAAAATAAATAAAAAAAAAATGATAATTTGACGTTTTGACAGGAACAATATATTTAGTTTAAGTGTTTGGGTTTAGATACACTTTAAATTTGGTTAAACTTGGTTAAGATGTTCCCTAAATATTAATAGTGGGCTATTGGGTACTTAAAGTGAAAAGATATTTGCTTTTCATATAATTGAATAAATCGAATAAATATTGTGAATATTCACACAATTTATTTGCAAACTCCTTTAGTAAATCAGCCTAATTGTGTTCCTGTGACACTACTCATTAGTTGAAAAGAAATACGTTTATTTTCTAAATGGAGTGCCTATATAGTTTTGCAATTATTGTCCCCTGATTTGCTGGGTAATGACATTTTGTAACATTGCCAGTGGGTAAGAAAATGAGAAAATAATTGAATGATCTAGAAACAAGAAAACCAGAGTGCAGAAAGAAAGGAAGAGTTTGCAGGACAGGTTTGTCATTTCATCCCCATATATTCTGAGCTACTATATGGGGGATTGCTAGAACAGAAGACACTGTCCTTAACTAATAAGTTATTGACATCTTGGCCGATCGTCTCTTTAGGATTTCTGGGAAATAACACACCTGCATTTGATTTATTTCCCTTGAGGACTAGACAGGAAGATTGGAAATTGCTGTGAGATTATACCAGGATCCTTAAGAATGTGGACATTATTGTCTTCAGAAGGCAAGTATGAGGCACCCCCTCATTGTGACAGTGAGCAGCCAAACACCAGGCCATTTGGAATGGCCCATTAAGGTCATCCCCTGTTTAGACACCAGCCAACACCAAAGCTACAGGGTAGGGTGAGAGATCACAGCTTAGTATAAAAGTATGTAGGGTTGGGCTGTTTGCAGACATTGTAACTTTGTCCCTACTGGGCAAAAGGACAGTGGGCACAAATCACTAAGCGATATGTTACCGCACCCGGGTACTCGGTAACATATTGCACAACGTTCATTAAAAAAAAAAAAAAAAACTGCAATTCTTGTAGAAACTCTCTTTAACCTCTTCCTGCCCATGCTATAGCCAAAAGAAGGCTACAGAGCAGGCCTAAATTGTCGGGAGGGCGTCCATGTACATCGTCCTGTGCATGAGCTACCTGCACGCCCCCTACGGTGCACTTACAGTTTGCTCTGTGTTTAGTGAGTCCACGAGACTCGGCTGATCATAGATCCTGAGTAACGGCCCCTTACCTTGTGATCAGCTGTCAGCCAATGTAAACAAACCTGGTGATCAGGTTTTTTTTTCCTCATGCTAACCATCCTATTCCCGCCAGGGCCACCAAGAAGTGCCCACCAGTGCCACCTACCAGTGCAAATCAGTGCTGCCTATCAGTGCCAACCAGTACCACCTACCAGTGCCTACCAGTAACACCTATCAATGTCCACCAGTGCCACCTATCAGTGCAGATCAGTGCTGCCAATCAGTGCCTTATCATCAGTGCTGCCTATCAGTGTCACCAGTGCCCATCAGTGCCACCCATCAGTGCCCATCAGAGCCACCCATCAGTGGCCATCAGTACCACCTATTTGTGTCATACAGTGCCACCTTTTAATGCCCATCAGTGCCCATCCGTGCCACCCGTGAGTTCCACCCATCAGTGCCACCTTATCAGTGCCCATTAGTGCAGCCTATTAGTGCCTCATAAGAACACATCAATAAAGGAGACAAATTACCTGTTTTCTTTTTTTTTTTTCAAAATTTTCAGTCTATTTTTGTTTGTTTAGCAAAAAATAAAAACCCCAGTAGTGATTAAATACCACCAAAAGAAAGCTCTATTTGTGTGGGAAAAAATTAAAAAATTTCATATGGGTACAGTGTTGTATGACCGCACAATTGTCATTCAAAGTGCAACAGTGCTGAAAGCTGAAATTTGGCCTGGGCAGGAAGGCCCAAAACTTGCATGTATTATCTTTCCGAAAATACAGATTGAAACATGTGCAGTAAGTTATGGCAAGTATCTCACATGAACATCACATCCTGTGTGCGAACATCATATCCTATAGTCATAGGCAGCAGAAGCTAAGGACCACTTGACATCCTCTCCTCCTCCTCTTCCATGTTGCCTTGAATTCCAGAAGACTGGATTTAAAGAGCTCCATTTCAATTAGATATCTCGTCTGACAGCCTCCAGAAACAACTCCTTACACTCCACACTCCTCTGAAACTCCACACACCTCCAGCTTGAACTTTCCTGCCTATTTTTTAACCACATAACGAACGCCCACCGCAGTTTTACTGCGGCAAGCAGCCGCTCCTGGGCAAAGCGACGTTATACTACTCAGGAGACTCTAGGAGGCCAGTGCTGGGGAGCCAGTGCGTGTGACCGGTGGCTCCGATGGCCGCCGGCCACTCGTGATCTCCCGCAGCTGTGAGAGAAGGACAGACTCCTGATGTATTTTGTGTTTTAGCACTGATTACTGTAGTAATGTCACTGGTACCCCCAAAAGTGTCAAAAATGTCAGTTAGGGGTCCGATCTGTCCGCCGCAATGTCGTAGTCCCGCAAAAATATCGCAGATCGCCGCCATTACTAGTAAAAAAAAAACAATAAAAATGACATAAATCTTTCCCGTAGTTAGTAAACACAATAACTTTTGCACAAACCAATCAAAATAGGCTTATTGCGATTTTTTTTTTACCAAAAATATGTAGCAGAAAACAAATTGGCCTAAAATGTTACAAAAATTTTGATTTTTAATTTTTTTTTTGAGAATTTCACATAAAAGAATGTGAACAATATTGTAATTTTTTCAAAATTGTCGCTCTTTTTTGTTTATAGCGCAAAAAATAAAAATTGCACAGGTGATGAAATACCACCAAAAGAAAGCTCTATTTGTGGGAATGAGATGCATGGCGGGTCAAGGTACCTGCCGTGCATGTATGGGGCCGTGGCATGATAAAAAAAAAAAAAATTATATGTCAAGATTGGTCAATTAACCACTTAAGCCCCGGAGGATTTGGCTGCTAAAGGACCAGGGGTTATTTTGCGATTTTTTACTGCGTGACTTTAGCGGACAATTGCGCGGTCGTGCGACGCTGTACCTAAACGAATTTGACGTCCTTTTTTTCCCACAAACAGAGCTTTCTTTTGGTGGTATTTGATCACCTGTGCGATTTTTTGATCACGCGCTATAAACAAAAAAAGAGCGTAAATTTTGCAAAAATAACAATATTTTTCACATTTTTTTATATGAAATTCCCCAAAAAAAAAAGTAAAAATCAAAATTTTTTAACATTTTTCGGCCAATTTGTTTTATGCTACCTATGTTTGGTAAAAAAAATCGCAAAAAGCGTATTTTGATTGGTTTGCGCAAAAGTTATCGCGTTTACTAACAAAGGGAAAGATTTTTGTCATTTTTGGCGTTTTTTTTTTTTAACGCGTAATGGCGGCGATCTGCGATTTTTTTTTCGGTACTGCGACATTGCGGCCGACAGATCGGACCCTTGACTGACATTTTTGACACTTTTGGGGGTACCAGTGACATTACTGCAGTAATCAGTGCTATACATATGCACTGTTACTGCAAAAATGACACTGGCAGGGAAGGGGTTAACTTTATTGGACAGGGAGGGGTTAAGTGTGTCCTAGGGGCGTGATTCTAACTGTGTAGGGACATTCCTATTGGTGTAAAAGCAAAGATCAACCGTTCTACATAGTAGAACGGACAGATCTTCACTTTTACACAGGGAGAACTGACAGGCAGCTTGTTTACACAAGCTGCTCTGTCTTTCTCCCTTCACAGGAGCGATCGCAGTGTGACTGGCGGACATCGAGTCCGCCGGTCACACGCACTGACTTGTCTGTGAACGAGCCGCGGCGGGCGCGCGCCTCGGCGGGCGCACGCCCGCCCGCGATAGGCTCGCAAGTCAGTGACAGGCGAGTGACGTACCGATACGTCACTCTGCCTGGCCGGGGCTGACCGCCGCAGTATATAGTCGTGCGGCGGTCGGCAACCGGTTAAATATGCATTAGGATTGGTCGGTTAAAAATGGTCAGGATTGGTCAATTAAAATGGTAAGGTAATTGGAAGAAAGATATACAGTTCAAGGATTGGATAGTTTTTAATATTTTCAATACCTTGAGGCGACAAATTTTCTTATATAAACAGGTGTAGCAACTGACAAAAATCAGTTGCCGGGAGCGGATCAGGAAAATTTGTGTGGAGTTATGGAGTCCCTTCTGCGTGAACTACTGGAGAGAGCCCGTGGTGCCGACGGGGAAGAATGGGTGAAGAAGTGTCTCTCCATTCCGGTGGATGCCTCGGTTGGTGCTGGTCCTCCGCCATTATTGTCTCCGGATTTCGGCGTATTTCCCATTCCGGTTGACCCCGGGATTGACGCCACTTCCGCTCATCCAGTCTCACGAATGGCAACGTCCGCCTCCGGTGACCTGAATGACGTCTCCGGTGATCGTCATTTCCGGGCAACGACTTCCTCCGTGTATCCTGATAGGAGATCGCTACGGAACGTGAAGAGGCCCAGTAGATTTGGTCCGCTTTCGGTGTCCGCGGTCTCTGCTAAGAAGAAAAGAAAGGTTAATAATAAAGGTACTTGTGGTACCCGTTTGTCGTCTGCCCCTCGGGGTAAAACTGTTGTTTTTTTTACAGGATGGCCTTTCTTCTGCTGTGGACCAGTCGACTAGTGTGGCTCTGCCCGGTTCGGTGTCGGCGGCGCTGTCCTCGGCCTCTACAAGTTCTTCTGCTGCAGGTTTTTCTGGCCAAGCTCCTGTCCAACTGCCATCAACTGTCAGTACTGCGGTAATTGGTGACGCAGTTGTTGCAGGTGAGCGCCCTGCTAATGTTCTGTTGTCAGAATTTTTTACTGTGATGTCTACATTATGTGCCAAGTTTTCTGATACTGTTTCAGCACCTGTAGTGGTGGCCAGTTCTACGGTAAGTCAATGTGCTTTAGAACCGATTGTTCCTGCATCTGTACATAATGTTTGGAGTGATAGTATGCTTTGTGCTGAGTCTACTTCTCCTATGTGTGTTAATGATCCTATGTCTAATACCAGGGACTCTACTTTGTCTGCTCATTTGCAGCATGTTACTGAAATTTCTTTAAGGGAAGCTTTACCATGTCCCATTTCTCCTTTAGGATTTCACCTTAAGGATTCAGTTAAAGAGAAAATATTTATAGGTGATTATGTGGACATCTTGGCTCTGCTTCCTGGCAATAAGCCTTCTAAATTTGAAAATGAAAAATCTAGTGAGGATAGATCCAGGGTTGCCCCTAGGTCTTTTTCCAATTGGTTACAGGGATTCTGTATATATTCCTGTGTACTAGGTGAAAAGAAGCCTGAACTATGTAGTGGACTGTTCCAGCATTTAGACATAGTGCTAGAGGCATACAGGAGTTTCCCTGGTTTTGGTTGGCTAGCTTATGACGAGTCGTTTAGGCAGAAGCTTTCAGTCCATAAGTCTTTGCAATGGGGAGTTAAAGATGTGGGTTTATGGCTCAATTTGTTGTTGCCTCAGAAAAGTTATATTGTTCCGAAACCTGCTAATTCTGTTCAACATAGGAAAGGCGTTTGTTTCCGATTACCGACGGCCTATGTAAATGGCCTCACTCTTGTAGGTTTAAACACGAGTGCTCACATTGTGCTGGGGCTCACCCAGTCTCTAAGTGCTTTAAAAAGCAATCTTCGCTTGGTGGCCACTCGAACAGGGAGCAAATTTTTCTTAAAGGCGGAAACTACGGTGAGCTTGGAAAAAATGCTCCCGTGGCTACAAGCTTACCCAAACCGTAAATCCGCAGACATTTTGATTAATGGTTTTTGTGTTGGTTTTCCCCTGCCTTCTTTTTCTGGCTCAGGTTGTGTGTTGCATGATAATCTTCCTTCTGTAGCTATGCATCCTGATGTGGTTAGATTGAAAATTGCTAAGGAGGTTGCTGGAGGAAGAGTGGCTGGTCCTTTTTCTGCTCCTCCTTTCCCTAATTTTAGGATTTCGCCTTTAGGGGTCATAGCTAAGAAGGAACCAGGTGAATATCGTCTGATATACCATCTATCTTTTCCTGTAGGGGAGTCATTGAATGACGAAATTGACGCTAATTTGTGTTCTGTTCTTACGCTACATTCGATGACGCATTGTCTAAAATTAGGAAAGCAGGTTGCTCTGCTTTGCTTGCTAAGGCTGACATCAAATCGGCCTTTAGGTTATTGCCCATTCATCCTCAGGCATTCAATTCCCTCGGTTTTTGTTTTGACAATAAATTTTTCTTTGACAAATGTTTACCGATGGGATGTTCCATCTCTTGTTTTTACTTTGAGTTGTTCTCCACTTTTCTGGAATGGGTAGTTGTTAGCAAGTCCAGTTCAGACAACATATTGCATTATTTGGACGATTTCTTATTTATTGGCAAAGCAGAATCTTTTGATTGTATTTCTACTTTTAGGATGTTTGAGTCTATTTGCGTTGAATTTGGTATTCCGCTAGCTGTAGAAAAAACTGTGTATCCTACCTCTTGCCTTGAATTTTTAGGCATTCAAATTGACACTACAGAAATGGTTTTTCGTTTGCCAGAAGCAAAAATTTCTAAACTTCGTTGGCTGTTGAATTTTGTTTTGAGTAAGGGTAGAATCCAATTAAAATTGGTTCAATCTCTGCTTGGTTTATTCAACTTTGCGTCCAGGGTCATGCCTATGGGCAGGGCCTTTACTAAGAGGCTATATAGAGCTATCTCGGGTATATCTTCCCCTTGCCATTTTATCGAAATATCGAGTGAAATTAGGGCTGATTTATTAATTTGGTTACAATTTTTGGATTCATTTAATGGATTTACTGTTTGGCAAGAATGTTTCTGCTCATCTTCCGCTTTGGAATTGTTCGCTGATGCATCTGGTGCGCACGGCTATGGCGTTTTTTGGAATGGCCATTGGTCTGCTGCTGCTTGGCATCCAACATGGGTCTTTAAAGGTTTAAAGCATAGTTCTGCTGGAATTATTTCCGGTATTGGTTGCATTGGAGATTTGGGGCATACATTTTTCTAATAGGCGTATACTGTTACATTCAGACAATAAAGGTGTGGTCTTCGCCATTAATTGCCTATCCTCCAAGTCTCCTCCAGTGGTTTCTCTATTAAGGTATTTAGTGCTTTTGTGCTTGAAACTTAATATTTGGCTAAAAGCTAAGTATATACCTGGCCATTCCAACATTATTGCTGATTCTCTATCTCGCCAGCAGATGGACCGTTTTCGGTTGGTGGCTCCTGGTGCGGATCTAGTGGGCCTTTCCTGCCCTTCTCATCTGTGGGAATTGGTCTGACTGACGTTTCTTCAGCAATTCGTTCATCCTTGGCTCCTTCGACTTGGAGTTCGTTTGACGCCGCGTGGCGTATGTGGTCTTCCTTTTTTGTTGACCGCGGTGTGAATGAATTTTCTTTTTCTGAAAGGAATGTTTTATCCTTTTTAGACTATTTATTTAATAAGAAATTGTCTTATTCTCATGTTCTCAAATCCTTGGCAGGAATTTCTTTTTTTGCAAAATTACATGGCGGGGCTTCTTGTATGGAATTTTTCTCCGTGAAGCTAGCATTGAAAGGTTATCGGAAATCTCATCTTATCCCTGATAGGAGATTTCTCTTTCTCTCTTTCTTTATTAGGTGATTTATGTGTCGCTTGTTGTACTGTTTGTTTTTCCCAGTATGAGGCAGTTTTGTTGCAATGCGCGTTTTGTTTGTGTTTTTTCGGTGCATTTCGCATTTCGGAGTTGCTTGCATCCAAGACCTCTGCAGTTGATGGTTTGCAATTCTCTGATGTGTCTGTCAATAGGGGTGTTCTTCGTGTTTTTTCTTAGACGCAGCAAAACGGATCAACTGGGTAAGGGCCAATGGATTTCTTTAAGGCGCTATGAGAATGCTAATATTTGCGCCGTTAATCTGGCTGAAAAATATTTGTCCATGAGGCCTCTTCCTTTTCTTCAATTTTTCGTTCATCAGAATGGCACCCCACTTACCATTTTTCAGTTCAATGCCATTTTGAAAAAATGTTTGATCCATTTAAATTTAGGCCATCTGCCAATTTCCGCTCATTCGCTCCGCATTGGCGCTGCTACCACTGCTGCAAATTGTGGTATGTCTGATGATGCTATTAGAAATATTGGTAGGTGGCATTCTGCCGCTTTTAAATCATATATTCGGCCTAATTCTAGTATTTGGTAGGGATGTTCTGAGAAACATGCAATAGGGGCGTGGCTAAGCCATGGCGGAGTAGAGACACACATCTACTGAGCTCCCGGCTCTCTCTCCGACCCTAACCTAATCGGTATGTTTGGAATACCATAGCGGACATGACTCTGACTAAGAAGCGCAAAACCAAAGGCTCAGTGCAGAGAACGATATCAGGCAGAGCCGAAGGGGAGATTTCACAGTTCTTTCCAGCGGCAGTTCCGGGTTCGTCTGGCTCCAAGATGGCTACACAGCGTGGTCGGCAGACTACAGCGGCGGACCCCGCTTGCAATGTGAGTACCCTCACAGGATCCCTGGCCATGCCGGAGGCACTTGAAATACACCCAGACAACCTGGCTGACTCCAGGATAGGGGAAGGTGTCCTGTCACTGAGGGCGGATGCTGAACTACGAGCCCTATTGCAAGCTTTGCCTACTAAAGCGGACATTGCAGCAATGGTGGCTCGGATGGAGGGAAAACAACTAGCTGCCATCGCAGAAGTGAGAGATGAGATGCAGGCAGTAACACAGAGGATGACAGCGGGTGAATCTACCCTTACCTCATTGGAAAGGCGAGTGGGGGATTTGGAAATCCATACCAAGACACACTTGGAGGCGGAGATGTCCTTGCAGCTCCGCATGGAGGAGCTGGAGGACAGAAGTCGGCGCAATAATGTGCGTTTGAGGGGTCTTCCGGAGGCTATAGAGTCTGAAAATCTGGCAGACATTGCAAAAAACATATTCAAGATAATCCTGGGCGACCGGTATCCTGCCAGACTTCAGTTCGACAGGATCCATCGAGCCCCTGGACCACGACTTACTGACGCCGACAGATCAAGGGACGTGGTTTGCCGGATTCATCACTTTACGGATAAAGAGCTGATACTACGTGGTGCTTGGGATAAAGGTGCTGAAGACTTTGAGGGGGCATTTATTAAAATTCTCCCTGACTTGTCTAAAGCCACATTGCAGAGGAGGGCTTTATTAAGGCCCGTTCTTGATAAGGCCAGACAGTTAGGCCTGACTTATCATTGGGGGTTCCCTTTTTCAGTTACCTTTCGCAATAAGCAAGGCTATTTTATCTTACGATCGCCAAGTGATCTGCCAAGTTTTTTTTCATTTTTGGGAATAGACGCCTTCCAGGTTCCAAACTGGTTAGCCTTTTTCCCTGCACAGAGGAGGAGTGGAGGCAGAGGATTACCTGGAAAGAGGCGACCAGTACAGCAGGAAAAAGAGGGTTCCCCTAAGGAATCGCAAGAGGCTGGACTAACATGAAGGGAAATGGAAATGTAAGCCTTTGAAGAAGATATTACAAGCTATCTTCATACATTAGTTGTGGATATTTTTTTGTGTCCCCCCCCCCTTTTTTTTTTTTTTTCTCTTCCCTTTTTTAAATATATATTTCTTTTATCTTTTTTAGTACTCCCCTTCCTACCCCTTTATTTTTTTATTTTTTTTTAATTTTTCTTTATTTTTTTTTCCCTCCCCCCCCTTATCTCTTCTCCCTTGGCCTTATTTCTAATATATAAAGTGGTTGGGGGAGTGTCGATAATAAGGTTGATCGTATGGGTTAGACTGTGTTGGGGGGGTCTCCTCTCGTGTCCTAGGGGGTGCGGGCCTGGGACCCGGGGAATTGCTCAGCATAATAATTAATAATTAATAGCTCAAGGGGTTTCTCCTTTTTTGGTGTGTGATGTTTTTGGTTTGAGAGATAAGAACTCTCCTTAAGCACAAGTAAATATGAGGTCATGGTATTAGAGACCTCTCGGTTTTTTTTTTTTTTTTCTTTTTACCACATCTAGATTTTGTTTTTGTTTTTTTGTTTTTTTTTTTGTTTTTTTTTGTTTTTTTGTGGTTGTGGGGTTATTTTTTTTTTTTTTTTATGTCTAATTATTTTCTCGGATGCACAGGATATATATTTAACACAATAATTTTTTTTTAATACACATTCACTGGGAATGCTGAGTGAGGCCGGGTGGCCGGGCCCGCGCCCTGCGGGGCGAGGGAGGGGCTCACATGTGGAAGAGTGGCCCCCGACCACCCCCGAAAGTGATGGGCCCGGGTTTGTACGAGTTTTTCTTTATTCATTTTGGAAGTTGTATGATTAATTGCATACGGAATGGCTCTTGAGGATCTTAATTGGTGGGGTACTTTCAGATAAAAAGAAAGGGAAGAGATATCTTTAAAGAAAAGAGGAAAAGGGAGAGAGTTTTGTTACCTCTATCTTTCTTTTGTCGGGTGAGGGTTTTTTTTTTTTTTTTGGAGGTATATATCGCCCTTATTTAGGGGCTTGATGACCGACACCCTCACCTTTCTCTCTCCTTTACCCTGGAGAGCTTGGGATTGGGGGAGGCAGGGGAGAGGTGTATCTTTGACTCGAGAAGGGTTTTTTTTTTTTTTTTTTGGAGATGTAGTTATAAGAGGTTGGCCAAGGGCCTATGGTTTTCAATTCTAAAACAGTCAAGATTCAGAGTGGGGTCCTTTTTTTTGCTTTTTTTGGTTGGGGGGGGGCTGGAGAGGGTCCGGGAGAGCGGTGTTCTTATTTTTTTTATTCTTTTTGTTTATACTTTTGTGTTGTCCGTCCATGTTTTGGATCATTGCCCCATGTAGGCCAGTACACTGAGGGGTGACCTTAGTCACATAGTGTACATGGGAATTTGTCCCTGTTAGTGATAGGGGGATTTGTACCGGGGGAGCGGGGTGGTAAGGGATTATCCTGCCTTGCCCGGTTGTGGGGGGTATTTGTGTGAGGTTTTGTTTTTGTCTTTTTTTTTTCTCTCTCTCTCCTCTTTTTCCCCTCCCTCTTCTCCTCTTTCATCCCGCCCCGATGATGGAGGACCTTGCCATCTTTTCCTTAAACGCTAGGGGTCTTAATGTACCAGAAAAGAGGAAAATGCTGCTTAACGACCTCAAGCGATCAAGAGTGGATGTTTCACTCATTCAAGAGACCCACTTTAGGGGGGATAGAGTTCCCAGGCTCACGAATAGATGCTATAATATAGCTTATCACTCCACTAATGCGGAGGCTAAGTCTCGAGGAGTGACTATTCTGTTATCCTCCAAACTTCCATGGAAATTGAATGATATTTTGTCTGATCCAGAGGGACGATATCTGTTTGTGAGAGGGAAGGTTGGAGACATACAGTTTACGTTCGCAACGTTATATGCACCAAATGATCATCAAGCAGGGTTCCTTAAGAGAGTGACTAAATTGCTCTTGGAGTTTGTGGAACGACAGCTTATTCTAGGCGGGGATTTTAATGTCCCATTGCCTAGCCCGTCTTGATGCTTCTACAGGTAGATCGGCTATCTTGCCGTCTGCTTGTAAAAGTATCGCACAAACGTTCTATAATGCTCAATGGATAGACGTATGGCGGTTGCTGCATCCCTCGGAGAGGGATTACACATTTTATTCATCTCCCCATAAGTGTTATTCACGGATTGATTATTTTTTAATTCCGCACAGACAGCTTCATGCGATTAAAACGTTGTCAATAGGAGACATAATATGGTCAGACCACGCGCCAGTGATGATTACTTATTCTTTATCAGACCAAGCTGTTGCTTGTCAACGTTTTTGGAGGTTGAACGAGACCCTCCTACAAATCCCCGATGTCCTGACGGAGATTTCGACGGAATTACAGGATTATTTCCAGAGGAATGATCTGGAGGAATGTGGGATAGGGAACCTCTGGGAGGCCCATAAATCTGTTTTAAGGGGGCTTTTTATTAAACACTGGTCCAAACTTAAAAAGGAACGAGACAAATATTTAAAGCAGCTTTTAGATACACTTCGTCAGTTAGAGTCGCAATATAGACATGCCACGACGCCCATATTGGAGACGGAGCTTATACGAACACGTCAACAAATAACCGATCTTCTCCTGTATAGAACTAAAGCGGCTTTACAAAGGAGTCGAGCCCGGGGATATGAATATGGGGATAAATGCGGGAAACTCTTGGCACATTCTGTGAGAGATTTGAAACTATCAACTTATGTTCCTAGTATTGTCTCAACGCAAGGCCATATGCTGACCCCCCCCCCTAAACAGATTGTGGGAGAGTTTGGCCGATTCTACTCCTCGTTGTACTCATTGACGGAGACTGCTTCTTCTACTTCGGTAATGGAGGAATATCTGGAAAGGTCTCGGCTCCCTACACTATCCAGTGAAATTAGAGAGCAGTCAGATGAACCAATCTCATTGTTAGAGGTCCAACAGACTATAGGAGCTATGAAGTTAAAGAAGGCCCCTGGGCCAGACGGATTTACACTCCTATATTTTCAAGTTTTTTTCTCTATTTTGGGTCCGTACCTGGTCAGACTTTACAATTCGGTAAGGGAGGGCTCCAATATGCTTAGAGACACATTAGCGGCACATATTACTATTCTATTGAAAGAAGGGAAGGACCCTACAGTATGTGGAAGCTATAGGCCTATTTCTTTACTTAACATTGATTTGAAAATTTTGGCCAATCGTTTAGCCCCACATCTTTCGGACCTTGTTCACCTTGACCAAGTGGGTTTTGTCCCTGGCCAGGAGGCTAGGGACAACACCACTAAAGTGTTAAATCTGATCCATGTGGCTAATAATTCCCGAATACCGAGTGTTTTTATTAATACCGACGCGGAAAAAAGCCTTTGATAGGGTGAATTGGCGTTTTATGTTTGCGGTTCTTAAATATATAGGCTTGGGAAGCAACATGATGCGATGGATCACTAATGTATATTCCACCCCTACAGCACAGGTTACGGTGAACGGTCTGCTATCCGAACCTTTCTCTATTAATAACGGTACGAGGCAGGGCTGCCCCTTGTCTCCTCTTATATTTGCTCTTTCGTTGGAAAATTTCCTTTGTACTGTACGTCAAAATCCAGACATACAGGGAGTGGGGATTGGTGGAAGCCAACATAAGATATCAGCCTATGCTGATGATCTTATGTTTTCGGTGACGAATCCTTCCCTCTCCCTTCCGAATCTATTACGGGAACTGACCAGGTACGGATCCCTTTCAAATTTTAAAATTAATTTTAATAAATCAGAGGCAATGGGAGTGGGGGTTCGTTCGCATCATTTACGTACCCTCCAAACGAGTTTTGGCTTTCGATGGACAGACAGGGCTTTGAGATATCTAGGTACTTTAATCCCATCTTGTTTATCTAAGGTCTATGACCTGAATTTTCCCTCCTTGATTGGGGAGACACGTTCTCTTTTGGACAAGTGGCACATGGGTCTACACTCATGATTTGGCAGGTGTAACCTGCTAAAAATGAGTATACTACCCAAGCATCTTTATCTGCTAAGGGCCCTTCCAATACGGCCACCTGCCAGGTACTTTCATTTGATTAATTGCCTTTTTACTAAATTTGTGTGGGCACAGAAAAGACCTCGCCTTGCACGGAGGCAAATGATTCGACCAAAAGCATTTGGTGGTTTAGCTTTACCGGATATACAGAAATATTTCCAAGCAGTCCACCTTGGCAGAGTGGTTGATTGGTGTCGACATCAGGCATCTAAACTGTGGATTAACATAGAGCAAGCACAGACGAATATTCCTTTGAGGGGTGCACTTTGGTGCTATCCAGACTTGCCACCGCAGCTGCGTCTGCATCCTCTTATGGGTACAACATTGCGAATATGCAATCAGGTTATGACACGGCACTCTCTTTCCCCCTCTGGTTCTCCACTACTGCCAGTAATTGGAAACCCGCTGTTCATACCAGGTCTGTCCTCGCCAGATTTAGTGGCATTGGGAGCTTCTGGATATACAGGGGTGGCCCAGTTTCTGGTGTCGGATAGATGGCCGACACTGGAGAATTTGACAAATATGGATGGACATTTCAGACTGACTTTTTGGTCAGCTCTACAACTTCATCATTTTCTACATACACTTTCGAATCCAGCAGACTTTGCAAGAGGTTTGACTAAATTTGAAGAGTACTGTCTGAAAGAGGGGGTCCTGTCACATACGCTTTCTTTACTTTACAGTTTACTAACGACTCCGATAGATGATCCTCCCCTGCCGTGCCTGACCAAATGGGCATCTGATTTACATCGTACCTTTACACCACAGCAAATACAAAATATTATCTCGCTTTCCTTTAAGTCATCTATTTGCACCAAAATTCAAGAGACTAATTTCAAGTTAATGTCTAGGTGGTACTATACACCCCACAGACTTCATAGGATTTTTCCAAATACTTCGGCGAATTGTTGGCGTTGTGGGGGGGAAGATGCAACGCTGCTTCACATTTTTTGGTCTTGCCCCAAACTCAGACTTATTGGTCTGAAATTAGAGCTATTGTTCAAAAATGTATGGAATACTCTATTCAAGAGGATCCAGCCTTTTTTTTGCTCCACCTTTCGGACATTCCTGTACAGAGATACGAGAAATCGGTGGTGCGACATTTAGTTAATGCAGCGAAGGCTTGCATTCCGGTATTGTGGAAAAGTCCTTGCCCCCCGACGGTAAAAGATTGGATACGGAGGGTAGAGGCTATTAATAAGATGGAGGATTTGGTGTTAACATCACAGGGCAAGCGAGAATTATATCATGAGACCTGGGAACCCTGGAATATTTATATCCTGTCTGATGAGGGCATATCTTTGTTGCTCTCGTAGATGGTGAAGTGGTCTATTCAGTTGGAGGCGGGGAGGGGGAGAGGGGGAGAGAATTTTTTTTTTTTTTTGTGTCCGTTTTGCTGTTTGTTTGTTTGTTTTGGGCAATTAAGGGGGCAATCTGGAATGGATGGGTAATCTGAGAGTTTATTTAATTGTCAGCCGAGACATATGTTTTAGGAAGGTATTTTAATTTAGGGGACCCTCTTGTAGAGGTACAAGGAGGGTGCCGTGATGACCTGATTTCCCTTTTGCCTTTTTTTTCTGTTGATCAATTGAATGTTGATTGTATCATGATAATTGGTTTGGCAAGTACGTAAGTGATGTCCCAATGTATGCCTTTTTTGTGTTCTTGTTTTTCGTTAAAAAAAAAGTAAATAAAAGTTATATTTGAAAAAAAGAAATATTGGTAGGTGGCATTCTGCCGCTTTTAAATAATATATTCGGCCTAATTCTTGTATTTGATTACAGGTTCTCATAAAGTAATATAAATCATCGGGCATTCGTTTATTTTTTGGGCCCACAAGCGGGCCGAAGGTCGTATTTATACTACAAACTTGGGTTTTTCTTCGTCCTCTGCTTCATTATTTTGGTACGGTAGGCGCGGAATGCGATAGCATGACGTTTTTTCATTTTTTTCTGAATTGTGTTTGTTATGGCCTCCCCCGGATGCTGTGGTTATTCATCTAGGGGGGTAATGATTTGGGTTTCAGAAAGAGTATAGATCTTTTATTGAACATTAAATCTGATTTTGTGCATTTTAAATCTGTGTTTTCTTCCTGCACTTTTGTTTTTCCGAAATTATACCGAGGTTGTGTTGGTATTCGGAAGAGCAATTGTTTTTGGAGAAATCATGGATAAAAGTTAATAGGGCAGTGTCTAAATTTATGCCTTCCGTGGGGGGGTTTTTCTTTTAGACATGTGGATTTGGAGGGTGGTTTAAAGGGTTTTTATATTTGGGATATGGTTCATTTATCAGAAATTGCTAATGATATTTTTAATCTGGACTTGCAGTCGTGTATAGAGGTGGCCTTGGGCCGTGTGGTGGTGCCATGCTCTTAAAGTGTGCATGGCTTGTGGGTTGGTGTTTTTTATTTGTTTAAAAACTGGGTAGTTCGAGTTTTTGACTGGACTACATTTTATGTTGATGTGTATGGTTAGTTCGAGCCTTTGGGCTGAGCTAAAATATTTTGGTTATTGTTATAAAAAATATTTAATAAAAGGCCAAGGCCCATTATACCATTGCAAGTCCAGTGTTATGTTGTCTTTATTTAAAATTAGTAGTATAAGATGTTTGTTTAATTGTTCTGCCTACGGCACCATGAGATGCATGGCGGGTCAAGGTACCTGCCGTGCATGTATGGGGCCGTGGCATGATAAAAAAAAAAAATGTATATGTCAAGATTGGTCAATTAAATATGCATTAGGATTGGTCGGTTAAATATGGTCAGGATTGGTCAATTAAAATGGTAAGGTAATTGGTAGAAAGATATACAGTTCAAGGATTGGATAGTTTTTAATATTTTCAATACCTTGAGGCGACAAATTTTCTTATATAAACAGGTGTAGCAACTGACAAAAATCAGTTGCCGGGAGCGGATCAGGAAAATTCGTCCCTCCCTCCCATGAATTTGTTTGATTGATCAATTCTATAAATGGGTTGGTGTTTTTTATTGGTTTAAAAACTGGGTAGTTCGAGTTTTTTGACTGGACTACATTTTATGTTGATGTGTATGGTTAGTTCGAGCCTTTGGGCTGAGCTAAAATATTTTGGTTATTGTTATAAAAAATATTTAATAAAAGGCCAAGGCCCATTATACCATTGCAAGTCCAGTGTTATGTTGTCTTTATTTAAAATAAGTAGTATAAGATGTTTGTTTAATTGTTCTGCCTACGGCACCAAAAAAGGATGTCATTTTGTTTGGGTACAGCATTGCATGACCGTGCAATTGTCCATTAAAATAACGCAATGCCGAATCGCAAAATAGGGTGTCACGATCTGGAGTCAGGCTCGAAGACCAATAGCTATAGCAGCTTACACAGGAACCAGCTGGATAGGGACACAGGCAGGTCACACTGGCAGATGACGCAGGCTCACCTGAGGTGCGGAATCTAAGTACTAACCGGTGTTCACCAGCGCTCCTGATGGTGGAGATGGAGTTTGCTGCGTGTTAGTACCAGGTCGCGGTCCTCAGGATCGCCCCACCAGGAGGTGAGCAAGCCAGGGTCCGGTAGCAGATATAGCAGGTCAGTATCAAGCAGAAGCGTAGTCTAGGAATAGCCAAAGGTCGGTAACAAGTAGTTGCAGGTCGGGATTAGGCAAAAGCGTAGTCGAGGAACAAGCCAAGTGTCGATAACGGACGGTAGCAAAGATACGGACGGCAGCAGGAGAGACAAGCGAGATATAGGCTGTTTAAGGCACAATATTCTGGCATCCAGGAAGTGCAAAGACATGGCTTATAACAGGAAGTTCATGGGAGGAGCAAAGGGTTCAAGGTTCAAGGCAATAAAGATTCACAGCAGGATCATTCAAGGATTTGTCCAAGGAGCTGTCCAAGGAGCTGTCCAAGGAGCTGTCCAGCATTCCAGGGGGCTCAGCAAGTAGAGTCATTGGCAGACACACTGGAGGTCCCAGGTTCAAGTCCGGGTCCTGACAGTACTCCCCTCCTCCCAGGACGTCCGCTGGATGTCTTAGGACCAGGTTTAAGAGGGAATCTTTGGTGGAATTACCTTGTTAATCTAGGGGCATGAACATTTTCTTCAGGCTCCCAAGAATTTTCCTCTGGCCCATATCCTTCCCATTGGACCAGATATTGTAACTTGTTCCTAAAGATCCTGGAGTCAAGAATTCTCTCTACCACAAATTCTTCTTCACCCTGAACATCCACAGGTGGAGGAGGGGGATGACTTCTTTCCGAAAAAGGATTTTCATGAAACGCTTTGAATAGTGATATGTGAAAAACCGGGTGAATCTTCATATTGTCAGGAAGTTTTAAACGAAAGGTGACTGGGTTGATTTGAGCAGAAATCTCAGAAGATCCTACAAACTTTTGACCCAATTTGGCAGACGGAACATAAACCTTCAAATTTTTGGTAGATAACCAAACTTTGTCACCTACGAGAAAGGTGGGACTTGATCTACGATGTCTGTCAGCGGTTTTCTTGTAATATTCCTGGGCTTTCTTCAATGTATTGATCAGTTTCTCTTGAATCTCTTGTAATGTAGTTAATCTGTCGGTAACAGCAGGAATTGGAGTCGAGATAGGGAGATTAGGAATAAAAAGTGGATGATGTCCCGTGTTCAAGAAAAAGGGGCTTTGGGAATGTTTAGAGTTATTATAAGCAAACTCTGCTTTAGGAAGGTAGTCAACCCAATCATCCTGCAGATAACTCACAAAACATCGAAGGTATTGCTCCAAAGTTTGATTGGTCCTCTCGGTCTGACCATTAGACTGAGGATGAAAGGCTGAGGAGAGATTAATTGTTACACCCAAAGCTGAGCAAAAATTTCTCCAAAATTTTGAGGTAAACTGTACTCCCCTGTCGGACACTACATCATCAGGAATTCCATGTAGTTTAAAAACTTCTCGAACCATTACCTCTGCAGTATGCTCCACTGAGGGTACACCTTTAACTGGTATGAAATGAGCCATCTTAGTGAGACGGTCAACAACTACCAGGATAGTGGTCATCCCTTTTGAAAGGGGAAGATCAACCACAAAATCCATAGAAATTGACCCCCATGGTCTTGATGGAACAGGCAGTGGTTGAAGTAACCCCAGAGGAGAAGATCGGGGTGTCTTATTGCGAGCACAGGTCAGACACGAGGCCACATATCTCTTGACATCCTTCTTGTACCCAGGCCACCAAAAGGTACGTGATAAGAGTTCTTCTGTTTTAGAAAACCCCAAAATGACCAGCCAGTTTAGAATCATGAACCAATTTGAGGGCTTCTACCCAAACAGATTCAGGAACATAGAGGCGATGCGCTTGAGTCCAAAAGCTGTTTATGTATTTGAGATTAACCACTTAAGCCCCGGAAGATTTTACCCCCATTCCGACCAGGGGGTATTTTACGACTCGGCACTGCGTGACTTTAACTGACAATTGTGCGGTCATGCAATGTGGTACCCAAACGAAATTTACGTCCTTTTTTTCCCACAAACAGAGCTTTCTTTTGGTGGTATTTGATCACCTCTGCGCTTTTTATTTTTTGCGATATTAATAAAAAAAGAGCGAAAATTTTGCAAAAAAATGACATTTTCAACTTTGTCTTTTAAAAAATATCCAATATACTCAATTTATGTATTTTTTTTTGGCCAAAATATATTTAGCTACATGTCTTTGACAAAAAAAAATTCAATGAGCGTATTTTTATTGGTTTGCGCAAAAGTTATAGCGTCTACAAACTATGGTGTAAATACAGAAATTTACGCAGCTTTAATTTTTGACTGCCTATCTCATTTCATGAAGTGCTAAAATGGCAGGGCAGTACAAAACCCCCCCAAACTACCACTTTTTGGAAAGTAGACATCCTAAGGAATGTTCTGAGAGGCATGTTGAGCTCATTGAATATTTCATTTTTTTGTCACAGGTGTTTGAAAAATGACTAAAAATTTTTTTTTTTTTTTTTTTTTTTTACACAAAGTTGTCATTGAAATGATATATTGCTCACACATGCCATGGGTATATGTGTAATTACACCCCAAAATATATTCTGCTGCTTCTCCTGAGTACAGGGATACCACATATGTGGGACTTTTTGGGAGCCTAGCTGTGTACGGGACCACAAAATCAAATCCCCACCATCAGAATTTCAAAGGGCGTACATTTTTCATTGCATTTTCTCACTACCTCTAACGGTTTAGGAGGCCCTGAAATGTCAAGATACCACAAAACCCCCCCAAATGACCCCATTTTGGAAAGTAAACACCCCAAGCTGTTTGCTAAGAGGCATGGTGAGTCCATGGAATATTTTATATTTTACCACAAGTTTTGGGAATATTACTATTTTTTTTTTTTATTTTTTTTTTTTACACAACGTTGTCACTAAAAGATAAAATTCTCACACATGACATGGGTATATGTGGAATTACACCCCAAAATACATTCTGCCACTTCTCCTGAGTATGGGGATGCCCCATGTGTGAGACTTTTTGGGAGCCTAGCTGTGTACAGGACCGCGAAAACCAATCAACACTCCCAGGTTTTCTAATGGCGTAAATTGTGCATGTCACCTCTGCACTACCTGTCACAGTTTCGGAGGCCCTAAAATTCCAAGATAGCACAAACCCCCCCCAAATGACCCCATTTTGGAAAGTAGACACCCCAAGATATTTGCTGAGAGGCATGGTGAGTCCATGGAATATTTTATATTCTGCCACAAGTTCCGGGAAATACATATATATATTTTTTTTTTTTTTTCACAAAGTTGTCAGTAAATGAAATATTGCTCACACATGCCATGGGTATATGTGAAATGACACCCCAAAATACATTCTGCTGCTTCTCCTGAGTACAGGGATACCCCATGTGTGAGACTTTTTTGCAGTCTAGCCGAGTACAGGTCCCCGAAAACCAGTCCCCGCTTTCAGGCTTTCCAAGGGCGTAAATTGTTGATTTCACTCCTGACTACCTATCACAGTTTCGGAGGCCCTAAAATTCCAAGATAGCACAAAACCCCCCCAAATTACCCCATTTTGGAAAGTAGACACCCCAAGCTATTTGCTGAGAGGCATGGTGAGTCCATGGAATATTTTATATTTTGCCACAAGTTCCGGGAAATATATATATATATATATATATTTTTTTTTTTTTTTCACAAAGTTGTCAGTAAATGAAATATTGCTCACACATGCCATGGGTATATGTGAAATGACACCCCAAAATACATTCTGCTGCTTCTCCTGAGTACAGGGATACCCCATGTGTGAGACTTTTTTGCAGTCTAGCCGAGTACAGGTCCCCGAAAACCAGTCCCCACTTTCAGGCTTTCCAAGGGCGTAAATTGTTGATTTCACTCCTGACTACCTATCACAGTTTCGGAGGCCCTAAAATTCCAAGATAGCACAAAACCCCCCCAAATGACCCCATTTTGGAAAGTAGACACCCCAAGCTATTTGCTGAGAGGCATGGTGAGTCCATGGAATATTTTATATTTTGCCACAAGTTCCGGGAAATATATATATATATATATTTTTTTTTTTTTTTTACACAAAGTTGTCAGTAAATGATATATTGCTCACACATGCCATGGGTATATGTGAACTGACACCCCAAAATACATTCTGCTGCTTCTCCTGAGTATAGGGATACCCCATGTGTGAGACTTTTTTGCAGTCTAGCCGAGTACAGGACCCCGAAAACCAATCATCGCCTTCAGGCTTTCCAAGGGCGTAAATTGTTGATTTCACTCCTGACTACCTATCACAGTTTTGGAGGCCATGAAATGCCAAGACAGCACAACCCCCCCCCCCAAATGACCCCTTTTCGGAAAGTAGACACCCTGAGCTATTTGCAGAGAGGCATGTTGAGTGTTTTGCAGATCTCACTTTTTGTCACAAAGTTTTGGAAATTGAAAAAAGAGGAAAAAAAATGCATTTTCCTGTTTTTTCTTCATTTTCCAAAAAAAATTAGAGCTGCAAAATACTCACCATGCCTCTCAGCAAATAGATTGGAGTGTCTACTTTGCAAAATGGGGTCATTTGGGGGGGGGTTTGTGCAATCTTGGCTTTTTATGGACTTCAAAACTGTGATAGGTAGTAAGGAGTGAGATCAACAATTTACGCCCTTAGAAAGCCTAAAGGTGCGCATTGGTTTTCCGGGTCCTGTACGCGGCTAGACTGGCAAAAAGTCTCACACATGGGGTATCATTGTACTCAGGAGAAGCAGCAGAATGTATTTTGGGGTGTCATTTCACATATACCCATGGCCTGTGTGAGCAATATATCATTTACTGACAACTTTGTGTAAAAAAATAAAAAAAAATAAAAAAATTTTTTTTCCTCGAAACTTGTGGCAAAATATAAACTATTCCATGGACTCACCATACTTCTCAGCCAGTAGCTTGGAGTGTCTTCTTTGCAAAATGGGGTCATTTGGGGGGGTTTTGTGCCATCTTGAAATTTCAGGGCCTCTGAAACTGTGACAGGTAGTCAGGGGTAAAATCAGCAATTTACGCCATTAGAAAACCTGAAGATGTGGATTGGTTTTCGGGGGCGCGTACACAGCTAGGCTCCCAAAAAGTCTCACACATGTGGTATCCCTGTACTCAGGAGAAGCAAAAGAATGTATTTTGGGGTGTCATTTCACATATTCCCATGGCATGCATGAGCAATATATCATTTAGTGACAACTTTCTGTAAAAAAACAACAAAAAAAAAAAAAATAATAATTTTCCCGAAACTTGTGGCAAAATATAAAATACTCCATGGACTCACCATGCCTCTCAGAAAAAAGCTTTGGGTGTCTACTTTTCAAAAAGGGGTCATTAGGGGGGTGTTTGAACAGTTCCGGCATTTTATACTCAATCTTATCCACACATCACCCACTCTTCTAACCACTTGAAAACCAAGCCTTTTCTGTGCCTTTTGGTTTACATGAAAAAATATTTTTTTTTTTACTAGAAAATTACTTTGAACCCCCAAACATTATATATTTTTTTAAAGCAGAGGCCCTATAGAATAAAATGGTGGATGTTGCAAATTTTTTTGTCACACGGTATTTGCGCACAGATTTTCCAAACGCAATTTTTGCGAAAAAAATACATTTTTTTTAATTTATTGCACAAATACACTATATAATTCCAATTTTTTTGGTAAAATTTAAAAGATGATCTTATGCCGAGTTCATAGACACCTAACATGACATGCTTTAAAAATTGCGCATGCCTGCGCAGCGACAAAAACGTATGTACATTTTTGAAAACCTTTAAAAGTCTCTACAGGTTACCACTTTAGACTTACAGAGGAGGTCTACTGCAAGAATTACTGCACTCGATCTGGCGATCGCGGCGATACCTCACATGCATGCTGCAATTGTGGTTTACATATGACACTAGACCACCGCTTGCGTGCGCCATTGCGCGCAAGCACCGGGGGTAAGGGGGGGGGCTCAATTTTTTTTTTTTTTTCTTTTGCTTTTTTATGTTATTTTGACACCTTTTCTTTAATTTTTTTTTTTTTTAAATCATTTTTATTGTTATCATAGTGAATTTAAATATCCCCTATGATAGCAATCTGTAGTGACAGGTACTCTTTTTAAAAAAAATTGGGGTCTTTTAGACTCTAGATCTCTCCTCTGACCTTAACGCATCTGACCACACCAAAATTGGTGTGATAAAATACTTTCCCAATTTCCCAATGGCCCTGTTTATTTCTGGCGAAACAGAAGTCATAAAATGCTCGTAGCCTCCGGCATCTTAGGCCATAGAGATGATTGGAGCCATTCTCATCTCCAATTAGCTCTATGGTTAGATAATTGAACCACCGGCTGCACTCTCGGGTTAACCGGTGGGACAGGAGAGCCAGAGAAAAACCATGGAAGGCTGCGGAAGGCGGCGGTGGGGGGGGGGGAGGCCCCTCCCACTGCATGTAAAAGCAGTCTAGCGGCCAATTACCTGCTAGAATTGCTTTTACATGTAAGCCGACCGCTGGCTGTAAAAAACGATACCAAGATGATGCCTAAATCTGCAGGCATCATCCTGGTATAACCACTCAAAGTCCAGCAACGTACCAGTACATTGCTGGTCCTTGTTTGGCATATAGGTTTTTTTTTTTTTTCATGCAGCCTGTGGGCTGAACGGAAAAAAAGAGAACCTATCAGAAATCAGCACAGGAATAATGCGTAGTATTACTCATCATTAACCGCCCAAACAACCACCCACTGAATTTAATGATGGGTATACACGGCGCTATCCACGTATACCAAAATAGGATTTTAACTGCAGTGCTGAAATCAGAAAATCACCACAGCTGCTATCAGCAAAGGTATCCATATATGCTGAGCGCAAACGCTGTTTGTGTCAGAATATATAAAATCAATGCGTGGTAGCCGACGAGGGACCTGCAAGAGAAACAGGTCACAAAAGAATGAAAAAACAAACAAAGGACATTGAAAAAAAGTATAGTAGGAAGGAGTAGAAGGACATATAAAATGACTGACAACAACAGTTTTTGGATTTTCATCATTAACCGCCCAAACAACCACCCACTGAATTTAATGATGGGTATACACGGCGCTATCCACGTATACCAAAATAGGATTTTAACTGCAGTGCTGAAATCAGAAAATCACCACAGCTGCTATCAGCAAAGGTATCCATATATGCTGAGCGCAAACGCTGTTTGTGTCAGAATATATAAAATCAATGCGTGGTAGCCGACGAGGGACCTGCAAGAGAAACAGGTCACAAAAGAATGAAAAAACAAACAAAGGACATTGAAAAAAAGTATAGTAGGAAGGAGTAGAAGGACATATAAAATTACTGACACCACAACAGTTTTTGGATCCTTTTATTTTTCTTTCTAACTGTTCCTTTACTTCTTGATTTGGGAGGGACTGCGATCATCTGCGATCTTCTCTTCCAGCTTGGGTCTCTCAAAATGTCGATGGACATCCAACATCCTTCGAGACCCTGTGTTTATGTGCCCTACACTGTGTCGTGCTGTACCCTACGCTAATAATCCACTAGTGTATGGTAGCGCTCGAAACATTCCCCGATGCAGAGACCAGGTTGGTCAGGACATTTGGGACAATAATAACGGGTGTCACGCCTAAATCCGCGCTTGCTACAGACACGACATCTTCTTTGGGGCCATCTTTGGGTAGGGGTACTCGGGAGGACATGTGAAAAATGCCTCTCATGCAGCCGGCTCACTGCATCTGGAAGGGGAAGTTGGGCAGGCATGCCTCCTGGGTACAGGTAGGCAAGGATGATCTCTTCCTGGAATTCCCGGAAAGATCCAGTTCGTCCTGACGCCCTGTATAGGACAAAGGCGTTCAGCATAGCCAATTGGTATAGGTAAACAGACACTTTTTTGTACCAGCGTCTGGCTTTACGGGCAACTAAATACGGCGCCAAAAGCTGGTCGTTAAGGTCCACCCCTCCCATGTTAAGGTTATATTCGTGGACACAGAGGGGTTTCTCCACAACGCCAGTTGCCGTAGGAATTTGGATCGTCGTGTCTGGGTGAAGGGAGGACAGAACATAAACATCCCGTGTATCCTTCCACTTCACCGCAAGTAATTTGTCCGTTTTCAAGCAGGCTCTCGCCCCCCGACTAAGACGGGAATCTACAAGCCGTTGGGGGAAGCCCCGGCGATTAGGTCGCACGGTGCCACATGCGCCAATTTGTAAATCAAGAAGTTGACTAAATAGTGGCACGCTTGTATAAAAGTTGTCCACGTACAAATGGTACCCCTTTCCGGATAAGGGTGACACCAAGTCCCAAACGATCTTACCGCTGCTCCCTATGTAGTCTGGGCAGTTGGGGGGCTCCACACAGCTATCTTTTCCCTCATAGACCCGGAAACTAACTGTATAGCCTGTGGCCCTGTCACACAATTTATACAGTTTGACCCCGTACTTGGCACGCTTGCTGGGGAGGTACTGTTTCATAGCAAGGCGGCCAGTAAATTTAATCAGGGACTCGTCAACGCAGACAACTTGTTCGGGGGTAAACAAGGCTGCAAACCGCTGATTGAAGTGGTCTATGAGGGGCCGAATTTTGTGGAGCCGATCGTATGCAGGGTCTCCCCGAGGATGACAGAGTTCATTGTCGCTGAAATGCATAAATCGCAGAATTTGCTCGTATCTCGTCCTGGACATAGAGGCAGAGTACATGCGCATATGGTGAACTGGGCTAGTGGACCAATATAGCCGCAATTCACTCTGTTTAGTTATGCCCATGTGGAGGGAAAGGCCCAGAAAGATCTTAAATTCGGAAACCGTTATAGGTTTCCAGCCATATTGTCTGGCAAGGTGTGAATTTGGGTTGGCGGCGATGAACTGTTGTGCATATAAATTTGATTGATCCACAATAGATCTGTAAAGATCTTCCGTGAAGAACAGCTCAAAAAAGTTCAGGGGCGTAAAACCAGCTGTTTCCACGTGGATTCCAGGTTGGGCGGTGAATGGGGGAAGTACTGGCGCTGTAGTATCAGTGGGTTGCCAATTAGGAAATGCCAGCGCATCAGGGAGGGCACTATGGGCTCTACGGGCCTGTCTTCCAATTCCGTGGTGGCTGCGGGCCACTACTTGTGCTAGCCACCGCACCAGCTTCAACTGCACTTAGGGGACTCGCCACGTCACCAGGTCTTACTGCAGTGCTGGTTGTACTAGGTCCAGGTTGTACTAGGCCGCTGGCGCTTGCCAGGTCGCCAGAAGGATGAGCGGCACTAGTACCCACACTCTGCTCCATACGAGCACCCTGCGATTCCTGCATCACAACAACTTCAGAATGGGGTCGGGTACGCCTGGGTCTAACAGGGACCCATCTGTCGTCGGAGCTATCTGTCAGGGAGCCGCTGCCGTCATCAGGTTCATATACTGACACTAATTCGGTCATTGTAGCTTCCCCTTCGCTATCAGATGACTCGGTCAGCATATAACTGAGAAGCTCTTCATCCCTGTACGAACGTTTGGTCATTTTGGCAACTAAATTTACTCGTACAGTGATGCGACTCACAGGTAATAAAAGCACCTGGTTGTCGAAGATTATTTCAAGCGCTACAAAAAAAACTGCTAATGCTAGCAGGGATCAGGCCTGACTCTGCTAACACAGCGGTTTTGTGTCTTGTGTTTTTTTGCAAGTGACAGTAATCTATTGATTACTACACTTGCCTGGGTGAAAGGGTTAAACGCAGGTGCTGGCCGGAATCAGTACTGATCGTGCAAACACCGCGTTTTGGGAACCCTAAACTATGGGGGCGCTAGTATAGTTCTGATCAGATCAGATATTGATCTGTTCAAACACTATACTAGAAATGGAAGTGTAGGTGCGTGCGTGCGTGTGTGGCAATCAAGGGGTTACTTCTAAACTATGCGCTGGGGATCTGGGGGGGGTGGCGGGGACCCTAAACCTCCTTTGGGAAAGAAACTAGCTAGCTAGCGCAACCTCAAGTCACAATGACACCAATACAAAATACAGTAAAAACAGTATATTATGTGTGTATTAGTGCTAATGTGACAGAGGGTGTAGGGGTTAACGGGATGTGATCAGGGGGGGATCAGGGGTTTAAATCTTTATTGGAAGGGACTGGCGGGTATCCTAAGGATAAAAGGAACGGTGGCAAGCGCTAAACCTGGTCACAAGTCACACTTATACGGGTATATAGGAAATGCTATATACTGTATACAGTGTGCGTTGTGGCAGGGGGTGTAGGGGTGATCAGGAGGGGATCAGGGGATTAAATCTTTATTGGGCGGGTGGGGGGGACCCTAAACCTGCTTGGGACACAAACTTAGTCGCCTGCGCTAATTCTGATCACAATGACACTAATACAAAAATACAAAAACACAGTATATTACGTTTGTATTAGTGCTGATGTGACAGAGGGTGTAGGGGTTAACTAGCGGTGATCAGGGGGGGATCAGGTGGGATCAGGGGCTTAAATCTTTATTAGGGGGGGGTGGCGGGTAATTCAAGTGGAAAAAGGGGGGTCGCAAGCGCTAGACCTGACCACAAATCACACTTATACGGGTATATAGCAAAATGCTATATACTGTATACGGTGTGTGTTATGGCAGGGGGTGTAGGGGTGATCAGGGGGGGGTCAGGGGCTTAAATCTTTATTGGGCGGGTGGCGGGGACCCTAAACCTTCTTGGGACAGAAACTTAGTCGCCTGCGCTAATTCTGATCACAATGACACTAATACAAAAATACAATAACACCGTATATTGCGTTTGTATTAGTGCTGATGTGACAGAGGGTGTAGGGGTTAACGGCGGTGATCAGGGGGGGTTCAGGGGGGATCAGTGGGTTAAATCTTTATTAGGGGGGGGTGGGGGGTAATTTGAGTGGAAAAGGGGGGGTCGCAAGGGCTACACCTGTTCACAAATCACACTTATACAGGTATATAGGTATATGCTATATGCTGTATATAGTGTGTGTTGTGTCAGGTGCTGTAGGGGTTAATTGGGGGGGCGATCGGGGGTGAAATGTGCCTATCTAACTGTGTGTGGGTGTGCTTGGTGCAGTACTCACAGTAAGATGTGCTCTCCTCTCACGCTGGATCCAAAAAGACCGTTGTGGGGGGAGGGCACATCTCCTCTAAGCCTGTGTTTACATTTCACAGGCTTAGAGGATGATCTGATTGGGCAGGACCGATCAACAGGTCCAGACCAAAAATGATTGGCCTGGACCTGATGACTGATCGGTTCTGAACCCAATCGAGTCATCATCGGCGGCGGGGACGCGCGGGAGCGCGCACAGGGCCGGCAAATTGTGCTGACGTAGGCCTACGTCAGTTTGCCTGGCCGGGGCTGAGTGCCGACGTAGATCGTCGTGCGCCGGTCGTAAAGTGGTTAATGTTCCTAGGAGGATGATTAAGAAGTGGGTCATTATCATACCCCTCCTTAAGAAGATTAAAAAAGGCTTTAGAACTTGTGGCCCCTAGAAAGTTATTTTGAGACAGAATCGTACATTCGGAGTTGCTTTCCTGGAGAGGCCCAGACAACATCCGCGATAGAGCATCAGCCTTACCGTTCCTTGACCCAGGGCGGTACGAAATAACAAAATTGAACCTGGAGAAGAATAGGGTCCAACGTGCTTGTCTAGATGACAGTCTTTTGGCAGAACGAATAAATTCTAAATTTTTATGATCCGTGAGAACAGTTACAGAGTGCTTAGCCCCTTCCAACAGATGCCTCCACTCAGAAAATGCTTCCTTAATTGCCAGCAGCTCCTTGTTTCCGATGTCATGATTCTTCTCAGCAGAAGACATCAGTCGGGAGAAAAAAGCACAAGGATGGAGCTGCATTTTTTCGCCGATTCGCTGAAAAAGGATAGCTCCCACATCAGAATCTGAAGCATCCACTTCTACAATGAAAGGTAGCTCTGGATCTGGATGTACAAGTATTGGTGCAGAAGTGAAGAGAGTCTTTAATTTAGTAAAGGCGGCCTGTGCCTCTGGTGACCACAAAAAGGGCACCCCCTTCTTTGTCAGCTGCGTAATTGGAGCAGTTACCTTGGAGAAGTTCCTTATAAATCTTCTGTAAAAGTTGGCAAATCCAACAAATCGCTGTATTTCCTTAACATTCTTAGGGACAGGCCAATCCACCACTGCTTTGATCTTATCGGGATCCATGCTCACTCCTTCAGAAGAAATGATGTATCCCAAGAACTGGATCTTAGTTTGTTCAAACTCGCATTTCTCTAGTTTAATGTAAAGTTGATTCCGCCTTAGTCTCTCAAAGACAGTACAGACGTGCTTGCGGTGTTCTTCCAAATTATCAGAAAAAATAAGAATATCATCCAAATATGCTATTACAAACTGATCCAACAAATCTCGAAAAACATCATTAATGAAATGTTGGAAGGTTGCGGGAGCATTGCAAATTCCAAAAGGCATAACCAAAGACTCAAAATGTCCATATCTGGTTCTGAAAGCAGTTTTCCATTCATCTCCGGGACGAATGCGGACCAGGTTGTATGCCCCTCGTAAATCGAATTTGGTAAAGAGCTTAGCGGAGCGTAGTCTCTCAAGCATTTCTGGAATTAGTGGAAGTGGATAGCGATTTTTAATTGTGATCCTATTTAATTCCCTGTAGTCAATACATGGACGCAGGGTGGAATCCTTTTTCTCTACGAAGAATAGGGCAGCTCCAGCAGGAGAAGTTGAGTGTCTAATAAAACCTTTCTTTAGATTCTCATCAAGCCACTCCCTGAGCACCTTCAGTTCAGGTTCAGATAAGGAATAAAGACGGCCAAAGAGGATCTCTGCCCCTGGAAGCAATTCAATGGGACAATCATAAGAGCGATGTGGAGGCAGCTGATCAGCATTTTTTTTATCACAAACATCCTTAAATTCAAGATATTGTGGGGGCAGGTCTTCGTATGACTGGGTAGTTACCATAGCTGCTTGCGAGTCCTGGGTTGGTGGTGGGCTTACTTGGTAAGATCTTTTGCAATGTTCTTTGCAATAGTCTGAGGTAAGTTTTAAAGAACGTGTCTCCCAGTTGATGGAAGGATTATGGATAGAGAACCAAGGAATGCCCAGGATGATAGGGAATTTAGGCGATGTGATCAGCTGAAAGCTGATAGTCTCCTGATGGTCAGTCTCGATTAAGAGTTCAAGTGGGACAGTCTCGTGGGTAACAGGTCCTGAAGACAAAGGTGAGCCATCCACAGTTTCCATATCAATTGGGGCAAATTTATTTCTTCCTTGTATGTTATTATTTTGGGAAAATTCAATGTCCATGAAGTTCCCCCCGGCCCCTGAGTCAAGCATAGCAGAGCAAGGTATTTCACTGCTTTCAGTGATAAGCTTTACAGGGATGACAAAATGAGAAGATAAATTAACTTTATGAGCTTCTTGAATCAAAGGCGAGACAGACTGAGAAATTGAGTTTATTTGATCAGATACCATAAGATCCGTTGCCGCAATTGTTCTTTTAAATTTATTGGGACAATTGATTGCGTAATGCCCAGATTCTCCACAATAAAGACATAAGTTTTCTGAACGTCGTCTTTCTTTCTCCTGAGTGGTAATTAATCTTTTAATAGCATCCACCTGCATAGGTTCAGGAGTGTCAGAACCTGGAAGAACTCTTGGACCCTTAGGAGTATACTGAGTAGTAGAAAAACGCATTCCACCATTACTGCCTAGAATTCCCTGCCTCTCTTTTCTCCTTTCAGTAAGTCTTTGATCAGTTCGAATACATAATTTAATAAAGGCCTCAAGGTCATCAGGGCTTTCTACTCGGGCAAGCTCATCTTTTACTTGTTCAGAGAGTCCTTGACGAAACTGACTTTTTTGCGCTGCTGGATTCCAATTGGTATCTGAAATCCAACGTCTGAATTCAGTTGTGTACTCTGCAACAGAGCGCCTCCCCTGCCGTAAATTGTGCAATTTTGCCTCAGCAGTAGCGCAGCGGTTAGGATCATCAAAAACTTGATTCATGGCAGCAACAAAATTATTGAAATTATCCAGGATGACATCACCTTTCTCCACATAAGGGGAGGCCCAGGCTAAGGCTTCCTCAGTCAGGAGGTTGATGATAAACAGCACCTTTTTCCTGTCAGAAGTAAATGCAGCAGGTTGCATCTCAAAGTATATACGACATTGATTAAGGAAACCTCTGTAATTGTGATGGTCTCCATTAAACTTGAGTGGGAGGGGCATTCGTGTGCTAGTATCAACCGCAACTGCATCTCGAGAACGCATGTCCTGCAACTGTCTGTGTAGATCAAGGATCTCCTCTTGTAGCCCTTTCACTTCAGTTTGTAACTCCGCAAACTTTTCCTGGTAGGTAGTACCAAATGCCTGCAACTCAGAGATTTGTACCCTGAAAGGAGCCACAGCAGCTGCTACAACGGCCTCCATGTTTTGGGCCAGAATATTCTGTCACGATCTGGAGTCAGGCTCGAAGACCAATAGCTATAGCAGCTTACACAGGAACCAGCTGGATAGGGACACAGGCAGGTCACACTGGCAGATGACGCAGGCTCACCTGAGGTGCGGAATCTAAGTACTAACCGGTGTTCACCAGCGCTCCTGATGGTGGAGATGGATTTTGCTGCGTGTTAGTACCAGGTCGCGGTCCTCAGGATCGCCCCACCAGGAGATGAGCAAGCCAGGGTCCAGTAGCAGATATAGCAGGTCAGTATCAAGCAGAAGCGTAGTCTAGGAATAGCCAAAGGTCGGTAACAAGTAGTTGCAGGTCGGGATTAGGCAAAAGCGTAGTCGAGGAACAAGCCAAGTGTCGATAACGTACGGTAGCAAAGATACGGACGGCAGCAGGAGAGACAAGCGAGATATAGGCTGTTTAAGGCACAATATTCTGGCATCCAGGAAGTGCAAAGACATGGCTTATAACAGGAAGTTCATGGGAGGAGCAAAGGGTTCAAGGTTCAAGGCAATAAAGATTCACAGCAGGATCATTCAAGGATTTGTCCAAGGAGCTGTCCAAGGAGCTGTCCAAGGAGCTGTCCAAGGAGCTGTCCAGCATTCCAGGTGGCTCAGCAAGTAGAGTCATTGGCAGACACACTGGAGGTCCCAGGTTCAAGTCCGGGTCCTGACATAGGGCCTGGTCATTGAGCAACCAAATCCTCCGGGGCTAAAGTGGTTAAACTAATCACTGGGGGGTCTGACATTTCCATAGTTACCACATAGGTTTTGCATAGTTATTACCTATTTCCTTTTGTGAATTGATTTTAATGCCTTTATATGCATATTTAACCATCGTTTTTGGTGTTTCTGCTAAATACCACATGTAAATGATAGTGAATTTACATTTTCATTATCGTTAAGTTGTCACATGACCGTCATAATGCGTCACGTGTGGTAACCTTTACTGAATTGTGGCCAGAGTCTCTTTAGCATTTAACCACTTTACCACCGGAGGATTTTGCTGTCTTACGTCTGGGCCACTTTTTGCGATTCAGCACTGTGCGAATTTAACTGACAATTGCGCGGTCATGCAACGCCATACCCAAACTAAATTTACGTCCTTTTTTTCCCACAAACAGAGCTTTCTTTTGGTGGTATTTGATCATCTCTGTGATTTTTATTTTTGCGATATTAATAAAAAAATGCGACAATTTTGAAAACAACAATAACAATATTTTTCTACTTTGACAGTTAAAAAATATCCAATATATTCAATTTTTCATATATTTAGGCCAAAATGTATTTAGCTACATGTCTTTGACAAAAAAATTCTCAATGAGTGTTTTTTTAACCGCTTTAAGACCGGAAGATTTTACCCCATTCCTGACCAGGCCATATTTTGCGATTCGGCACTGTGTTAATTTACCGGACAATTGCGCGGTCTTGCGATGCTGTACCCAAATTAAATTAATGTCCTTTTTTTCCCCACAAATAGAGCTTTCTTTTGGTGGTATTTGATAACCTGTGCAATTTTTACTTTTTGCGCTATAAACAAAAAAAGAGCGACAATTTTGAAAAAATAACAATATTTTTCACATTTTTTTATATGAAATTCCCCCCCCAAAAAATGTAAAAATCAAAATTTTTTAACATTTTAGGCCAATTTGTTTTCCGCTACATATTTTTGGTAAAAAAATAGCAATAAGCGTATTTTGATTGGTTTGCGCAAAAGTTATTGCGTTTACTAACTAAGGGAAAGATTTCTGTCATTTTTGGTGTTTTTTTTTTTAACGAGTAATGACGGCGATCTGCGATTTTTTTTGCGGGACTGCGACATTGTGGCGGACAAATCGGACCCTTGACTGACATTTTTGACACTTTTGGGGGTACCAGTGACATTACTACAGTAATCAGTGCTATACATAGGCACTGTTACTGTAAAAATGACACTGGCAGGGAAGGGGTTAATTTTTATTGGAGAGGGAGGGGTTAATGTATGCCTTGTGCTTACTGACGTGTGTGGGGGGAGGTGACTGAGTGACACAGGGACAGATCAAAGGTTCAGCTATGCTGAACCCTGCAATCTGACCCTGCCTGTCACTTAGGAGATCCGCCCGCTTTGTTTACACAAGCAGGCGGATTTCCACACCAGATCCCCGACGATCGGGGAAGAGCAGTGGTGATCACCACCACTCCTCCCCTGGTCCGACTCCCGCTGTAACTGAAAACAGCGGGAGCGAACCTCCGGCGCGCCGCCGACTGAGGGGAATGTCTGGTGATGTAGGTCTATGTCGGCAGACGATAACGAGCCACTGTGCCGCAGTAGCAGCACAGTGAGCAGTGTTAAAGTGGTTAAAATTAAAATATATATATATATATCTGTATGCTGCAGCATAGCACATACGGGGAAACCAATGCATTTGTAGTAACTTACAGAGTCCCTTGTTTTTTCTGCCATAGGGACAGGCAAAATCTCTCTTAAAACAACAGCTTGCACAGTAGATTACCATGTTGGCAAACGGAAATGATAAAAATCTATGTCAATGCAAAACCTACTTGAAACAGATTAAACTCAGGCCAGATGGAAGTTAACTGCAGGAAAAAATACATATGTCAATGAATTCTGATTGGTCTTTGTTGCAACTCAAACTGATATTAAACTGATGCCATTGACACAAGCCCAAAGTCCGTTGACATAAGCCCTTAATAAAGTCTTACAACTTGTTCTCTTTATAGTCCTGCACTGCTGTATGCTTCATTTTTTTGACTGATTTTTGCTTTGAAATGCCTTAAAATACAATTTCCTTTCGGTAGAAAAGTCCTTTCTGCCCTTCCTCTTCAGAGCTCTGTGCTGGCATAGTTGAGTAATAGCCACACCCGGTCATCACCATTATTCTCACTCATACTTGTGATGCTAAGGCCTTGTTCACAGAGTGTACAGCAAGCTTTTACAAAGAAGGTTTCATTCAGTAAGCTTCAGCTTCAAGCTTGTTAGAAGCATACCTAATCATGCTAGCATCTTGTTTAACCACTTGCCGACTGCCTAACATACATGTACTGCAGCAGGTTGGCTCTATTGCGCGCAATCACGTACCTGTACGTCATTTTGTGCAATAGCCACAAGGCGGGCGCGCATGTCGCCTGAGGTCCGATCGCGCACTGATTGGATAGAGGGGAGCCAATCAGCAGGTCTGGTGGACCCCTTGTCTGCCAGCCACCCGGGATTGTTCTGGAGACAGGCAGAACGGCAATTTGCCAATGTAAACAAGGCAGTTAGCCATTCTGTCAGAGGGGAAGATGAAGATCTTGTGTTTCTGCCAAGCAGAAACACGGATCTCTTTCTTCCCCCAGTCAGAGCATCCCCCACACAGTTAGCAAGCACCCTCTAGGGACACATTTAATCCTTTGATCGCCCATGATGTTAACCCCTTCTCTGCCAGTGTCATTAGTACAGTACCAGTGCATGTTTGTATCACTGATCACTGTAATAAAGTCACTGGTCCCCAAAAGTGTCAGATAGGTGTCCGATTTGTCCGCTGCAATGTTGTAGTCCTGCTAAAATCACTGATCGCCACCATTACTAGTAAAAAAAATAAATAAATAAAAATGCCATAAAATATCCCATAATTGTCAGTTAACCACTTTAAGACCGGAAGGATTTGCTCTCTTAATGACCAGGCCATATTTTGAGATTTGGGACTGCGTTGCTTTAACGGACAATTCCGTGGTCGTGCGACGCTGTACCTAAATAAAACTGATGTCCTTTTTTCCCCACAAATAGAGCTTTCTTTTGGTGGTATTTGATCACCTGTGCGATTTTTATTTTTCACATTCTGCCATATAACATTCCCAAAAAAAATAAAAAATAAAAATGTTTTAACATTTTAGGCCAATTTGTTTTCTGCTACATATTTTTGGTAAAAAAAATCACAATAAGCGTATTTTGATTGATTTGCGCAAAAGTTATCGCGTCTACTAACTACGGGAAAGATTTATGTCATTTTTATTAGGTTTTTTTTTTTTACTAGTAAACTAGGCGGCGATCTGCTACATTTCGGTGGACAGATCAGACCCCTAACTGACATTTTTGACACTTTTGGAGGTACCAGTGACATTACTACAGTAATCAGTGCTAAAAATATGCACGGTTACTGTAATAATGCCATTGGCAGGGAAGGGGTTAATCCTGTGGGTGATCAAGGGGTTAAATGTGAGCCTAGGGGAGTGATTCTAACTGTGGGGGGGGGGGGGTGTGTGGCTTCTGAAATGACCATAGAGACATGTGATCCTATATAGAAGGAACACATGGGCTCTATGATCATTCCAGGGAGAAGAACGGTCAGCTGTGTTTAAAACAGCCGACCGTTCTTCTCTCTCAGGGGGGAATGATCGTGGGTGTCAGGCGGCAATTGGAGCCACCTGCCTGCTGCATCGGCTTCCCTGCTGACGAGTGGGGGCAGAAGCGCGCCGCTGGCGGCGCACGCTCGCCCTCTAGCCTCCTGCAAAAAATGGCCTGGTCGTTAAGAGGGTAAAACCTTCCAGGGCTAAAGTGGTTAAAGTGACAGACAGCACTACCATTATGATTTGTGTTTAACATTCCCAAACTGGAACTGAAGTGTTTTTAAAGGCTTCAACAAAGCTGCTTAACCGGTTTCCCCCCCAACCTATGGCACGATGACGCCGTCATGAACCTCTCATCGATCGGTGGGTGTCATATTAGGTCAATCTGCCCCCAATAGTTGCACAACAGCTAGAAAGAGTGAATGGTATCGAACAACTGGAGGACCTGACATTGGCCCTTCGAGACTAAACTAAGGAACATAATACCAGATGGTTCTATTGAAATCTCATCAATAACCTACAATATGTCACAGATCCCGATACCTACTCCCCCAGTGGTGTCCTCCTTCCCTCCACCCCCCCCTTTTTTTTTCTTTGTTTTCTCTTTCTCCCTCTCATCTGTTCTCCTTCTTGTCTTACTCTGTAATAACACAGCAAAAGAGGCAATATTGTTGCAGGACACAGATACACTTATGAAAGTATACTCAGATAACACCCCACTTCAATATGTGGTATTAGGGGGCCACTGATCTATCACACCAGTTGTACAAAAAATTGCCAGTGAGTTTGGCACTGTGTGTAGCAGAGTAAACACAGCAAAAGAGGCAATATTGTTGCAGGACACAAATACACTTATGAAAGTATACTCAGATGACACCCCACTTCAATATGTGGTATTGGGGGGCCACTGGTTTATCACGCCCATTGTTTAAAAAATTGGCCAGGGAGTTTGGCACTGTGTGTATCAGAGTTAACAAAGCAAAAGAGGCAATATTGTTGCAGGACACAAATACACTTATGAAAGTATACTCAGATAACACCCCTCTTCAATATGTGGTTATGGGGGGTCACTGATCTATCACACCAGTTGTACACAAAATTGGCCAGTGAGTTTGGCACTGTGTGTAGCAGAGTAAACACAGCAAAAGAGGCAATATTGTTGCAGGACACAAATACACTTATAAAAGTATACTCGGATAACAACCCGCTTCAATCTGTGGTATTGGGGGGCCACAGTTTTGTCAAACCAGTTCTACAAATAATTGGTCAGTAACTGTTGTCACTGTGTGTAGCACAGTTAACGCAGCAAAAGAGGCCAAATTGTTGCAGGACTATGATACACTCTTAGAAAAGTATACTGTTAAATAACATCCCACTTCAATATGTGGTATTGGGGGCCACTGGTCTATTACACCAGTTATAATACATTAAAAGTGCTTTTGTCACTCTTTGTAATATTGCTGCAGCAACGCTCAGCACACCAGTCACAATGCTGCACAGTGCACAATACAAATCCACTATAATATGCTTTCTTTATTACAAAGTATATTATACGTGGATTACACCCCTATATAGTGCTCTGCACACCTATACCAAATAGCAGCCCTTAAAATGACTTTTATGGACCTTAACAGAGCGATTTGTGTCACTGCCGATCTGTCCCTGGTGCACACACAGCATACCTGTCCCTACACTGACAAAAGACTGTACACTGATATTAAATAAATAGCAGCCCTTAAAATGACTTTTGTGGACCTTAACAGAGCGATTTGTGTCACTGCCGATCTGTCCCTGGTGCACACAGCATACCTGTCCCTAAACTGAAAAGAGACTGCAGACCTGTACCAAATACCAGCCCTGAAAAGGACTTTTGTGGATCTTAACAGAGCTATTTGTGTCACTGGCAATCTCTCCCTGATGCACACAGCCAACCTCTCCCTACGCTGACAAAAAGCAGAATGTGAAATGGCCGCCAGCTCTGGTCTATTTATAAGGTAGGGTGCATGTCCATGTGCTGAAATGTTTCAATTGGCTGTCCCGTTCCACCTGACGGCTGTGTCATGGGTCAAAGTTCTCCCCAATGTAAACTAATATGGCCGCCGCAAACAACGCCATGTGTTCGCAAAATTGGCGGGTTGCGAACAAGCAAAATTCGCTGCGAACTGACCGCCGGGCGAACCGCAAGGCCATCCCTATTTACTGGTATTTGAGGTTTTCTGAGCGTTAATTTCTACCCTGTGACCATTCTCAATTAACCCGGTCATTTATGTTTGGATAGAACACTGATATCTCAGTATACCGATTTTTATTGATCAATGTGTTCTCTATAGGTATGTTGTATTTCTTTGTGGATATATTTTTTGTTTTTTTTTTGTTTTGTTTTTTTACCTATGCAATGCAGAGTTTTAAAATGTGTGCTCAACAATTGTATGGAGTCAATGTTTTTATTGTTATCTGTGGATATTCTCTAAATAAAGAATAAAAATAAAAAAGAGAAAATGCGTTGTTAATCATTACAAACAGGTGTAGTTGTTGAGATCTGAGTAGAAGAGTATCCTGATGTTTTTAGAAGGGACCGTTTAGGTAATGTACAGACAAGGACCATGTGGAAAGGAAGGGAAAGCCGAGGAACAGAGGGATGAGCTCATTATTGTGCTGCTTCTCCTTTCTTTGTCCTGTAAGAGGCTAGGATGGGTCCAGGATGATTTGGGCTCAGAGGAAGTGGCTTGAATCATCCTGGTCATCAAACTGAAGGCAATTAGTGGCCTTTGAGGATTTCTTCTGGACTTAAAATTAATATTGCAACAAAAGCTGATTTTGTTATTTTAGCTTTTATTTTATCTTCTAATGGGCTATTCCTTTTTGTTATTTAATACTGGGATCATTCTTTAAAGTAATTCTATAATCACAAGGACCCTAAATTCTTCACACTCATCAACTTTACAAAATGCAAACTTTATAGTAAATGCATATTTTTAAGTGGAGACCTTTACATTTTCCACATATTATAACATCAATCTGCAAAGAATTGTGTCCTTCACATATACATACACAAAAAGATCCTTGAATTTGAATCCATTTTACTTTTGATAAAGCATAAGAATTTGTGAGTGGAATGAATGAGAGACAAAAAGGAACAGGTCTGTAAAGCTAATAACAGAGAGAGGAGGACAGAAAGAATTTTGTCTATAAAGTAAAATAAGGTAGCTTGAAAAAAGAAGTGACAGTGCAGTTAAACAAAAATAGAAGAAAAGGAAAATAAACAGTGGCTGATTTACTAGAGGAATTGAGAATGATCATATATTAAAATACATACATTTTACCTATTCACTTCAGTTATCCAAAGTATGTAAAAATGCAGAATCCTGTTTATTTATTTTATTTTAATAGGTTTTTATTTTAACAACTGGGATACATTGTACAAGGAAAATTGTCCATGACAATAAAATGGTAGACTATAACAACAACAAACAATGAGTTTGTAAATACTTTGGTAATAATACAGGCATCAGACAATACCATTTCAGTAGTTCAGATATTACACTACCCACAGCTTCCATACGTTTTCAAAAATAGCAAACAAATCAGATCTGAGAAACAATCGTTTTTCATTTAATTATTGATTTTTAATAAATGCAATAGTTTCAGACAGTTTAAGTGCCAACTGTTTTTTTTCCAGTATCTTGTTATGGTAATTCTGGCTGCAAGTAGAACATGGGTAAATATCGGGCAGGGAATAGTCAGGAAATCATTGATCCCTGGATTAAGAATTGTCAGGGCAGATCTAGGGGTCCTTAAGACTCCCACGATCTCAGAGATAATCTAGTATATCTTCCAACAGAAGCTAGTCAAGTTTTTACAGGACCACAAAATGCTTTAGATTTCCTATTCCACAGCCCCGACAGCAGAAGGGAAAGTTGGAGAAGGAAGATTTGGCTAGCCTGTAGGGAGTGTAGTACCATCAGCATGCTATTTTCTGTGTCAGTCCCTTATGATTTACACAGTGAGTTGGGCTATAAATGGATTGGAAGGCTTTTAGCCATTGGGAAGTGTTTTTCATGTTTGTCATTCTCCAAGAGGAGCTGTCTTGTCGAATGATAGCTTATTTTGGAGCGGATTATAGACTAGGGAGATGTCTTTGCTAGGAGATAAAGGGGAAGTGTAAAATCGCCAGGCTTTCGGGTAAATGCGACATTTTAGGGGGAGGGTAAATATACTGTAAAATTAGTAATAAGGTTATATGTAAAGTATTCAAATATCGGTAGCCCAAATTCCTCCACCAAGTCCTCCAGGCTTTTGGGTGAGTTTCCAAGTAGTACGTCATCAACTGTTGTAATGCCATGGAGGAACTTTTTTCTCTAAATGTAGTTGAGAGTAATATACAAAGTTCAGAATAGGAATACAATTTGAAGGAGTATCAACATTTTGAAGGAGCCTAACCTACCAAACCAAGAGGGATATTTGTGTTTTCTGCCCAGTTATTCAATTAGTGGTTAATAGTTGGAAGCTGCCAAAGATGCAGTGGTGGGAGTAAGGATAATGCCCAGATATTTTATTCCTTTGTCACTCCAGGAATATGGATGTTTTTGTTTATCAAGAGTAATATTACATCATCTGCAAAGAGATTGATTTGATGAGATCTGGAATGGACTTGGAAGCCTGAAATGGAAGCGTACAAGTGCATGGTTTTGGCTAGGGGCTCTATCATAAGGCTGAAAGTGGAAGAAAAGTGGAGTACCATTAGATAATATTAAGGGTTTAGATAGCATGCTGTAGGTATAGACTTGTGCAGACAGGCATGAGTAAAAATCTTGCATAGCAGACAGTATATTGCCTAATGCCCCATACACACGTGCAGATTATCTGAAGACTTTGTCTGCAGACTTACCAAAACCATATAATATGAGGTCAAACCTAAACACTTTCAATTTGTATGCAATCCGGCAGGCCCTTGCACTACATAGAAAAGGTAAATCTGAAGACAAAAGTCTTCAGATAACCCTCTGAGTTCATGTCTGACTTTGGAAAGGGAAATTAAATTGGCTTTATTGGAAATAGATTTGTTCTTAAAGTGGTTGTAACCCTAAAAAGAAAAAAAAAAAATCTGTTCCTTTAAAGCATGATCCATACCACAGTGGACCGCACAGCGGCACTGTGTAAGAAGGTATTTAGGTTTATAATTTTAAAAAACCTGACTCACAGTACTTTAAATCTTGCTACAACATAGAGGATGCCAGTTATTTATAAATCTGACTTTACAACCACTTTAAGCTCCAGATCGTGTATGGCAGCTAGGACAGCAGTAAAATATGAGTTGTATTGTGTTTTTTTTTTTTGTGATTATGTCCCGCGTGTAACCATTATGGGCATTACATAATAAAAAGGCATCTGAGACCAAAGCGGTTTTGGTGTGAAATTAGTCTTGGAGCTGCTTAGAGAGCACAGCAGTGGGGTTTGAATAACTTTGGTGTTGCAACTCCAAAGGTATACAGGTGAACAGGTATTCTTCTCCTCCACAGTTATGGTAATTGCTGCATGTTCTGACAAAGTTATATCAGAAATGGTGATATCTACTTCATCTACAACAAATAGATCTATTCCTGAATATGATTTATGTTTAGGTGAAAAAAAGGGAACGTCCTTTTCATTAGCATGGTGTCTTCGCCATATATGGTATATATCTTCTGTGTGGAACAAAGCCCTTAGTGAAGGGATGCACCCTTTTGGTGAGAGATATAGAATCAAGTTGCGGGTTCACTGTAAGGTTAAAGTTCTCGCAAATTATAAGACTTCCATGTTTGATACTGGATATTCTTCTAAGCAGCTTATGAAGAAATCATAGTTGGGGGGAATTAAGAGTATATACATTCACTCAGAATTGAGCAGAGTTCCGCAAAGTGAAAGATGCAGTGTTTTTAATTGCAAGAAGCAAATCTCTTTTCTTTGAGGAAGTTCATGAAAATATGAGGAAAGTCTTCCAAGCTTCCAACATTTTTTTTTTCAAGTGGAATACTGAGAGGTAAGTAGGAAGGTTTTAGGATGTGTTGCAGCCTAGGTATGGTGAGTTTAGGAGTAGTGGGAGATGTTAGCACAGACAGAATGAGATCACGCAAGTATTGTTGCAGCTGTGAGGGTTGAACAGATTCTGGTATGCCAAGGATCTTGAGATTATTTCAGCGTGACCTATCATTCAAGTTATTAACTTTAGCTTTAAGCCAGATCTTCATTTTGTGCTATATGAACATCCATCAAAGTGTTAAAAGAGGATGTAAATTTGCACATCTTGTCTTTAAAATGCATAACTCTCTCGCCCAAATCTTTTACCTCTACCTTAAAGGCTAAGTTCACCTTTTTCTTATTTTTTCTAAATTCCAGCTCCCCTATGTACCAGTATAGCATTAATGTACTTGTTTTAACACACTGCTTGATTACTTCTGCCTTCCTTCCTGGTCAGACTTTAGGTCATGACACAGGAAGGAGTTGACCAGCAAAGGGTAAATGATGCAGGGCATGTGCTAATGAGATCAGCTCTTTCCTGTGTCATGACTTAAAGGGGTTTATTTACTAAAGTCAGAGAGTGCAAAATCAGTCTCACTTCTGCAAAGAAACCAATCAGCTTCTAAACCTTAGCTTGTTTAATTAAGCGTTCGCAATAAAACCTGGAAGCTAATTGGTTTCTATGTAGAAGTGTAACTGATTTTGCACTCTCTAGCTCTAGTAAATAAACCCAAAAGTATGATCAGGAAGTAAGGCAGAAGTAATCGAGCAATGTGTTAAAACAGATGTGAAAAAAGTGAGGTAAGCCGGTGTAGAATTAATGGAAAGCTGTTTTATTTTTGCAAAAGAAGTAAATGAATGTTATATTGGTACATAGGGGAGCTGGAATTAAAAAAAAAAAAAGTTAACAAAGGTGAACTTAGGCTTTTAAATTGGTGCATGCATGATAATATGTTAGAAAGTAATGATGTCCATAAAGATAGCAATGTGTCTTTCAGGGTAGTGTCAGAGACAGGCAGGCCCAGCGTAGAAAAGGTGTCTATAAGATCAGCGGGATCTGTATTTGAGTTTAGTGGCCCCTGATTGTTTCTCACCTCCATATCCAGATCTGCAGTGGGTTTGTCATCGGAATCCCAGTGAGGGCTGGATTTTGATAAAGACAAAAAGAAGAGTATATGAGATGTTGTGCCAAAAAGTACCAATGCGTGCACCTGTCACTAATGCTGGTGCCAAGCGGGCTATTTAAACTGGATTCACTATGGACTCATTTATGTTTGGTCTGCAGCTTTGTGTATGTTCTAGATTCCTGTGTTGACCTCTGATCCTGATCCAGCTTACTCATGACCTTTGTTTGTCTGCTACCTACCCTGATCTCAGCTTGTCTTGGATTTGGCTTCTGCCTCCCGTCTCTGCTTGATTGATCTCCTGTTGCCACTTGGCTTGTGACCCGACCATCCTGTTTTTGCTGTCTATGCCTGATTTGCCTGACCATTACCAACTCAGCTCATCTGACTCTGCATCTTGCTCATCCACCTGCTACAGTTCTCAGTTCAGCAAGCTTTCATCTGGTTCCTACTTACTGCTGCTTACTACAATCTACCGAGTTCTGTGCTGACTCATCTACTACCAGCCTGCCTGCTGCCATATTCACTTGCTGACTGGTGCCACGCCGACTACTGGACTAATTACAGGCACTCCTACTGCGCAGTGCTCCTGTGGCTATCTATGGCCCCTGAGCCAGAGCTGTATGAGAGGCCCCCCTCTACTGTACATGCCAGGCTCACTGACTAGGTACTGGAGCACCATTATGCTGTGGCTGTCCAGAGCTCACAGCCTGTGAGGCTTTTGCTTGCGCTACAAAGTGGCCGTCTCCACCATTTACTTTGGTCCTTTATGCACCAGCCGGAAGAATCTGGACAGCTTTTGAGTCTGCAGGATTTTCCTTCTCCTTCTGGGCATGGTGTAAGCCGAGATGGAGGGGGGGGGGAGGGCTGCTGTGCAGAAAGTGGAGGATCCATTTGTTATGTAAATCTCCTGCGACAGAGTGGAGCTTCAAACTCACACGCCCATCTTGCAGCGGTGTCGCCACCCCCCCCCCCCTTTCATTATTTATTTATTTCACATACACCTGACTCAGTAATTGAAATAATTCTTCAAATCAGTTTTGTGAGAACATTCTCAAATCCTCTGATAACGGGTACAGTTATGATTGTGGAAAATTCACTGCAAAGCAAACTTTACAATTCTTTTTAACACAGTTGAAAACATAGATTCATTAAAACTGATACTGTAGAAGAATAACAGAGCAACTTTATGCTCAAAAAGAAAGAATTTCAACAAATAAATGCCACAGAGAGCGAGACCTTCAAAGTAATTTTAGTTTTTTGTTTTGCAAGCATTGTTTAATTCTAAATGTTCATCTTATTCAGCTATGCCTTTAGAGATAAGCATGTTTACATTTTAACTATATTACATTTTAACTATAACAAACAAGATAGGATTTTTTTTCAAATGATATTCAATATAGTGTGACAATTAATATGGTTGTTACCATGTAGTTTTGAATATTCACCCCCTTTTACTATATGCTTTTACACAAAGAAATTAGGCAAATTAACTAAATCTATTTTTTTTTTTTTTTTTTTTACTTTCAATACATTTTTATTAATATTTTCAAAGCAAAACAGAAAATAAACTGTGATACATAGTGTGTTGAGGAAACGGTTCACAGAACACGAACAAATAGTACATAGTTTGCTGTCAGCAAGAAGTCAAGTAAAACCATAACATGAGTTGAACAGAAAAAAGGGGATTTATATCAGGTAAGACTTACAATCATCTACATTAGATCTGTGCATAGTATGCGCTCTGTTGCCATAAAAGCCAGTCCTTCTGGAATTTGTACCCACGGGAAATCAAGTATGCGTATGCTTTTTCGAGGGAGAATTGCATATTTACTAGGCGAATCAGTTCCAAGTGGGATGGGGTGACTGATTGTTTCCAGTATCATGCTAAAAGGATCCTAGCTGCTATCAGTATGTGGACACAGACTGTTCTCAAGTCATGGGAATTTTTTCTAATCGCATAGAAAGAAGTGCTAGTGCAGGATCCGGTTTGAGCAATATACCTGTGAAACTGGTGATCCCTTTACAAGACCAGAAGACATGCATGATTGTTCCCACTTGGTCACAATTGCGCCAGCATTGTGGGTTATGGGCTGGGTATATTTTAGAGAGACGGTAGGGGGTGAGGTACCACCGGGTTAGTATTTTTTGTGATTGTTCCCAATGATTCACACATTGAGTAACCTTATGGGATGTACGGATCACCAGTTTCCATTGAGAGTCTGAGTAGGTGGATTGAAGTTCAGTTTCCCATTTTGACATATGCAGAGTTTTGTGGAACAGAGTTTTTTGTAGAAAAGGCATATGCCTTTTATTGTGGAGGAGGGATTAGTCAGAAACACCCACACTGAAGAAGGAAGGCGTATCGCAGGAGGGGGATGTTTTAACAAGAAGCTGGAGATACTGTTATAGATATAAATAGGTTGCGAGGGAAGTGAGAATTCTCTTTGGATGTCAGTGAAAGGTCTGATATAGGAATTGTGATAAAGTTGTGATACCGTAGTTATGCCTGCCGATGGGAGTTTGGTAAAGTGGACACAAAGGAGGAGTACGCCCAGAACAGTTAATGGTAGGGGGACCGATACTGTTGGCAAGGATTGTGAGATCTGGGAGAGCAGGAGTCTCCACGACTGTAGGGAGGCCTGCGTGGTGGCCGGAAGGGAATGTAGAGCTAGTGGTTTCCAGACATATGCCAGAAGTAGGGCACTGAGGTCACATGTGTTGGACAGCGTGGATTCTATGGGTAGCCATGGAAGACTGTGCTGAGGAGAAAAACAGTGTTGTAAAGGGGCCAATCGAGAGGCGCTAAATCCATTTTTTTTTAATTATTATTAGCACCAATATAAAGATACAGTAGCTTAAATTTAATTTTTGAGTTACAAAAATGAATCATATGTGGCTGGTAGTTTAGTTTTGATCTGTTGTGTCCAAAACATGGAATCCATACAAAATTAGTATGAGCTGAGAAGCACATGGGGCTGCCAACCCTATGGTTGGGGATTATTGCTAGAAATCATCCTGTAACTGTATTAACCACTCCCAGTCTAATGATGTAGTGTTACGTCGTTGGATGGGAATGGTGATATCTCCGTCATTGCTGCAGCTGATATCCTTTTTTTCAACCGGCGATACTCTTTAATGTAAAAGCAACCCCAGTGGCTATAGAGCTGCTGGATTACTTTTAAAGGCGGCTGAAGGAGGTTCTCCCCTTCCCACCACTGAGAGATCAGGAAGCCTGTTAAAGATGGGACCGGTGGCATCCGGTTTTTTGGACACAGTGAGAGGAACTATAAAACAAAACAGAGGGAACACCAGTCTAGTGTATTATCCTCAAAACATATCTTTTATTTTTAAAAAGTGGTAAGTAATATACTCACAAAAGGACAGGTACATCAAAGCTTGTCATAATACAACAACATATTCAAGTCCTCGATACATAACATCTCATAGCGGTACAATGAACATCCAACAGGCTAACACAATTCGAGGGACTTCCCTCTTCCTCAGAGCCCTGAACTGATGTTGTTCCTCCTACTTTATGACGTCAGAAACCAGAAGTGATGAGGATCTTGTCACTTCCGGTTTTGGTTTGTTGTTTACAAACAGTTACAGGATTTTACAAGCAACTAATCAAACTAATCTCAGTTTAATCAGGTGCTTAGGAGGCCAGAGGAGACATCTGGGGTCTAAAAGACCCCAGGTCTCTCCATAAAGAGGACCTTTCACAGCCCATGCTATCATAATGTTCATCCCTTGGGAAAGTAATAAAAGTAATAAAAAAAAAATAAGAGATAGTGTAAAAAAATGTAAATTAAATAAAATTAAAAAAATTGAATGGCCTTGTCCCCCCATGCTTGTGCGCAAATGCGAACCTGCACGTCAGTCCCATGCCCATATGTAAACAGCGATCTCACTTCACGCGTGAGGTATTGCCCAAGTCTTCAGAGCAAGAGCAATAATTCTAGCTCTAGGTCTTCTGTGTAACTCTAAACTGGTAACCTGTTTTACAAGCCAAAAAGGCTTTGAAAGTGTTGCCTATGGAGATTTTTAAGTGCTGTTGTTTGGCCCCACAGGCATGTTTGGTATCTATTTTCTCGGCGTAACATTGTATTTTCTATTGTACCAAAAAAGTGTGTTTTATATTGTGTTTTGTGCATTAAAAGTTATTCGAGCATATTTTTTCTATAAAATTTGTGATTAAAAAAACAGCTGGGCCCATTTTCAAGAATTTAAGAAATGGATGCAGTGCCTGGGTTTACAATAATCAATGTTATACCCTGCTCATCTTTGGGTGATTCACAACAGCCATGCGCAATTTTTTGAGTCGCCTCAAGTGGCACAGGACTAACTGGGTCATCACTTTAATACTTGAAATTAAATGAAATGTTGACTGTTTCCTGTCTTGTTTAGTGTTTTGGGTTGTACTGCTTTCATAAAAAAATGTTTTTTTTTTTGTTTGCAGGGTCTGCATTCTAATCGTTGTACTCTCACAGGTGGCCCAATACCTGGCTAACATCTCTGTTGTCAAAATATTGTACCAGCTTGATGGATCTATTCCTTTTTTTTCTTTGATTCCAGGAACTCAGTCAGCGGGTAGCCAATATATGAATTTCTGTTTGTTTGCACTCTAGCAGATGCCATGTTTGTTTGCAGATGGGCATCTGCTTTTGTAATTGTATTGTTTTATGTAGTTATTTCTCTTCCCCCCCCCCCTTTTCTTTTTTTGCCATGTCTGTTTTTTCTATATGAATAGCCTGCTCATACTTGGGCATTGCTATTTGCTGCCATAGATTGGCATACATTTTTTGTTCCAGTTGGGTTATTTGGTATATTTATTTATTACAGTGGTGATCGAACGTTTGTGCACCCCAGGTAAAAATTTGTATTAATGTGCATAAAGAAGCCAAGGAAAGATGGAAAAAATCTCCAAAAGGCATCAAATTACAGATTAGACATTCTTATATTTCAACAAAAGTTAGATTTTATTTCCATCATTTACACATTCAAAATAACAGAAAACAAAAAATAAAATGGTGTCTGCAAAAGTTTGGGCACCCTGCAGACTTAATATCTTGTACTGCCCCCTTTGGCAAGTATCACAGCTTGTAAACGCTTTTTGTAGCCAGCTAAGATTCTTTCAATTCTTGTTTGAGGTATCTTTGCCCATTCTTCCTTACAAAAGTGTTCCAGTTCTTTGAGATTTCTGGGCTGTCTGTCACACACTGCTCTGTCTTTTAGGTCTATCCATAGAATTTCAATTATGTTGAGGTCAGGAGATTGTGAAGGCCATGGCAAAACCTTCAGTTTATGCCTCTTGATGTAATCCCCCGTAGATTTCGAGGTGTGTTTAGGATCATTATCCATTTGTAGAAGTCATCCTCTCTTTAACTTCAGCTTTTTCACAGATGGCATCAAGTTACCATCCAAAATTTGCTGAAATTTTATTGAATCCATTTTCCTTCTACTCGTGAGATGTTCCCTGTGCCACTGGCTGCAATACAACCCCAAAGCATGATTGATCCACCCCCATGCTTAACAATTGGACAGAGGTTCTTTTCATTAAATTCTGTGCCCCTTCTTCTCCAAACGTACCTTTGCTCATTCCGGCCAAAAAGTTCAATTTTAACCTCATCGGTCCACAGAACTTGTTTCTAAAATGCATCAGGCTTGTCTATATGTTCATTTGCAAAGTTCAAACGCTGATTTTTGTGGTGAGGACGTAGAAGAGGTTTTCTTCTGATGACTCTTCCATGAAGACCATATTTGTACAAGTATCTCTTTATAGTGGAATAGTGTACCACAACTCCAGTGTCTGCCAGATCTTTCTGGAGGGATTGTGCAGTCAAACGTGAGTTTTGAATTGTTTTTCTCACAATCCTGCGAGCTGTTCTGTCTGATATTTTTCTTGGTCTTCCAGATCTTGCTTTAACTTCCACTGTTCCTGATGACTGCCATTTCTTAATTACATTCCGAACAGAGGATATTGACATCTGAAAACGCTTTGCTATCTTCTTATAGCCTTCTCCAGCTTTGTGAGCATCAACTATTTTCAGTTTCAGTTTTCTAGACAACTGCTTAGAAGATCCCATGGTGCTGATTGTTGGGGCAAGGTCAGATGAGTCTGGGCATTTAAAACCTTTGAGATTGACATCACCTAGTCTTCCCAGATGATGATTGAGAACATTCCATGACACTGGCATGTCTCAGCCTTGCAAAGGGGGCAGTGCATGCTATAAATTCTGCAGGGTGCCCAAACTTTTCCAGACACCATTTTTTTGTTTTCTGCAATTCTGAAAGTGTCAATGATGGAAATAAAATCTAACTTTTGTTGACATATTATAAGAATGTCTAATCTGTAATTTGATGCGTTTTGGAGATTTTTCCATCTTTCCTTGGCTTCTTTATGCACATTAATACAATTTTTTACCTGGGGTGCCCAAACTTTCGATCACCACTGTATCTGTAGTTATGGTTAATAAATGTATTTCTGTTTTTAAATGAAATGTTGCTGGCCTTTTTCTTGTTCTGAAAAGACAACCTGTTTTTTATGACATTGTTTCTTTTTGTCCTTTCTTGGTTTGCCTGCAGGAAATGCATGCTACTTGCGATACTACCAGTTTTTTTCATTGCCACTTTGTACAAGAGGCCTACCATTTGGTTTATACTGCCCATGCAAGAGGGGTGTCCATCTTAGCCTACATGGGCATGTCGTTTTCCTGCAGCAGGGCTTTGGTGGATGAAAATGGCAAAAATGTTTTCTTGCAGTGTAGGGTGTATTATCTCGAGCTGATATTTGCTGCGGTGTATATCCCTCCCCCCTACAACTCTGATTTACTTCACCAGCTAGTCTCCTTTACGGTACCAATTTTGGAGCTTGGGATTTTAACAATGTCATTGATTTGGGGCATAAAAGGTTTCCATCTTCTAGGGCCTTTCATCCCTAAGGAGGCTTTGCAGAGAACTGGGGCTTCAGGATATGTGGAGGTGGTTTCACCCTGAAGAATGTGCCTATACGTGCAATTCAAAATCGCATTAATCACTAGAATTGATTTGTTTTGTGCTCTGCAAAGCTCGCCCCAACTTTTGTAGCGGTCAATTTAGAACCTTGAGGAATATCTGACCCTTTGCTATTCACCTTTATACCTGATTTTCTACCCTCCTATATTGAGGCCTTCCTTCCCCTAATATGGGTTTTACTTCCCCCTAAGTGGTACGGGACACCTTTAAGGCTTTCCTCTGAGGCCTGCTAACCCAACAAGGTATTCCCAATAAAACTGCTTACCGTAAGGAATTGGAGCTTGTTAAGACAGCAACCTCTGCTGGGAAAGCCAATTACACTTTGGACTCTTACATTATTCATGGATGTGAAAATACTAACGACCTTGCCAACAGGTTAAATAAGGTCATTACACATATTATTCACCCTGACCAAGCTGACTTTATGCCCAACATGTCACCGGCTGTTAACCTCCTGCCATCCGCGCTACAGCCTATATACGGCTGCAGCGCGGACTTGAATTTTCGGGAGGCCGTTTTTAAACGGCCTCCCAGTGACACACCCCCCGCGTGCTCCCGCGAGCGTGCAGCGGGGAGAATCTGTGTCGGCCGTGTCCAAGGGAGATCACAGATCGTGGTGAATGGCCAATCACAGCGGCCATTCACCACGTGATCAAGCCGTCCAATGAGAGATGATCTCATATGTAAACATATGAGATCATCTCACATCGCCGGCGCTCCTTCCTCACACAGAGCCTGCAGTGTGAGGAAGGAGGGAGAGCTGCACAGCGCCGGGGACACAGAAAAAAGTAATCAGGGCACCGATCACCAGTGCCCTGATTACTAGAGGTACACCAAACACACCTTCAATGCCCACAGTGCCCACCATCAGTGCCCCCCATCAGTGCACACAATCAGTGCCCATAGTGCTGCCAGTCAGTGCCTGCTCATCTAGGCACTGATGAGCACTGACTGGCAGCACTATGGGCACTGAGTGTGGGCACTGATGGTGCTGCCCATCAGTGCTCATCAGTGCCACCCATCAGTCCTCATCAGTGCCACCCGCCAGTGCCCATCAGTGCCACCCGCCAGTTCCCATCAGTGCCGCCCGCCAGTGCCCATCAGTGCCGCCCGCCAGTGCCCATCAGTGCCGCCCGTCAGTGCCACCTCTCAGTGCCCGTCAGTGCCAACTCTCAGTGCCCAGCAGTGCCACCTCTCAGTGCTCATCAGTGCCGCCTATCAGTGCTCATCAGTGTGGCATATTAGTACATCCTCATCAGTGCCACCTCATCAGTGCCCATAAGTGCCACCGCAGCAGTGCCCATAAGTGCCACCTCATCAGTGCCCATCAGTGCCGCCTCATCAGCGCACATCAGTGAAGGAGAAAAATTTATTTATTTTCAAAATTTACTCGCAAAAAATAAGAAAAACTTTTTTTTTTAATTTTCTGTCTTTTTTCTTTTTTTTTGTAAAAAATAAAAAACCCAGAGATGATTAAATGCCACCAAAAGAAAGCTCTATTTGTGTGAAACAAAAAATGATAAAAATTTTATATGGGTACAGTGTAGCATGACCGCGCAATTGTCATTCAAAGTGTGACAGCGCTGAAAGCTGAAAATTGGCCTGGATGGGAAGGGTGTTTAAGTGCACAGAAGGCAAGTAGTTAACATTAGGCGGGCTTATCTAAACATGCAGGTGCCAGTTTCAAATCATATGGATTGTGCCTTTTTGGCGTTAGATGCCATCAAGGCTTTTGCTAGTGTTGAGTAGCCATATTTATTGACCCTTTTTGAAAAATTTAGTTTTGGTTCCATCTTTTACAAATGGGTTTGCCTGTTATATACTGCTCCTCAGTCTTCAATTAGCGTTAATGGCCTGCAGTCTCCCCATTTTAGACTTTTTTTTGGCACTAGGCAGGGGTGCTCATTGTCTCCCCCGAAAACTCAGTAATGGGCCCTCAAGGACTTGTACCTCAAAAGAAAAAATCCTTTTGTAATCAAACAATTAGAAACAGGAGAGGGGGGGGGGGGGGAGTAAACCAGTCAAAGTACAAGTGAGAAAATCTGAATAAGAACACTGGTTTCAGTTACTACAACCAACCAAACCATATCAGTGAAAATACAAAAACTCACTGAATAAGAAAAACTATACTTTATTGAAAAAAATAAAAGAAATACAGAAGAGGCCAAGAATGTCAAAAATATAAATAAAATGATGACCCAGATGGGTTCCAACATGATATTAAAACATGCCAAAGCAAACACTACAAAAGACAAGACACACACATTTAAATGAATAAAACACCTCCTTCTACCCTAAATAGATCATGACATGAGCCCTATATGTAACGGTATGTGGAAAAACTGTGTGGAATGGCCATAAAGATGAAAAAGGCTGGTTGGTGATGCACTTGAATCCTTGAATAAAACAGGTTGGGTTTAATCAAAGAAATAATCCTTGACAGATGCATGAAAAACTCAGGATGATGTCCAAGCAAAGAGTCCAAGTCCATATGGCTGCAGTTAGAAACATTGTGGAAACATATACACAGATCAGATAGTGTAGCAGTTGTCAAATATAGATGTGAAAGGGGATAATACACGTGCTCCTGTATGTGGTCTAGAGGGGGCTAGCAAATGCACAATATAATATATAGCAGTCAGTAAGGTACATATTTGCCCCCCTTGCACAAAACAGGTCAGTAGAGCACAGGTATAGAAATCCTCAAGTATGCAGAGTAATCATTGTAGAGACAACTGTTTAGCCATACTCATCCACGGATGGATCCAGGGATCTGTCCCACAAGATAGCACTGAAGCTGAAGTCCTAGGAAGTCCATACTCCAAAATGCATCAACCAGCCAAAGGTGTATAGAGGGTTCAAGCTAGGGATCGACTGATTATTGGCAATGCGGGCCGATATGCACTTTCCCCGCTATTTCGGAATCTGCCCCTGAGGTTACTGATATTGCGGGAAAGTGCTTGTACTGGAGTGATGCCTGCAGCTAGAGGCATCAACCCGGTACTGACGTCCATAGCCGACGGTCGGCTGTCTTGTAATGACAACTGATGCAGCTGAGAAGCCGCTCTGCTGTCATTACAAGGAGTGGGAGGGGACGTCTCCCATCCCCCAACTTCCGTGGCTCCCCCTGGTCTCCCGTCCCACGGGGAGACCCGGGCATCCTACCTGCACGGCCGCTGAAGAGAAGACCCGATCAAAGCCTCATTTGGCTCTGATCGGGTCTCGGTGTAAAAAACCCGGAAGTGATGTCATGACATCACTTCTGGGTACTCTGCAGCAAATTTAAAAAAACGCCAATTTTGAATGCTTTTAAGTGCAGAGGAAGGGTTTGGGGTCTTTTAGACCCCCAGATCCCTCCACAATAGTACCTGTGAAAAATAAAAAAAAAATATATTTTTTTAAATGTCATCGGTATCGGCCGATATTTTCTATCTGATGACCAGAATATCAGTATCGGCACTAAAAAGACGATATCGGTCGATCACTAGTTCAAGCTGACACAAATCTTCCAGTCATGAAAGGATTGCCGGGGGGGGGGGGGGGGAGAAGGAGGTTGGATGATCTCAGCGGTGTCGGTGCCTGACCAGTTTTGCCGGACTACCCAGCTGCTTCAGAGGCAGTTGTTTGGCTTTCAACTGGAAGATTTGTGTCAGCTTGAACCCTCTATACACCTTTGGCTGGTTAATGAATTTTGGAGTATGGACTTCCTAGGACTTCAGCTTCAGTGCTATCTTGTGGGACAGATCCCTGGATCCATCCGTGGATGAGTATGGCTAAACAGTTGTCTCTACAATGATTACTTTGCATGCTTGAGGATTTATATGCCTGTGCTCTACTGACCTGTTTTGTGCGAGGGGAGCAAATATGTACCTTACTTACTGACTGCTATATATTATATTGTGCATTTGCTAGCCCCCACTAGACCACATACAGGAGCACATGTTTTATCCCCTTGCACATCTATATTTGAAAACTGCTACACTATCTGATCTGTAGTGTCCATATGTTTCCACAATGTTTCTAACTGCAGCCATATGGACTGGACTTTTTGCTTGGACATCATTCTGAGCTTTTCATGCATCTGTCAAGGATTATTTCATTGATTAAAACCAACCTGTTTTATTCAAAGAATCAAGTGCATTACCAACCAGCCTTTTTCATCTTTATGGCAATTTCAGACAGTTTTTCCACATACCGTTACATATGGGGCTCATGATCTATTTTGGGGAGAAGGAAGAGTTTTTATTCATTTACATGTGTTAATATATTAATATATTAACTATATATTAATTATATATATGTTAATATATTAATATAAAATATTTTTGACATTCTTGACCTCTTCTGTTTTTCTTTGAATTTTTTCAATTAAGTATAGTTTTTCTTATTCAGTGAGTTTTTGTATTTTCACTGATATGGTTTGGGTGGTTGTAGTAACTGAAACCAGTGTTCTTATTCAGATTTTCTCATTGTCTCCCCTGCTTTTTGCCATTGCCATAGAGTCCCTGGCTTGTCACTTGCGACCTTCCTCCGATGTTACTGGCTTGTGCCTTAGAGGAAAAGATTGTTGCACGGAGATGATGTCCTTCTGTTTCTAACTAGTATTCGATCATCTCTTCCAGCAGTAATGAAATATGTGGACAAATTTGAAAAAATCTCAGGGCCTGGTATAAATTTAGAGAAATCCATGCTATTGCTAATAGATTCTTTGCCAGCCACCCTAGCTTCTACATTGTCTCACCTTAAGGTTGTGTTGGGTAAAGTATTTGGGTATAACTATATCTTCCTTAATCTAGGAGTTCATCTCAGATAATATTGCTCCATTATTGTCTAGATTTCAAACTCAAAGTGAATTCTGGAATAAGTTACCCCTCTCTGTAGTAGGTCATATTAACCTACCCAGGATAATATTGATACCTCAGCTTTTGTACTATTTGTACAATTCTCCTGTTTGGATCATGCGGATCTTTAGTAAGATTAATGGCATATTTAGGGTTTTAATTTGGCAAAAGAAGGCCCCTCGTATAAAATTGGAGGTACTACAATACCCTAGGGATGCTGGGGGACTAGTAGCATCAAATCCGAAGATATATTTTCTTGCTGCTCAACTACAGCATTTTGTGGGGTGGGATTCTGAGCTTCCTCCTAGTGCCTCCTATGTATTTTCTTATGTATTTGGGGTCAGCCACCACTATATGTTTGGAAGGGGCATTGGGGGGTGTTTCATATACTGCTGGGCCTACCCTAATTTGATGTGTAAGGTGAGGGATACTGCCAGGAAAATAATAGGGATTTATTTTTCCTTTCCTAATAATACACTCATATTTGTGGAAATGATAGGCTTCCTAAGCTTTCTATCCTTCAGGGTTTTAAGAGATGGGATTTCTATCATAGCCCAATTCTACAATGATAGTTCTTTTACTATCAGTTTCTCCAATTGCGTCATGCGCTATGAGCCCAATTCTCCTCAGCTGCATTGTCTTTTTCACCCAATCCAGCTCTGGATAGAATAGCACAAGCAACCTCAACCTTAGGCTTTATTTTTGATACATATATGGCTTTGTTAGATACATTTTATTGACATTTCCTATTCCTTCCAGGGCAGGGTGGAAACAGGACATTGGCCCTATCTATGAGGAGGTTTGGGAGAAGATCCTTTGGTTCCTTCTATTTGTTTCTGTTTCCCCATCACACATATTAACCCAGATGGTATTATTCATAAGGTCTATAGAAACCCCAAATTTCTACATGCCATAGGCCTCGAGATTTGACCCAGCTAATGCCAGGTATTGCAATCCTGGTACCCTTATTCATCTGTTGTGGTGGTGTCCTAAACTCCAGAGATATTGGGTGGTGGTAGTTGGTACACTTAGTAAGCTCCTAGATGTGAATATTCCTGTTGAACCATTTACATATCTACTGGACTACCTTAATTCCTTTCTTTATACACATCTTATGTTGATTATGATTATGCATGCTCTTTTGGTGGCCCGTAGCAAATTACCCTTAAATTAACCTCCCCACACCAACCTGTTTTATCTTACTGGATTTTTGGTGTAAACAAACTTATTTCTTTTGAAAAATATATGGTTTTTTTTAAGAAATTCAATGAGAAAGTTTGATGTTATTTGGTCCCAATGGCTTGTGAGTATGGGCTCAGTATTGGAGTAGGCTAACTCTAGTTTTTTAGTATTGGTGCACATGTGTGAGGCTAAAGGAAATTAGACTGTGCACTTTGCAAAGTGCAGTTGCACTCTACAAGTGTAGTTACTCCAGAGCTTAGTAAATAAGGTAAAGCTTAACTTTGCAAAGAATACCCAATCATGTGCAAGGAAAAAAAAAATTGTTTTGCTTGCACATGGTTTGATGATGCAAGAAAGCAACTGCACTGTGCAAAGTGCACAGTCTATTGGTTTTTAATAAATCAACTCCTATATGTTATCCTTTTGTTATAGATGTTTTGTTACAAAGGTTAGTTATAGCTGATATTATTATGTAATTGTAATTACTCATGTGCTTACAATATGCGTTTATGCCCTAAGGAGTTGTTTATTTTGTATATTTTTCTCTTATTGTGGCCTGTTCTGTGTTTTTGTTTGTGTTGTATTTAGGATTGAAAAATGTTTCTAAATAAAATAAAGAAACACTATATTAACAAAAGTATCGGTACGCCTGCCTTTGCACGCACATGAACTTTAAATGGCATCCCAGTCTTAGTCCATAGGGTTCAATATTGAGTTGCCCAACCCTTTGCAGCTATAACAGCTTCAACTCTTCTGGGAAGGCTGTCCACAAGGTTTAGGAGTGTGTTCATGGGAATGTTTGACCATTCTTCCAGAAGCACATTTCTGAGGTCAGGCACTGATGTTGGCCTGGCTCGCAGTCTCTGCTCTTATTCATCCCAAAGGTGTTCTATCTGGTTGAGGTCAGGAATCTGTGCAGGCCAGTCAAGTTCCTCCACCCCAAACTCGCTCATCCATGTCTTTATGGACCTTGCTTTGGGCACTGGTGCTCAGTCCTGTTGGAACACGAAGGGGCCATCCCCAAACTGTTCCCACAAAGCTGGGAGCATGAAATTGTCCAAAATGTCTTAATATGCTGATGCCTTAGGAGTTCCCTACACTGGAACTAAGGGACCAAGCCCAACCTCTGAAAAACAACTCAACACTATAATCTCCCCTCAACCAAATGATTTGGAGCAGTGCACAAAGCAAGGTCCATAAAGACATGGATGAGCAAGTTTGAGGTGGAGGAACTTGACTGGCCTGCACAGAGTCCTGTCCTCAACCCTATAGAACAGCATTTAATGAATTAATTAAAATGAATTAGAGCCAAAAGTGAGAGCCAGGCCTTCTCGTCCACATCAGTGCCTGACCTCACAAATGTGTTTTTGGAAAAATGGCCAAACATTCCCATAGACACACTCCTAAACCTTGTGGAAAGTCTTCCCAGAAGAGTTGAAGCTGTTATAGCTGCAAAGGGTTGGCCAACTCAAAATTGAACCCTACTGACTAAGACTGGGATGGCATTAAAGTTTATGTTCGTGTAAAGGCAGGTGTCCCAATACTTTTGGTAATATATATAGCATATAAAAGAAAGACCACTGTGCAAATATGCAACATCCACCGTTTTATTCTCTAGGGCCTCTGATTAAAAAATAAATAATGTTTAGGGGTTCTAAGTCGTTTTCTAGCAAAAAAATGTTTTTACATGTAGGAGAAGAATGTCAGAATTATCCCAGACTGGAAAGGTATTCATTTTGGCTACACAATTTCTTTCACAGTTATGAACATAAGCATTAATAAACATCTTGCATCGTATATTTTGGGTTGGCTGTACTATGGGTTACCTACGCATTTTCTGTCCTCGCAATAATTTAGGTTGAATTAAATATTTTGCTCTCTGTGGCACATTAAAGGTTGCAGACTTAATGTAACATTTTAAGATCTAACATATGGGCAGGGAGGAGCCTGAAGATGGCGCCAGCAAGAAGCCAGCGTTGGGCTCGAGGAACTCCCCGTCCACATGCAACGTCAGGTGAATTTGCGACTTTGCTAGCCACCCGCCCACCTCGCCCCAGCACAACTGGTCATCCACCTTTTTCAGACGGGGAGCAGCTCGTGGCCATCTGATACGGCGGGTCCCTGGATCTTGGGTCCCTAGGGAGCCAGGCAGGTTCAGCCAGAGGAGGAAGGAGTTCTGGGCGGAGATCTGGGCAGCCCCGGAGAAGACCTCAGGAGGGGAGAAGTGCACCAAACCCGCCGCAGCAGGCGCCAGGGACAAGCGAACCATGCATCGCAGAGGCACTCTGGAGGATCATCGCAGCTCGTAACCTCCTAGCAGCCAAGAAACATGTACAAAATATAGAACCAAGAAAATTGAAATAGAAGGAAAAACCTGAGAATTCGGGGTTTGCCAGAAACATCACAGGCTGAGGACTTAAAAAGTATAATGGATAAAGTGTTTCTCCCACTGCTAGGAAGAACATCTGAGACCCTAAAGATTGAAAGACTGCATAGGATCAGAAAACCCCAAAACATAGCAAGGAAAACTCCAAGAGACGTAATTGTAAGATTCCAGATTTTCAGTGATAAAGAACAGATTTGGGAGAAGCTGAGATATTCACACCCGGTGAAATATGAAGAGACAACGATCCAAATGTTCGCAGGCTTAGCCCCAGAAACATTGGCAAGAAGAAGACTTCCCAAGCCTTTATTGGAACAAATGAGAACACACAATATTCAGTATTTTTGGGGTTTTCCGGCATCCCTGATAGGAAGGAAAGAGGGTAGATCAGCCAGACTAAAATTACCTGAAGACCTGGAGGAGTTCTGCAAGAAAATGGATATGCCTATTGATGGTTTGCCAGGATGGTCTGGGATGAGAAGAGATGAGGGGAGTCCGGAAGAACAGCACTGGCACCTAATTTCAAATAAAAACTATGGGCAGTTTGGAAAAGACAGAGTTTAAAAAAATAAGGAAATATGCAGACATGATAAAACCCTCAGAGCATGAAATTGAAGTTAAAAGTCAGTACAACAGAGAGATAGGAATATAAAAAGAGGAAATAAAAGACGAGGAAGGGGATAGGGAGGAGTGGAGGTGGAGACGGATGAGGGAAGGGTTGGGATGGAATGTTTGATTTATGTATTTTTCTTTTGAAAGTTTTGTAAGCTTTTTTAATGGAAAATTAATAGTTAGAAAAAAAAAGATCTAACAGATTAAATAATGAATATCATCAGTCAGGCATAAACCGAGGTTCCTCACAACTAACCTTGTTCAAAAAATAAACATGACTGGTACCCATGACTAAGTCATAAGTGTTATATATCACCTTAATTGATTTCTTGAACAAATAACTTCCTCATTAGAGATGTATAGAACTGTTCGCCGGCGAACAGTTCCCGGCGAACTTAGCATGTTCGCGTTCGCCGCTGCCGGCGAACATATGCGATGTTCGGTCCGCCCCCCATAAGACATCATTGAGGCAAACTTTGACCCTGAACTTTACAGTCAGCAGACACATTTCCAGCCAATCAGCGTACCTCCCTCCCACACCCTCCCACCTCCTATAAATAAGCAAGGGCAGCATCCATCTTAGATCATTCTGAAGCAGTGTGTGTAGTGAGAATAGGGAGAGAGCTGCTGCTGCTGCTGCTGCTGTTAAGCTAGGGACAGTTAGTCAGTGTTCCTGGTCTTGCAGTGTTCTTGGTCCACTACTGCTGTAATATCAGCACCCCAAAAAGCCCTTCTAAGGGCTGGTATTTGTGTTTTTTTTTTTTTTTATATATATATATATATATATATATACCTAGCGTCCCCAAAAGCCCTTTTAAGGGCTGGTAATTGAGTTGTTTCTTCATATATATATATATCTATATCTATCTAGTGTCCCCAAAAGCCCTTTTAAGGGCTGGTAATTGAGGATTTTTTTATTTTTATATATATACATATATATATATATATAGTGTCCCCAAAAGCCCTTTCAAGGGCTGGTAAGGTAATAGATTTTTTTCTTTATATATATATATATATATATATCTATTGTACACTGCAGTTGCCTGCCCGCTGTGTGTGAGAGGCCACAGACCTACCACAGACTGTACTGTGTGCACACCACACTCATTTCGGGTGGCACAGGCACAGTACCTGGCATTTTAAAAAATATTTTTTTTTTTCTCTGTCATAATTGCAGTGAGTGCTGTGTCAGGTCCACAGAGTGCACTGTACCCACTGCAGTGCACTGCCCACCACTGATATATATACGTTGGCACAGCATCTTGTTGCAATAAATTGAAAAAAAAAATATTTTTTATTATTGCAGTTGCCTGGGCTGCCAGTGACTGTCAGGTCCACAGAGTGTACTGTGCCCACTGCAGTGCCACTGTGTGCCCACCCACCACTGATATATAAGGTGGCACAGCAGCTTGCAAAGTAAAAAAAAAATATATATTTTTTTAAATTGCAGTTGCCTGGGTGCCAGTGACTGCTGTCAGGTCCACAGAGAGTGTACTGTGCCACTGCCCACCCACCACTGATATATAAGGTGGCACAGCAGCTTGCAAAGTAAAAAAAATATATATATTTTTTTAAATTGCAGTTGCCTGGGTGCCAGTGACTGCTGTCAGGTCCACAGAGAGTGTACTGTGCCACTGCCCACCCACCACTGATATATAAGGTGGCACAGCAGCTTGCAAAGTAAAAAAATATATATATATTTTTTAAATTGCAGTTGTCTGGGTGCCAGTGACTGCTGTCAGGTCCACAGAGAGTGTACTGTGCCACTGCCCACCCACCACTGATATATAAGGTGGCACAGCAGCTTGCAAAGTAAAAAAAAATATATATATTTTTTAAATTGCAGTTGCCTGGGTGCCAGTGACTGCTGTCAGGTCCACAGAGAGTGTACTGTGCCACTGCCCACCCACCACTGATATATAAGGTGGCACAGCAGCTTGCACTCATAGTACAACAGTAACAACACATTAAAAAAAAAATGACAGGCAGAGGCAGGCCACCCCGCAAGGGCCGTCGTGGTCGTGGTGCTGTGATTTCCTTAGGCTCTAGAATAATGCCCAGTGTTCAGAGGCCACCACAGCCCCTGAACTCAAAAAATTCTGAGGCCATAGTTGACTGGCTTACACAGGACACCCAATCGTCTACAGCTTCCGCTCGGAACCTTAATGCACCATCCTCCTCCAGCTCAGCTTCGGGCACCTCTCAATTTACCACTCGCCAGCCCGCCGGCACCACCACCAACACTAGCACCACAGCCGCTTCACTTGATCCGTCAGAGGAGTTATTTTCACATCAGTTTGAAGAAATAAGTGATGCGCAACTATTAGTGCCAGAGGATGTAGATAACGGGGATATGTCTCAGTCAGGCAGCATTATACACATGGACGTACATTGTGATGATGATGATGTTGTACCTGCTGCTGCTGCCTTTGCTGAGTTGTCAAGTGAAGCGGCTGATGATGACGATGTGTCTGTGGATGTCACCTGGGTGCCTGCTCGAAGAGCAGAAGAAGAGGGGGAACGTTCAGATGGGGAGACAGAGAGGAGGAGGAGACGAGTTGGAAGCAGGGGGAGGAGGTCATCGCAAGGAGCTAGTGGCGCAGTCAGACAGCATGTAGATTCGGCACCCGGGGTCAGCCAGACAGCACGCCAATCAACGCAAGCTGTTGCCACCACCAGAATGCCGTCCTTGCAAAGCTCAGCAGTGTGGCATTTTTTTTGTGTGTCTGCCTCTGATATCAGCGATGCCATTTGTAACCTGTGCCAAAAGAAACTGAGTCGTGGGAAGTCCAACACCCACCTAGGTACAACTGCTTTGCGAAGGCACATGATCTCACATCACAAACGCCTATGGGATCAACACATGAGTAAAAGCAGCACACAAACTGAAAGCCACCATCCTCCTCCTGGTCCAGCATCTTCAGCCACGTCAACCACTGCTGTCCTCCATGCCCCCTATCAACAACCCGCCCCTCCGCCTCTCACCTTCAGCAGTTCCTGCTCGTCACCTGCCCACAGTCAGGTGTCTGTGAAGGAAATGTTTGAGCGCAAAAAGCCAATCTCGCAGAGTCACCCCCTTGCCCGGCGTCTGACAGCTGGCTTGTCGGAACTCTTAGCCCGCCAGCTTTTACCATACAAGCTGGTGGAGTCTGAGGCCTTCAAAAAATTTGTCGCTATTGGGACACCGCAGTGGAAGGTACCCGGCCGAAATTATTTTTCACAAAAGGCAATCCCCAACCTGTACTCTATTGTGGAAAAAGAAATCATGTCACGTCTGGCACACAGTGTTGGGGCAAGGGTCCATCTGACCACTGATAGCTGGTCTGCAAAGCACGGTCAGGGCAGGTATATAACGTACACTGCGCATTGGGTAAACCTGCTGGCGGCTGCCAAGCATGGAATGCGTGGCTCTGCTGCAGAGGAGTTGGTGACACCGCCACGACTTGCAGGCAGGCCTGCTGCCACCTCCTCTACTCCTCCTACTCCATCCTCTTTGCTAACCTCCTCGGCTGAGTCCTCTTCTGCTGTTGCGTCTTGCTCCACACCAACTGCACCCCCCCAGCTCCCCAGGGGCTATTCCACATGCCGGATACGACAGTGTCACGCTGTCTTGGGGTTGACTTGCCTGAAAGCAGAGAGTCACACCGGACCAGCACTACTGTCCGCCCTGAATGCACAGGTGGATCAGTGGCTGACCCCGCACCAACTGGAGATCGGCAAAGTGGTGTGTGACAACGGGAGCAATTTGTTGGCGGCATTGAATTTGGGCAAGTTGACACATGTGCCGTGCATGGCACATGTGTTGAATCTGATTGTGCAACGTTTTGTGCAGAAGTACCCAGGCTTACAGGACGTCCTCAAGCAGGCCAGGAAGGTGTGTGGCCATTTCAGGCGTTCCTACACGGCCATGGCGCACTTTGCAGATATTCAGCGGCGAAACAACATGCCAGTGAGGCGCTTGATTTGCGACAGCCCGACACGTTGGAATTCAACACTGCTAATGTTCGACCGCCTGCTCCAACAAGAAAAAGCGGTCAACGAGTATTTGTATGACCGGGGTGCTAGGACAGCCTCTGCGGAGCTGGGTATTTTTTTGCCACGCTACTGGACGCTCATGCGCAATGCCTGTAGGCTCATGCGTCCTTTTGAGGAGGTGACAAACCTAGTGAGTCGCACTGAAGGCACCATCAGCGACATCATCCCATATGTTTTTTTCCTGGAGCGTGCCCTGCGAAGAGTGCTGGATCAGGCCGTAGATGAGCGTGAAGAGGAAGAGGAAGAGTTGTGGTCACCATCACCACCACCAGAAACAGCCTTACCATCGATTGCTGGACCTGCGGCAACACTGGAAGAGGAGTGTGAGGAAGAGGAGTCAGAGGAGGAATGTGGCTTTGAGGAGGAGGAACACCAACCACAGCAGGCATCCCAGGGTGCTCGTTGTCACCTATCTGGTACCCGTGGTGTTGTACGTGGCTGGGGGGAAGAACACACCTTCAATGACATCAGTGAGGACGAGGAATTGGACATGAGTAGCTCGGCATCCAACCTTGTCCAAATGGGGTCTTTCATGCTGTCATGCCTGTTGAGAGACCCTCGTATAAAAAGGCTGAAGGAGAACGACCTGTACTGGGTGGCCACGCTACTAGACCCCCGGTATAAGCAGAAAGTCTGTGACATGTTACCCAATTACCGGCAGTCGCAAAGGATGCAGCAGCTACAAAATAAGTTAAAAACTATGCTCTACACAGCGTATAAGGGTGATGTCACAGCACAACGGGAATCCAACAGGGGAAGAGGTGAAAGTAATCCTCCTCCTACCACCACAACCACGCCGGCAAGGACAGGACGCTTTACAGACGTCTTGTTGATGGAGGACATGCGGAGCTTTTTTAGTCCTATGCATCGCCACAGCCCTTCGGGGTCCACCCTCAGAGAACGACTCGACCGACAGGTAGCAGACTACCTTGCCTTAACTGCAGATATCGACACTCTGAGGAGCGATGAACCCCTTGACTACTGGGTGTGCAGGCTTGACCTGTGGCCTGAGCTATCCCAGTTTGCCATTGAACTTCTGGCCTGCCCCGCTTCAAGTGTGCTGTCAGAAAGGACCTTCAGCGCAGCAGGAGGTATTGTCACTGAGAAGAGAAGTCGCCTAGGTCAAAAAAGTCTTGATTACCTCACGTTTATTAAGATGAATGAGGCATGGATCCCGAAGGGACTGACAGTGGGGGATGCATTTGACTAAAAAAGGCCTGGTGATGACTGAGATGCCTTGGCCTAAAAATGGTCCACACGCTGCTGTATATAATCATTCTCTGCATGCCGGATGACTTACGTGACGTCTCCGCCACCAACTACGGTTCAAGCAGCAATGTTTTAGTGCACTTTCTGCCTTAAAACCTCAATTTTTCAGGCCGCTGCTACAGCAGCGGCTGCAACAATACCTACTTTTTCATGCATGTGTACATGCCTAATTTTTCTGGCCTCTGGTGCTACACTGTGGCTGCAAAAAAACAAAAAACAAAAAAAAAGGCACATACATGTGTCAATTCCCCTTCGTGATCGTTACCTTGTCGTGGTGAAGGGGCTTGCGTATCACAATGAAGCGATCACCTCTAGGATTGTGTTGGCACACCCCAGATGATAAGGTCGTTGCTTCATTGTGTACAGACCAAAAGCGATCCGCAGGATAATTTTTCATAAAAAAAAACATTCATTTTCTTTCATTCTTTCTGCGGAGCTGGGTATTTTTTGGCCGCGTTACTGAATGCTCATGAACAATGGCTGTAGGCTCATGCGTCCTTTTGCGGAGATGACAACCCTGGTGGTCAGTCGAACCCAAGGCAACATCATCGACCTCATCCCATATGCGTTTTTTCTGGAGCGTGCCCTGCGAAGAGTACTGGATCAGGCTGTAGATGAGCATGAAGAGGAAGAGTTGTGGTCCTCATCACCACCAGAAGCAGCCTTGTCGTTGTCAATTGCTGGACCTGTGGCAACGCAGAGAGAGGAGTCTGAAGAAGAGAAGTCAGAGGAGGAAGGTGGCTTTGAGGAGGTGGAATACCAGCCACAGCAGGCGTCCCAGGGGGCTTGTTCTCACCTTTCGGGGACCCTTGGTGTTGTATGTGGCTGGGTGGAGGAAGAGACCTTCAATGATGTCAGTGAGGACAAGGAACGGGACATGGCTAGCTTGGTATCCAACCTTGTGCAAATTGGGAGTTTGCGGTTGTGCAAATGGACTGACTGACTGTTAAACGGGGAGTTTGGTCTGTCAGAGTTTGGTCTGTCACTGTGAAGCGGGCAACGGGCGTAACCCTTACACTACTTGACCGATAAAACATCATACCTGATCGTATTCACACACTGGATGTTTTAGTGCTGGTTTACACTGCCGCTACCACTAAAGTAGCGTCGCTTCCAGTGCGACTTTGGCGCGACTTAGCGCGACTTTGGCGCGACCTCATCGCGAGGTGACTTTTTATTTGGCCAATCACAATATCATGTTTTGTTACCGTCACCTAATTTCCTTTTCCTGTTTTTTGTTTTACATATTTCCCCATGTGTGCAGTGTTGTCTGTGTCATAGCTCAACTGATAGGCATGTTTGCCTTGGCATATCATATTTCAGCTTGCCAGAAAGAAAAAAAGACAGCTGGAAAGACACTGCATTAGTTTTCTACTAAAAATCATAAGAAAAATGCTGTTTTTTTTGGGTTGTGGACATACTACAGAGCTGAAACTTGACAGGTACACTTTTTAGACCCCCCAGACACTAAATACAAAAAATGACATGCCTGCCTAAAAAAATGCCCGATAAATGCCTGCAAGAGAAAAAGACAGCCGCAGAGAAGCCGTATTCCTGAAAATATAAGAAAAATGCTGTTTTTTAGGGGTTCTGGACATGCTACAGATCTGAAACTTGACGGTACACTTTTGTGACCCCCCAGACACTAAATACAAAAAATGACATGCCTGCCTAAAAAAATGCCCGATAAATGCCTGCAAGAGAAAAAGACAGCCGCAGAGAAGCCGTATTCCTGAAAATATAAGAAAAATGCTGTTTTTTAGGGGTTCTGGACATGCTACAGATCTGAAACTTGACAGGTACACTTTTGTGACCCCCCAGACACTAAATACAAAAAATGACATGCCTGCCTAAAAAAATGCCCGATAAATGCCTGCAAGAGAAAAAGACAGCCGCAGAGAAGCCGTATTCCTGAAAATATAAGAAAAATGCTGTTTTTTAGGGGTTCTGGACATGCTACAGAGCTGAAACTTGACAGGTACACTTTTGTGACCCCCCAGACACTAAATACAAAAAATGACATGCCTGCCTAAAAAAATGCCCGATAAATGCCTGCAAGAGAAAAAGACAGCCGCAGAGAAGCCGTATTCCTGAAAATATAAGAAAAATGCTGTTTTTTAGGGGTTCTGGACATGCTACAGATCTGAAACTTGACAGGTACACTTTTGTGACCCCCCAGACACTAAATACAAAAAATGACATGCCTGCCTAAAAAAATGCCCGATAAATGCCTGCAAGAGAAAAAGACAGCCGCAGAGAAGCCGTATTCCTGAAAATATAAGAAAAATGCTGTTTTTTAGGGGTTCTGGACATGCTACAGATCTGAAACTTGACAGGTACACTTTTGTGACCCCCCAGACACTAAATACAAAAAATGACATGCCTGCCTAAAAAAATGCCCGATAAATGCCTGCAAGAGAAAAAGACAGCCGCAGAGAAGCCGTATTCCTGAAAATATAAGAAAAATGCTGTTTTTTAGGGGTTCTGGACATGCTACAGAGCTGAAACTTGACAGGTACACTTTTGTGACCCCCCAGACACTAAATACAAAAAATGACATGCCTGCCTAAAAAAATGCCCGATAAATGCCTGCAAGAGAAAAAGCCAGCCGCAGAGAAGCCGTATTCCTGAAAATATAAGAAAAATGCTGTTTTTTAGGGGTTCTGGACATGCTACAGAGCTGAAACTTGACAGGTACACTTTTTAGACCCCCCAGACACTAAATACAAAAAATGACATGCCTGCCTAAAAAAATGCCCGATAAATGCCTGCAAGAGAAAAAGCCAGCCGCAGAGAAGCCGTATTCCTGAAAATATAAGAAAAATGCTGTTTTTTAGGGGTTCTGGACATGCTACAGAGCTGAAACTTGACAGGTACACTTTTGTGACCCCCCAGACACTAAATACAAAAAATGACATGCCTGCCTAAAAAAATGCCCGATAAATGCCTGCAAGAGAAAAAGCCAGCCGCAGAGAAGCCATATTCCTGAAAATATAAGAAAAATGCTGTTTTTTAGGGGTTCTGGACATGCTACAGAGCTGAAACTTCACAGGTACACTTTTTAGACCCCCCAGATGCTAAATCCAAAGAAATTTTTTATTTTTTATTTTTTTAATTTTTCCAATAATTGGCTCTCTATCAAAAAATTATAATTTTTAAGAACTTTTTTTTGCGTGATCCCTCTCCGGCATGCCACAGTCCAGGTGTTAGTCCCCTTGAAACAACTTTTCCATCACTATTGTGGCCAGAAAGAGTCCCTGTGTGTTTTAAAATTCGCCTGCCTATTGAAGTCTATGGCGGTTCGCCCGGTTCGCCGGTTCGCGAACATTTGCCGATGTTCGCGTTCGCCGTTCGCGAACCGCGAATTTTAGGTTCGCGACATCACTATTCCTCATATCTCCTAAACTAAGGTATAAATTTAATTAATTTCTGCATGAATAAGAAGCTGTGAGTTCCATAACTAAAACACCCTGAGAACACAGGTTAGCCTATGTACGTGTTTGACAATCAAATCAGCAGCAAACATGATCCCTTTACACATCATTTTCATTACCATGTAGAAAAAAAAAATATCTTGCTAAATGCTTGAATGCTGTTGACATCAGCAAAGTGATCTCAGATGAATTAAAGCAGAATAATGCTTAGGACCTCATTAAACGTAAATAGTCATCTGCATGGATAGTCGTCTGCTTTTAAACTGTGATTAGATTCTAATGTGTAGCATTAGTTAAAATCAACTTCAAAGAAACAACCCTTGAAAGCTTGCTGCACAGAGTTTGATTTTGTTTCAGATTTCGCCTGCAAGATTGAAAATGTTTACCAAAATTGTGGTGACTACCTGATCAAATCATACGGACTTAGGTAAATCCTCTTATTATAGAAGATCTATCATCTTTCATCTATCAGCTTTACAGTACTGTTCCAAATGGGACAAATTATGTGTAGTACTATGTCTCATGCTTCTAAGCACTTTCTAACCCTAGTCATGAGTACCGATCTGAACATCCCCGCCCCCATTGTGACCTGTCCCTACACTACCCACATGTAAAATGCATGCCTCTGAGCCAGTGCTATCTGGACTTTCCTTTTGTTTTTGCCCACCTGCCTGCACTCATGTTGCTGATCTCTGCCTGAACCCTGGATATCCTCTGCCTTCTGTCCTCGCCTGCTATTGATCATCTGTTACCGACCCGGCTTGTCTGACCTCGCTTCCTGTGTCTCTCACTCTGCATGCACCTGCCTGCTGCCTGCTGCCACCAGCCTGAAGTCTGCCAGTTCTGCCTACCTGCTGTTACCTTCTGGTCCACCCTGGTGATGCCCCCACCATCTGAAGGATGTTCCAGGCACCCTTACACCACCACGCTCTCATGGCAACTGTCACAACATCGGTGGTCCTGGAGCAGGGGTTGTATGAGAGGCCTTCCCTCTGCACATCAGGCTCAGCCGTCAGGTACGTGACATAGGCTGACAGTGGACCATGACAAGGTACCTGGCTGGGTGGCAGCAGTTGAATAGCAGGCTGGAACAAGCAAGTACCAGCTGGTGGCAGACCTGTGATGGAAGGGAGAAACAATTGCAGACCTCTAGTGTAGTAAAAGGTTAACAGGGCTTTATTAAAAACAACATATTATGTGTTCACAAAATAAAATGTGAAAAAGCACATATAGTCCATGAGAAAGAGTCCACTCAACACACAATGCAGTCACAAGGAAAGAATGGAAGAGCAGTCACTGTGTGGCCAGCTGACAGGTGAAAAACTGGGCTGGATTCCAGAAGTCTTTGCTGCTCCTGCTCGGCTCGCTCAATCCCAAGAACAGCTCTCAGTGGATAATGATCTCCTGTAAAAGTGGGGTCACAGGACACGTTTTGAGGACTCCTCCTCTTCTTCAGCTTATTCCCACGGGCTACCCGCTCTCATTTAAATAGACCCCCACATGCTCCAAAGCACAGGGTTGGGGGTGACAATGACAGGCAGGTGATAAATGGGCACTGACTGGTCAGCACACAGGTGATGAGGAGTACCAGTTGCTGGCAGACAGATGTGTTCAGGCTGGTAGCAAGTAGGTGCTCAGAGTGGATTGCCTAACAGCATGTGAAATAGAGGCAGAGTCAGACAAGCTGGGTCAGAGACTGGTAGTCAGATACAAGCATGTAGACTGGAGCATAGTCAGATACAGACTAAAGTCAGTAGTGGATAAGCAGTACTGTGGCAGCAGGAACAAGCAGGAGCAAAAGTCAAGAACGAGCCATAGTCAGTACAGAGTTCAAGAAATGGTCAGGACAAGCCAGGTCAGTAACTGGTAATCGGATGTAGATAACAGGTCACAAATCTCATGGGAACACTGTAGATGATACAGCACTGAACCTGAGCAATGGTTCAGTTTAAATAGCTTGCCTGGCTCCAACATTAGTGACATATGTGCGAGCACAGGCACGCCATTGCACACACGGATGTAGACCTTCTTCATGTAGCACCCTCCTAGGTAGGTGCTAAAGAGTGAGTATAGTTCTGGCTCTGTCTGCCTATCAGAGGAGCAGCGGGAAAATTCTATATTGCTTTCTGCTTAACAGAGAGCAGGATCTGTGAGTTAGGTCTGCTCTTGTTTCTCAGTGTGTGATTCATCTGGTCTAGGGGAGTGTTTCACACTGGTCCAATAGGGAGGCATATTGGACAGTGATGGAAACCTGACCAATGGATACACAGGCTTTAATGCAGCCCCAGTGATTGGCACAGACTGCTTGTCTCGGTGCATTGTGGGGTGTAGTATAAAAGCCAGGAGCACATGTGCTGCGTGGTCTTTGGCTGGTGAGCAAAGTCCCGGAGGGAGGGTGGTGGCTGTCTCCTCCTCTGTAGCAGTGGCATGTGGTCACAGGCAGTCAACCTGGGGACCAGGAAGGAAGGAGCTGAACCCAGACGACCATGAGAGCTGGCTAGAGGGGTTGAGACACTGGAGACCCTCGAAAACAGTATCATGAGTACAGGGGATCGTGTCTAGGGGCCTGACCTGAGGGGGGCCACCCCGGAGTAAGATAGTCAGAGGACGGCTGTCAGCAGGTTGAGTGAAAAGGGGTACTAGGAGTGTATCCCGAATATAATTCATCCTGACAAGTAATCCTAAATTCATCTAATAGGCAAGATGAATCAGCAGCCTGGCTGCATCTTCCTACAGGAGTTCTCATCTATTGTGAATAGTTCAAGTTAGAGTATCCCACTCTTCCCTTCTCCCATCCCTAATTTAAATAAAACCACAAAAACAACTACATCCCCTAGAGCAGTGGTCTTCAACTCCGGTCCTCAGGGCCCACTAACAGGCCAGATTTTAGGTATTACCTTGGGGAGATGCAGACTAGAGTACTGCAATCAATGAGCAGCAAATTATATCACCTGGGATGTATTTCAGTTATCTTGCAAACCTGGCCTGTTGCTGGGCCCTGAGGGCCAGGGTTGAGGACCACTGCCCTAGAGTGTTCATTGACTGAGCTGGAGAGTAAAGAGTTCAATTCTGCATGCTGCAGTTGCTATTGGTAACCCAGGGGGATCCCAAGGTGTACAATCCAGCAGTCCTCAAGGGGGCAGTGCTACATGCATGTGGGTGTGTATGACTGTTTATCAGCCTACACCTGCATGCAGACATTTGTCTTAAGAAGCCATATTGCCTGCTTGCATGTCCTTCCTGACGGAAGCTTCTGAAAAGGCCTACTTAACAGAAATTGATTTGTATTCAATATGATCCCATCAGACAGTTCATATGTGCAATTTCCTTGTTGACTTGTCACTAGTAATTAGAAAATTTAGTAAAGTTCAGTTTGCTGGACGCTCACCAAACACTTAAAAAAACACTTGCAAATCCTGAACATAGAGCCCAAACTTAATTGAAGTCTATGGGAGAAAAGCCTGTAACCTTTTTGAAGGCAAGCTTACAAGTTTTTAGAGACAAAAAAGGCCGTGGGTAGCTGAACAATGCAAAAAAAAATAAAAAAGAATAAATACACAATTCCTTTATATAACCTTTTTGGTGGTGTACTAGTAGGATGTACTCCAGCAAAATGACATTTAAAAAACCTACTACTGCTAAATGACAGTTCAGGTCCTCTGCCTGGTTCTGTTGTTAGACAAAGCAGCCAGGAGTTCATGGTTGACTTCATTGACCAAATCATAATGGTTAATGATATTTGGTCAATGACATCAACATTAGCATCACCATCAGTTTTAGTCACTGGCTGGGGAGCTGTCATTTGAAGCAAGGGTCCAGCGAGAGCAGATTATCAATATGGATTGTGATGCTTGTGTCAGCAGGGTGTCATTCATCGTGACTGACAATGGATCTACATTATTCTTGACTAACAATGGATCTACATTATTCTTAAAACTGTTTTCTGCGCTTCGTGTGAATAGTCTACAGATTGTGCCAATATTCAATAATACAGACAGCTGCATTTATTGCACATATCAATACAAAAAACATTAAAAAAAAAGAAGAAAGAAAATGTTGCACTGTCATTTAAAATGGTTGTAAACGTGTACAGTATATGACAAAGTCTCCAATAAAATGATGATAATAAAAATGGTGCTCCACTTATAGGTGTAAAAATGTGCCTCTTATCAAATAAAATGACCTTATTACAGGGTCTGACCTCGATTTAGTTAGAACACCCCTCACTTTGGGTATGGAACATAGCTCCCATCAGAAAGGCTTATATGCATATGAGGAAAAATGGGTAATACTCGCGCCTAGGTGCAAAAAAAAAATATATATATATAGTGTCTGTGGGAAGCAGCAAAGTAATCAGGTGCACTATAAAATAGTGATCTAGGAATATGTGAGATAGGGAAATACTGCGCTACCCTTTTCTAACTAAATGAACAGCTTAAATAATGGGTTAATCAACGGTGTGAATATTATAAATATTGATATACTGTAAGTGAAAATAAATGAGTGTGGATCACTCCAATAAACTCAAATATATAGTGCAACAATTACCCATACAATATAATACAAAAACAATATATACAAATGGCAAGAATACGTGCAGAAATATTAATATGTGGCAAGAATACGTGCAAAAATATTACTGAGATTAATATAAATAAATATATTAGTGACAGTCCATAGAAACGTGACTAAAGTGCAAGGTGCTGTATAAAAAGTCTCTTTCGTGCAATTTGCGGTCGGTGGTGACTCCTGTGACCCTCTGTTTCACCCTTCAGTGCTCAAAGGTAAGGTAGCCCACTTACCAGATGTAGTGGATTCTTATGGCATACGCCAAAAAGAATCTATATGCGCTTGTGTGTATCTCCTGGTTTCAGATGATCCGGTTCCGTGTTGAGCCCATATACACTCGGGATAAACAAGAAAAGAAAATGCTCCTCATAGTGTAAAAAGGTAACGACCTTTATTTTCACTCGAACACATTGTAAAACACACTCTTCATATTAAAAACATCCGGTAAAAAGTCCATAAAAACACTGTGGTAAAACCTCCAAAAACAGTATAAACACTTGTGCAAACTCACAAGGAAAAACAGTGAGGGGTCACAGCAAAAAATGGGGTGCCCGTTTGAGGGTCAAATAGTAGGTAGATTGCCGCTACTGAGCTCCTGTATTGCCTCGCGGCACGATATGGCAGGACGCTGGTGTGGTTCCGCTGTTTGCGCCGTACCCGGAAGTGGTGTAACCGGCGTGCGGTCCAGCAGTAGCTCAGAGCGAGGCAGCGTGCGTACCAACTTGACCCGTTTCGTCAGAGATATGACGTCTTCGGAAGGGTCTCTGACGAATCATCATATCAATCATATCTCTGACGAAACGCGTCAAGTTGGTACGCACGCTGCCTCGCTCTGAGCTACTGCTGGACCGCACGCCGGTTACACCACTTCCGGGTACGGCGCAAACAGCGGAACCACACCAGCGTCCTGCCATATCGTGCCGCGAGGCAATACAGGAGCTCAGTAGCGGCAATCTACCTACTATTTGACCCTCAAACGGGCACCCCCTTTTTTGCTGTGACCCCTCACTGTTTTTCCTTGCGAGTTTGCACAAGTGTTTATACTGTTTTTGGAGGTTTTACCACAGTGTTTTTATGGACTTTTTACCGGATGTTTTTAATATGAAGAGTGTGTTTTACAATGTGTTCGAGTGAAAATAAAGGTCATTACCTTTTTACACTATGAGGAGCATTTTCTTTTCTTGTTTATCCCGAGTGTATATGGGCTCAACACGGAACCGGATCATCTGAAACCAGGAGATACACACAAGCGCATATAGATTCTTTTTGGCGTATGCCATAAGAATCCACTACATCTGGTAAGTGGGCTACCTTACCTTTGAGCACTGAAGGGTGAAACAGAGGGTCACAGGAGTCACCACCGACCGCAAATTGCACGAAAGAGACTTTTTATACAGCACCTTGCACTTTAGTCACGTTTCTATGGACTGTCACTAATATATTTATTTATATTAATCTCAGTAATATTTTTGCACGTATTCTTGCCACATATTAATATTTTTGCACGTATTCTTGCCATTTGTATATATTGTTTTTGTATTATATTGTATGGGTAATTGTTGCACTATATATTTGAGTTTATTGGAGTGATCCACACTCATTTATTTTCACTTACAGTATATCAATATTTATAATATTCACACCGTTGATTAACCCATTATTTAAGCTGTTCATTTAGTTAGAAAAGGGTAGCGCAGTATTTCCCTATCTCACTTATATGCATATGGCAATCGGCCCCTTAGTAAGGAGCTTCGGATCTCTCCGCAAATTATTAATCTCACATATTTATAAGGAGCAGGGTACGTGTGGAAAGAGGAAGAGGAGTGCTCATTGTGCAATGTCCACAAAAGATAATCTTTATTTAAAAAAAAGGCAAAGTATAGTAAAAAACCTTGCATTCAGTAAAGAAAACAGTCCAACGCACGGCGGGCGTGCTGACATCACCGCTATGACCACACCCTTTTTGAATGGATCTACATTTCTGGATGACATGAATAATTTGGATTTATACTGTGGATCAAGTTTTTTTGTTTTTTTTTTTGGAGGGGGTTAATAAAACACTTTTTCTATAGTGTGTGCATGTTAATCTACTTTAATGCAGAGAATGCGTTAAGGTAAAAATGTCTTGGCTTTAGAACCATTTTATTTCTGCAGTTAACCTGTTACACACACAAACAATAGCTGCCACCATGTGTTTTGTCAGAAACACACCATTTACAGCATGGGTGTCCAACCTTTTGGCCTCTTTGGGCCACATTGAGTGTAGAGAAATTTTCTCGGGCCGCATACAAAATATATACTATAGTTAAGGCATGTAATAAAATGCCGCCACGCCCCCCGCACTAATTTAACACAACTAGAGGATAATCAAATTAAATGGAATCAGTATACAGAGGTTTTCTTCTTCTGAGAGACAATAAAGGAAACTCTAACCACCATGACTACTTCAGTGATTTGAAGTGGTCATGGTGGTAGGAGTCAGAAACACTGCACATGCTCGCCTCCCCCCCCCCCTCAGCCTCTGCCTACCATTAGTTGTAGGCTGCTGTGGGCTTCCTTCCTCCCCAGCAACAAAAAAAATTGTCAGGGGGCAGTGGGACGCATTGCCTGCAGTTCTGGGCCGCATGTGGCCCTCGGGCCGCAGGTTGGACATGCCTGATTTACAGTATCTGCTGTAACAAGTCTGACCTTTAGGAAATGTCTGTGACACTCACTGTTATGTAGACAAGAAAGTAACAAAATTTAAATATAGTAATGTTCTTCAAAGAGACAAGGATTATTTTGGTTTTTATTTAGAGCATTTACAGAATCAGCTTAATGATTTCTAAATGTAATTTTAATGAAAGAAAAGAAAAACAAAGAAAATATTTACTGAACAAGTAAAACAGACAATAGCAATTTTGAAATAAAGAGAATACGTCTCTATTCACACTACCGCGACTTGTCAGCCTGACAAGTCGCGGTCCATGCAGTGCTACAGGACCGGTTCTAATAGGAGCAACACAAGACGCTCCGACTTAGAAAAAGGGTCCTGTACTACTTCGGGGCGACCTCGGAGCGACTTGCATAGACATTCATTATATCAAGTCCATGCAAGTCGCGTGCAAGTCACGGCGAAGTCACGGTGCACGCGACTTCACAGGTCGCCCCCGAAGTCGTGCCGCTTCAGTGTGAATGCGGGCTTAAAAGTAAAAAACTACTTACCAAAGTTTGCCTGGTCTTTTGTCCCCACAAAATTTAAATCACTGTAGCATATGTCTAATTCTGATAGAGTCACTGGCCTTCAGAAAAGACTCCTAGCATTTATATATAGTTCAATGGAACATTGAGAGCTCCAAAGCTGCAGATATAGCCATGTTTTCCCATGACAGTGGTTACAGAAATGACATAACCAATGAAATGGAGTGTGCTGAGGAGCTGTTGAAATATGTTATCCTAGTTTGGCTGACACCTCTTCAATGCCAGTTTTTATAGACAGACCAATATTTCAAGATGACTATATTCTACAGTCCTACAACCAACATGTAAATTCAACGTCAATCACATCATCTAACAATGCAGATAAATTTTCAATTGCAATAAACAGCATCTGATGGACCTACATGATGATACACATACATGATGGTTTGACCAAAAACCTCTCCAGCTGAACTCTCGCCACAAATGAAAGCTTCCTAACTGGCTACTGAATGTCAACAAATTGGTTGGCTGACGTCAATGACTAAATATTATTATGAGGATTTGGTCAATTACATAACCTGGGATGCATGCCAGCTTGTTTACTATTTAGAACAAGCTTTGCCATTTAGTGATGGTAGTAATACCGCCACAAAATGAATGACTTCCGGCTGCAGGTTTGGGAGGGTGAACTGGACAAATCTGCCCATTTAGTTTGCTGTGAATAATTTGGGTTGAGGTTGAACTTATGGTAAAAATGAACCCCCAAAATGTATCCCTGTTTGTCACTGTGATGTAAAATACCTTATCCCATGCACAAACAGGCTTCCTTGGTCCATGCCACTGATTCCCTGTAGCAATCCAGGCAATTGTTCTTAGTCTTAACAACTTATGAGTTCACAGGCACTGGACTTTTTGAGAGTTGCATGTCTGGAACATGTAGTTTAGTGTGGATTTATCTGCTATGTAGTAGTTCCGCTGGTGATGCTTGTGTAATTGCAAGTCTAGTAGCTCTGTAGACATGTAGACTGTAGTTAAAGCTTTCCAAGACTTCCCTGTAAGATTTGCATTCTGGGGAATTTCTTGAAGGCGTCTGTTAAAGGATAGGACATTCTGCATAACCCTCTGCACACTGCTAAATACCCTTTCTAGCAAACTTTGCAATGAAAAACAGGGATTTTTAGTTCACACATATTGCAATACATGTTTAAGCTTTCCAATTGCGTCAAAGTATTTCCTCTTATGGCCAGTCCTACTCTGCTCTGCCAATGCAAATGCTATGGTGGACACAATGCCAACATGGGGCAAACAGACACAAAATGGGGGAGAGCTACTAGGTTCAGGTCTGGTCACTGACCTGCATTGCAACAGAAAGAAGATTTACAATATTGGCATTGTGTCCACTGTAGCATTGCATTGGCAGAGCAGAATTTGACTGGCCATAAGAGGGATTACTTTGACACAGTTTGTCAGCTTAAGCATGTATTGCAATATGTGTGAACTAAAAATCAAACAAAAGACCGCACCAAGAAAGCATATGGTCAAAGGACCATAATAGTAAGACTCAGGGGTAGAGTAAACCAAAGTACAAAAATTAAAGAAATCTAAACCAAATGGAAAATTACAAAAGTCTTTATTTGTCTCAAAAATCTGTCTCAAAAATGAAAAAACAACCTTCCATCACCCTAAAAAAGACAACATTGTCTAATAAACCAAAAGTGCGTCTGGAAGCCACATACACATTCATACAATTACGCAATTAAACACATGGAAAAGGTACTAATTGTACAATGTAATGGACTGTATAGTGTGTGAGTGATACTTTGATATATCTACCACTGACAATGGCAAGCCTTTCAAGCCAGAGGGAAGAGCTCAAGCGTGAGGTGCACACAACCAAGAGCTCTCGGCTAATTGGCCATAATGCAGTATATCACTTCAAACTGGCACATCTGGGTGTAACAAATAAAGTTACAAGGGGGTGCAGCAAAAGAACTAGGATATAAGATATTAAATGTGCCACTATAGCCTAGACTGTAAAGTCCTGGAAATATTCCATAAGTATAATCATACAGATATCGGTGGACAATAACAATCAGTGGAAATCTGCATAAAGTCACAGCATAAGCATTTAGCCAGGTAAATTTGAGGCAAAGCAAAGTGAACAGGGAAATGACAGCATGCAGTCAAGCAGTAGCAAGTGTAGCAGAGCAGACAATGACTCGGGACCCGATCTCACAGCAATGGGAAGCAGTGACAGCAGAGGGAAAAATCAATGGGCTGCTAGGACATGTTACATGTTCCACCTTAACCACTTAAGCCCTGGAAGATTTTACCCCCTTCCTGACCAGGCCCTATTTTGCGATTTGGCACTGCGTGACTTTAACGGACAATTGCGCAGTCGTGCGACGCTGTACCTAAACAAATTTGACGTCCTTTTTTTTTCCACAAACAGAGCTTTCTTTTGGTGGTATTTGATTTGATTTTTTGATCATGCGCTATAAACAAAAAAAAAACGTCAATTTTGCAAAAATAACAATATTTTTCACATTTTTTTTATATGAAATTCCCTAAAAAATGTAAAAATCTAAATTTTTTAACATTTTTGGCCAATTTGTTTTCTGCTACATATGTTTGGTAAAAAAAAAAAAAAAATCGTGTATTTTGATTGGTTTGCACAAAAGTTATTGCGTTTACTAACTAAGGGAAAGATTTTTGTCATTTTTGTTGTTTTTTTTTTTAACGAGTAATGACGGCGATCTGCGATTTTTTTGCGGGACTGCGACATTGCGGCGGACAGATCGGTCCCTTGACTGACATTGACACTTTTGGGGGTACCAGTGACATTACTACAGTAATCAGTGCTATACATATGCACTGTTAGTGTAAAAATGACACTGGCAGGGAAGGGGTTAACTTTATTAGAGAAGGAGGGGTTAAGTGTGTCCCTAGGGGCGTGTTTCTAACTGTGCAGGGATGTGGCTTTTCATGTAACAGCAGAGATTTACGGTCCTACATAGCAGGACCGTATGATCTCTGCTGTTATACAGGGGAGAATGACAGGCGGCTTTGTTTACATTAGCCGCCTGCCTTTCTCCTTCTGTAACTGACGATCGCGAGTGACCAGCGGACATCGGGTCCGCTGGTCACTTGCGGAGGTGTCCGTGAACGAGCGGGGGCGCGCCTCCGGTGGCGCGCACTCGCCCCCTATTGGCTCGCAGGCGAGTGACGTACCGGTACGTCACTTTGCCTGCACGGGGCTGACCGCCGCAGTATATGTACTTGCGGCGGTCGGCAAGCGGTTAAATACTGGTGGAACATGTAACATGTTCCAAAAGGTGAACTGATCCTTTAAATCTCTCAATCTCTGCATTTGCTTGGTGATATTACATTAAGGATTTCCTATGCAAAATTTTTTCCTCTCACAGGAAAGTTTCAAACGCAAATGAAACAAATTGTATTCCACTGTCAGACGCTTATTCCTTTTTCACTAAAGACTGTGGAGAGAAATGCATTTACAATAGTAGATGTTATATTTGTGACGAATGCCATTTATGGTGATTTACTGTAAAAATCTCATAATGTTATAGCAAAGTGGAAGTCCACTGTGAAAGGACCTACAATACATAGTAGCAAGCAGAGTCAGGAAATGGCACTGGCTGGTGAGGTGGAATGTGTGTAACAGCAGTTTTGTCATGACAAGCAACGCAATATTAAATGGAAAATAGTATCTGTGCATCCCTACCTGGCCACTAGTATAATTCACATTTGCTTTGTTCCAACAATTCCTTGGTGACTCCCATTTGCAAGGTGTACTGTATATAGTGCTCTCTCAAGGTCTCTGGTACTAGTAAATAATGGCCATTTGCTTCATATAATGTCTTTTAGTTGGACTTGTACTGGGCATGCAACACAAGCTTATTTGAACTCAGATGATGTAACTGCATCTAAATGAGTAAATGCAACTACTTCAACATCCTCATTTTGTGTACGAGGTGTGGCAAGTAAAGGTAACGTTGGCAAACAATTGACAGTAAAACTTTTAAAATCTGGCTTGTATTATAATATACATTTAAAGTTCGGTAGCCTTACTGACCTTCTGGTATTATGCATTCCTGCTTGCTCTAGTGCCTTTGTGGTAAGCATTGTAGTTAAAGGAATATGGACGGGCTGAAAGATTAACTGTTTTGTTCTCTATATATCTGTTGCCCAAACACGTGCTACAGCTTTTGATCAGTAGAATACTTTCGCTTTGCTCCTTTAAGGATTCTGGATGCCAAAGCAACAGATATCTCTACCTGGTCTGGATGGCACAGTGTAAGGACTACAAAAAAGGCCATAGTCTGGGGGATTTGTAGTAACAATAACAGGTAGGGAAAACCCAAATAATACTAGTGCTGGCTTGCTTGCAATGAGCTGTTGACTGTTTCAAAGCAGGGCCAGTCCTTGCTTGCATTTCCCTGTAATAATGCTCTCAATGGCTCAGAGGCATATTTAGGAATGAATTTAAATACCATGAAGTATGACCTAAGAAAGCACGTAAGATGCTTGTATCACAGCTTTCATATGCTTAGGATGAGGGATTAGCTAAACAAATCTGGGAGCTGAATGTTAAAAACCAGTGTAGGGATCTGCTGCCCTGTACTGTTTGTATTTGTGAAAAACCTATCACAAAGTTAGGTATGATTATTTATCAGCACTGTCTGTCTCTGAGAGGCTGGCTTGGAAACCCCAGAAGGAAGAAGTGGAGAGAGAGAGAAAATGAGAGGACCTGAGACCTTGTGTCCCTATGGAAGAACTATTGCTATTTCAGAAGCAGGGGTTGTTGGGCAAGTGTTCCTATGTTATTAGTTTACTATTGTTGCCCATAGCTTCTGGGTGTATATATGTATTTATTCAATGACTAGTGACAGAAGTTTATTTGTTCCCTTGATGTCTCACATGCTAGTGCCAGATATTTCATCCGGTGACACAGTGTGAGTGTGTAGTGGTTACCTTGCTGTATGTTAGTAGGAGAACCTGTTTACTGCAATAGAGTTTATATGTAGCTCCTGTTAGTCTAGGTAACCCTGTTCCTTCTGATCTAGGATTCTACAGCTAGTTTTAACTCAAGGCTGAAACTCTAGCCTAGGCTAGAGCCAGGTTAGGCATCCAAGGGCCTCTTTTGGCAGGTTGCATGGCAGATTAGACGGTACTAGGGACTAAGTGTGAAGTAGATAGTCTGACCTGTAGTTTCAGTGCCACACTATGGTTCCTACTGATGAAAAAACTTCATTCCATCCTGGTTGAACAACAATTGGAGGGTCTCCTCATCACCACAGATCTTGTCGCCGACACCAAGATGAACGCTGTTTGGTGATCATCCTCAGGGGCCCCTGCAAATGAACTTTGCTGCAACATTCATCTGGAAGCATCTCTATTAATATCTATACATGATGTATACCCGGTTATATGTACACAATTGCACCAGGACTTTTGTTGGTCCTTTGGTAATCATTTCTGTCTCTACATTAGATGTATGTACTATTTTTAATCTCTTGTAAAAAAAAAGGTTGCAATATTCAATACTGGTGTGCAGCTATATAATTCTGGTTAATGTTATATGCTGGTTGCAGTAGTTTCTCTGCTCCCAGCAGTATAATGGGATTTTTTAATAATTGTTATGAAATGGAAGTTGGTATAGGTTTATATCTGCTGAGGTAGTTGACAATGAGACACTGAAGGCATTGCCAGCTTCATAATCAACAAAAGAGAAAACAGGCGCCTCTGAGTTAAGACTGCGATTTAATATGGCAAACAAGTAATAAAAACTTACATCAAGGTAAGTATAAGCAGACAAGATGGGTCCTTCCGGTGTCCGTGTGGAGGCTGGGGCTTGGACAGACTTGTATAAAGTACTCGAAATTTCTACTTGAGTAAAAGTACAAGTGCTCGATCAAAAAATTACTTGAGTAGAAGTGGAAGTGCTCGCAGAAAAAGTTACTTAAGTAGAAGTACTAAAGTATTCAACATTTTTTTTACTTAAGTATTGCAAGTAGTTTTTTCAAAAAATTTGCTACTTAAGTACTAAAAGTAAAAAGTACCAGTAGTTTTGAAAAAAAATTTCTACTCAAGTACTGAAAGTAGAAGTAGAAGTACTGTGTTATTTAGTTATTAAAGAAAGAAGTCAAAAGTATGAACATAATATTGTCTTTATTATTTCAAATGATTTATTCAAATGATTAACCGGTGTTTGTTAGTAGTTTCTTGATGCACTTTAAGCGCTGTAGCACCATTTATTTGTTTGTTTCATATTTTCTTTTTATTGGAAAGATTTGGTATAGCAGCTTTTATTATACACAGCCTTTATTTTCGTATGCGCTGATTTACAAATGACATTATACACATTTTTGTGAGCTTTATGCAACCTGCCATCTACTGTTCTGGCAGTGGTAATTTTTTTAAAAGTAACGAGTAACTATGCAGCACAAAAAAAAAAATACTTGAGTAGAAGTATCGAAATCATCGAAAAAATGTAGTGAAGTAAAAGTAGAAGTAGGAGAAAAAAATTCTACTCTAGGAAAGTACAGATACCGCATTTCGGTACTTAAGTACAGTACTTAAGTAGTTCTACTTCGTTACTATACATCTCTGGGCTTGGAGTCATCACTGTGGGTCTGTAATCATCTCCTCTCTTCCTCTTCCTGTCCAGCAGGAAGTGGAGGGTGTCACAGCAGTGAGATGGAGGCTTGGACAGCAGGGTGAAACCGCAGGGAGATGGAGGCTTGGGCCGCACGGTGGCCGTGATGCTTGTCCACAGGATCTTTCGGCGTAATGACTGACGCGTTTCCGAGCATGCGCACTGTGGTGGGAAACCAGCGCGCGCTCTTTTTTCAAAGTCCGATGTAAAAGGGAAAGAGAAGGACCAATTTATGTGTTCCGGGGACAATGCCCTCTTGTGGTGAAGTTATAAAATTACTATCAAAGTAAACATGACTCTACGTTATAGCTGTATGAGGAACAATGCCCTCTGGTGGTGAAGTTATTAACCACTTAAGCCCCGGAGGATTTTCCTGCTAAAAGACCAGGGGGTATTTTGCGATTCGGCACTGCGTGACTTTAACGGACAATTGCGCGGTCGTGCGACGCTGTACCTAAACGAATTTGACGTCCTTTTTTTCCCACAAACAGAGCTTTTTTTTGGTGGTATTTGATCACCTGTGCGATTTTTTGATCACGCGCTATAAACAAAAAAAGAGCGACAATTTTGCAAAAATAGCAATATTTTTCACATTTTTTTATATGAAATTCCCCAAAAAAAAAATTTAAAAATCAAAATTTTTTAACATTTTTGGCCAATTTGTTTTATCCTACCTATGTTTGGTAAAAAAAAATCGCAAAAAGCGTATTTTGATTGGTTTGCGCAAAAGTTATCGCGTTTACTAACAAAGGGAAAGATTTTTGTCATTTTTGTTGTTTTTTTTTTTAACGCGTAATGGCGGCGATCTGCGATTTTTTTTGCGGTACTGCGACATTGCGGCGGACAGATCGGACCCTTGACTGACATTTTTGACACTTTTGGGGTTACCAGTGACATTTCTACAGTAATCAGTGCTATACATATGCACTATTACTGTAAAAATACACTGGCAGTGAAGGGGTTAACTTTATTTGGGAGGGAGGGGCTGTGTGTGTCCCTAGGGGCGTGATTCTTACTGTGATTGGCTGTGGCTCTAGCTGTAAGGACACTGATCAACGGATCTACATACTAGATCCGTGTAATCAGTGTCTTTACAGCGAGGAGAATGACAGGCAGCTTGTTTACACACGCTGCCTGACATTCTCCCTCTTCCCCCGACGATCGCTGAGTGGCCGGCGGACATCGGGTCCGCTGGTCACACGCGCGGGGGGGTGCGTAACCGCACGGGAGCGGGAGCGCGCCTCCGCGGGCGCGCGCTCGCTCCCCAGACCCTCCCAGGCTAGTGACGTTAATTAACGTCACTCTGCCTGGCAGGGGCTGACCGCCGCAGTAAATCTACTTGCGGCGGTCGGCAAGCAGTTAAATTACTATCAAAGTAAACATGACTCTACGTTATGGCTGTATGAGGAACAATGGTCCCTCTAGAGGTCAAACCAGTAAGAAATAAAAATAAACAATAATATACATGTGATACGATGCATGACGAGAATAATGCCATGGACAATGAGAGGAAAATTAGAGGAAAAAAAAAAAACATGGGATGAAATTAGAAAGAAATGATAAATGTGGAAATAAAATTAAATATGAATAAAAATAAAAATAAAATATAAAAATTAAATTACAATAGAAATAAAAATCAAAAATGGGAAATTAAAAATAAAAAATAAAAATAAATGTAAACAAAATAAAGAATTGTATATGATGTATGCATATCATTAACTGAGACTAAATATACAATAAAAAAATATATATATATTTGTATGTGATAATGTAAAATTCTTATAGTATATATTGATACATGTATGTATAAAATCAGGAAATGGATACTAATGCAATGAGATGGATGGAATGGGAACAATGATGAATATCAACCTGAAAGAGGTATGAATATGGAATATTGCATTAGTATCCATTTTCTCATTTTATCATTTCTTTCTCATTTCATCCCATGTTTTTTTTTTTTTTTTTTTCTCTAATTTTCCTCTCATTGTCCATGGCATTATTCTCTTCATGCATCGTATCACATGTATATTATTGTTTATTTTTAGTTCTTACTGGTTTGACCTCTAGAGGGACCATTGTTCCTCATACAGCCATAACGTAGAGTCATGTTTACTTTGATAGTAATTTTATAACTTCACCACCAGAGGGCATTGTCCCCGGAACACCTAAATTGGTCCTTCTCTTTCCCTTTTACATCCGACTTTGAAAAAGGAGCGCGCGCTGGTTTCCCACCACAGTGCGCATGCTCGGAAATGCGTCAGTCATTACGCCGGAAGATCCTGTGGACAAGCATCACGGCCACCGTGCGGCCCAAGCCTCCATCTCACTGCGGTTTCACCCTGCTGTCCAAGCCTCCATCTCACTGCTGTGACACCCTCCACTTCCTGCTGGACAGGAAGAGGAAGAGAGGAGATGATTACAGACCCACAGTGATGACTCCAAGCCCCAGCCTCCACACGGACACTGGAAGGACCCATCTTGTCTGCTTATACTTACCTTGATGTAAGTTTTTATTACTTATTTGCCATATTAAATCGCAGTCTTAACTCAGAGGCGCCTGTTTTCTCTTTTGTTTGTTGCATATTTGGAGATCGCTTCTGCTCCCCAACAGGCTGGCCCTGAGCATTCAGACTATTTCCTCATCTCACCTTAAGACTTTATCATAGCCTTGATGTGCTATTATATGGACTATCGTTTTTATGTAGTGCTAACAGCTTGCACCACTTGTTCCATTTCTTGTCTGTAGCTTCATAATCAAACCCACTCTTCCACTTAGTGAAGGTTCTGGTTCTCTTATTTACCTTTAGAGGTTTAGTGCAACATCCTGTTTGGGGAGGGCAATTTGTCATAATCCCCCCCCCCACCAAAAAAAGAAGTCCTCAACAGTAGGGTTGAGCGAACCCGGACTGTATTGTTTTGGGTATTCGGTACCCGGACACGGAACGAACATTTCACTGTATGTTCGGGATACTGTCCATTGTTCGGTAATGTTAATTGATGTTTTGGTGCGGTTTTAATGTTTTGGCGTGGTTTTAATGGCATGGTCTCAACAGGTGCAAGGCAGCCAATCAGCAAGGGTTTAACTAGTGTGCCCTTAGAAGCCATCACAGCCATGCCTACAAAGGGCATGGCTGTGATTGGCCAGTGCAGCATGTGACCCAGACTCTATATAAGCTGGAGTCACATAGCGCCGCGCGTCACCCTGCTATAACAATACTAGGGAGAGGTTCCTGATGCTGCTGCTGAGGGAGAGGTAGGAGATTATTGTAGGGGCAGGCTGGAGATTGCGTTCAGGGAAAGAATAGGAAGAATCTTCTTTAATCAGACAGCGATCTACATTGATTTTATTGTGTGGGGGTGCAATGCACGATCTTTATGCCCTGACCTGAGCCCAGTGAGGAGGAGGAGGGAGAAAAAAAAAACTTTTCAGTCTGTTAGGTGGGCGGCGTGCGGTGTATAGCGGCCGTGTAATGCAAGCTCAGTGCATATGTGTCTGCTTAATCTGCATTTAAAAAGAAAAAAACTTTTTTCCTTCATATTTTACTTTGACATACATTGTTTAGACACTTCATTTTCTAAACTGCGCTTCAAAAAGCACCGATGTAAGGGGAAAATAATAATTTTTCAGTATTTACGGAAAAAAAAATATTTTTCAGTTTTTCATTCATACTTTACTGTGAAACTGTCATACAGCGTTTAGTCACTGCTGTTCAAATCTGCTCTTCAAAAATCACCAATTAAAAGGGAAAAATAGAAATTTTTCATTCATACATTACAGTGAGATACACCCATTGGATACTGTTGTTGTATTCCGCTTATCAATAAAAACCCATTTAGGGGAAAAAAAAATAATTGCGGCCTAGTCTGCATATGTTACAGTGAGCTACACCCATTGGATACTGTTGTTGTATTCTTCTTATCAATAAAAACCCATTTAGGGGAAAAAAAAATAAATTGCGGCCTAGTCTGCATATTTTACTGTGAGATACACCTTTTGTATACTGTTGTTCTATTCCGCTATTCAATAAACATCCTCCCATGTACTCATCTTGAGACATAAGTGGTTGGGCATCACTGCACTCCATCTCTTCCACTTCTGGGGCAGGACTATGTGGATGGCCCTGGGAAACCATGCGAACAGAGTCATCAAAAAGAAGAGACTGCTGCATGACTTGGGGCTCAGACTGCTTGGCTGATTTGCCAGGGGGTGAGGTGAAAGATTGATGGACATCGGCTGCAGGTGCCAACTCTGACCTTTCAGCAGAAGACTGGGTGGGAGACAATGTGAAGGAAGTGGAGGCACTGTCAGCAACCCAATCTACTATCGCCTGTACTTGTTCTGGCCTCAATATTTGTAGAGGCGCATTAGGCCCTGCCAAATACTGCTGTAAGGTTCTGTCGCCTACTCGCAGCTGGGAAAGGTGTTTCACTTGTGCGTGTAGCAGGCACAGATTGACCAAGTCCTCTCCTTGCAACAGGAGCTCTACCAGCAGCACCATGACCCAGCACTAACATGGTGGAGCAGTATGTGCGCACACGCCTAGACGTACTGAATGACGTGTCTGCCCCCTTCAACTTCTGGGTCTCCAAATTGGGCACATGGCCTGAGCTTGCCCTTTACGCCTTGGAGGTGCTAGCCTGCCCTGCAGCCAGTGTATTATCTGAATGTGTATTTAGCACAGCTGGGGGCGTTATCACAGACAAGCGCAGCCGCCTGTCCAGAGCCAATGTGGACAAGCTCACGTTCATTAAAATGAACCAGGCATGGATCCCACAGGACTTGTCCGTACCTTGTGCAGAATAGACATGTATACCGGCCTTACCCAGCCATTGTTGTATTTGATCTTTCTAACTCTTTTGGGGTGTACCCTAATTTAAAAATCAATAAAATTAAAAACAAAAACCAGTGTTGGCTACCTCGTCCTCCACCGCCTCTTCCACCTACACCGCCACATCCACTTCCACCTCAACCTCCTACTCCATATGGGCCTCACCCTCCTCCTCTACCGCTGCCGCTGTTTCCACCTACACCGCCATATCCACCGCCACCTCAACCTCCTACTCCATATGGGCCTCATCCTACTCCTACATCATTCAAGATTATTCTTTTTTATTTTTCATTTTTTTATGTTATTTTAAGTTATTTCCCTATCCACATTTGTTTGCAGAGCACTTGCCATGCTCTTAAGAAAATTTTGCTGCCATTTGCAGCCCTCTAGCCCTTTCCATGTAATTTTTAGAGCCATTTTAGTGCTCAAAAGTTCGGGTCACCATTGACTTAAATGGGGTTCGGGATCGGGGTAAAGTTCGGGTTAAGTCCGGGCCACAAATCCAGACTTTTTTTTTCAAGTTCGGCCGGACCAGCCGAACCCGGACATCCAGGTGTTCGATCAACTCTACTCAACAGTAATGACAGTTTTATTGGCTAATAGGTAAGAGAGTCTCAAACAAATGGCATGGGGGGGGGGGGGTGGTACTGCCCTGGTGAACATGCACCAAAAAACAAAAAATGTAAAACAAAAAAAATCAGGTTGGCAAGGAACAGCAATTTCAATAATGCTTAAAGTGAAACATTAAAAATACAAAATTCCTTTAACCCATTTACTGCCACTGCCATATGTCATACGGCACTGGAAGCAGGGGGTTTTACACATACACACACACACACATTAATATAGCAATAGTAAAAAGGTCAGATCTGAGCAGGGGAGGACTGGGCCAGGGGGTAGGGGGGCAATTGCCCCCTAGGCTGCCCTGATGCCCCGTAAAAAGGCTGCACCGCTGACCTACTGAGTGTGGGATAAAGACAAGGAAAGAGGGCAGGCCTTCCCCCCAGCATGGATGGTGTAAACTGTGTCTGAGCAGAGGCCGGTTCCATGGCCCCCTGGGGACTCTTCTACCCCTACCAACTCCACCCAACCTCTCCCTGTTGGCCAGGTCAGGAACCCAGATTCAGCTGGTAAGTAGAGAGCATCTGGAGCAGGGCTTCAGCTTGGAATGGGGGTCAGGAGGAGGATTGGGAGAGTGCGAGGGGGGGTGAGGGAAAATGGGAGGGGGTGGACTCTCTGCACCATGGGCCTCTGGTTTGTACTTGCCCCCTGGGCCGAAAGTTGCCAGTCTGCCCCTGGATCTGAGCATGTAGGCCCTTTACATTATATATATTATTAATACCTTAATAATATTATTAAATACCTTCTTCAGCTAGTGTATACAAAGGAGCATGGGGGAGCTCTTGTCAAAAATGGAGATGATATTGACACAAATGATCCATTATGGCTCAAAATTGGTATGGTCCAGAAATATTTAGATAGAATAAAGGTGAATAAAGCACCTGGACGGATGGCATCCACCCACATATCCTAAAAGAATTGAGCTCTGTCATTTCAAAGCCATTCTACTTTTTAGGGACTTGTTAATGACTGAAATAATACCACTGGATTGGCATAGGGCAAATGTGGTGCCTATCTTTAAAAAGGATTAAAGTATTTACCAAGTAACTATAGACCTGTTAGTTTAACTTCTATAGTCGGGAAGATACAGGAAAGTTTAATAAAAGACCACATAGATGGGTTCTTGCTGGAAAAAAATATTTTAAGCAACAGACAGCATGGGTTCATGAAGGACAGAAGTTGTCAGACAAACCTGATTTCTTTTTATGAGGAGGTAAGTAAAACCTTGGACAGAGGGGTGGCTGTGGATGTAGTATACTTGAATTTTGCCAAAGCTTTTGACACAGATCCCCACACACGGCTAATGTGTAAGGTAAAATCTACAGGCTTGGAACCATCAATTTGTAAATGGATAGAATTACTGGCTAAAAGATAGAATTCAGAGAGCAGTTGTTATTGATTATTACTCTGAATGGTCTAAAGTTATCAGTGGTGTACCCCAAGGTTCAGTGTTGGGACCCTTACTTTTTAAATGTATTTATAAATGATATAGGGTCTGGTATTAAAAGTACCATTTCAGTCTTTGCAGATGACACCAAGCTTTGCAGTGGAATATGTCCTTACAGGATGTCTCCAACTTACAAGCTCAGTGATGAGCACAGGGATCCGGTTTTCCTCCTATTTAGGAACACAGGTCTCTGTGTTCATCCAGTGAGTAAATCCCCCACACAGCTAGAAAGCATCCCCTAGGCACACATTTAACCCTTTGATCGCCCCTTGTGTTAACCCCTTCCCTGCCAATGTCATTATTACAGTGACAGTGCATATTGTTAGCATTGATTACTGTAGTAATGTCACTGGTCCCCCTCAAAGATGTCAGTTAGGTGTCTGATCTGTCCACCGCAATGTCACAGTCCCGCTAAAAAAAAAAAAAACGCTGATCGCCGCTATTACTAGTAAAAATAAATAAATAAAAATTACACAAATCTTTCCTCTAGTTTGTAGAAACGATAACTTTTGCGCAAACCATTCAAAATACACTTTTTGGGATTTTTTTATGAAAAATATGTAGCAGAATACAAATTGGCCTAAACTGATGAAGAAATTGGATTTTTGAATTTTTTTTTATTGGGAATGTTTTCTAGCAGAAAGTAAAAATATTGTTTTTTTTTTTTTTTTCAGAATTGTCGCTTTTTTTTTGTTTATAGCGCAAAAAATAAAAACCGCAGAGATTATCAAATTCCATTAAAAGAAAGTTCTATTTGTGGGAAAAAAAAGGACATCAATTGCATTTGGGTACAGCGTCGCACGACCGCGCAGTTGTCATTTAAAGTAACGCAGTGCTGTATCGCAAAAAAGGGCAGGGTCAATAAGGGAGTAAAACCTTCCAGTCCTTAAGTGGTTAATTGTGTAACGATGTGGCAAATGAGGTTTAATGTTGATAAATGTAAAGTTATGCACTTGGGGGACTAAGAATATGCATGCATCATACATACTAGGGGGGAGTACAACTGAAATCAATAGTGGAGATAGATCTGGGTGTTCTGGAAGATCATAAGCTTCATAATAGCATGCAATGCCAAGCTGCTGTTTCCAAAGCAAGCAAATTCCTTTGTTGTTTTAAGAGAGGCATGGATTCCAGAGAGAGAGATATCATGTTGCCCCTGTACAAATCATTAGTAAGACTTCATCTGGAATATGCAGTTCAGTTTTGTGCTACAGTTCATAAGAAGGACATGGGAGAACTGGAGAAAGTGCAGAGAAGTGCAACCAAACTGATAAGAGGCATGGAGGAGCTCAGCTATTAGGTGAGAAAAAATTAGCAGAACTGAAGTGGTTCTCTCTTGAGAAGAGAAGATTAAGGGAGGATCTGATAAACATGTATAAATACATAAGTGGTCCATATAATGAACTTGGTTATTCACAAGGGGACCAGGGGGCACTCTTAACATCTAGAGGAAAAAAGTTTTAATCTTCAAATACAGAAAAAGGATTCTTCACAGTAAGAGCTGTGAAAATGTGAAATAGACTCCCTCAAGAGTTATTCGCTTTGAGGTCATCACAGAGGGCAAGTGGGCACTCTTTACGTCTGGGGGGAAAGAGATTTCATTTCTAAATAATAATTCTTTCCTAGATACACATATTATAACTGAATACTAACATTTATAGGTAAAGTTGATCCAGGGAATAACCGATTGCCTCTTGGGGAATCAGGAAGGATTTTTTTCCTCTGCTGGAGCAAATTGGATTATGCTTCATTGGGGTTTTTTTTCTTCTTCTCTATCAACTGTGGGAACAGGTGTGTGTGTGTGTGTGTGTGTTTAGCTCACAGGGATCACCTTTTCCAGGAAAATAAAGCCAGCATGCAGGTAATTTCTTAAAAGTCTGGTGGGTTGCCAGATTTATTTAGCAGAGGTTTGCACATATGAAAAAATAACAAAACAGTAAAATAAATCCTTGCTGTCCGGCGCTAAACTATACAGGATTTTTCCTCACTATACAGTGTGGGTCTGGTCCCCATCATCCACAAAACTTATGGTAAAGCAAACCTTTTCTTTCAAAGTCCAAAAAGAGCTCCTCTCTCAGATTCCCTTCTCAGGCCAGAGCATTTCTGTGCTCTCTTCCTGTTCATTTAAAGTCCACCTGAGCATGGACTCAAGTGACCCACAATCTCTGGACCGGAACCTAGCCTGTCACAGAGGCTGGAAAAACCCGGGCCGGATTCCGGTTCAGTCTCACACTACAGAACGTATGCGAGGTGAAATATAGTGATTATCTACTACCTCACCTTGCATACCATCACTATATATATATATATATATATATATATATATATATATATATATATATATATATAGAGTGTATATGTATATGTGTATATATGTGTGTATACAGTATATAAACAGAATCTCACAAAAGTGAGTACACCCTCACATTTTTGTAAATATTTTATTATATCTTTTCATGTGACATCACTGAAGAAATTGCACTTTGCTGCAATGTAAAGTAGTGAGTGTACAGCTTGTATAACAGTGTAAATTTGCTGTCTCCTCAAAATAACTCAACACACAGCCATTATTGTCTAAACCGCAGGCAATAAAAGTGAGTACACCCCTAAGTGAAAATGTCCAAATTGGGCCCAGTTAGCCATTTTCCCTCCCCAATGTCAAACGACTCATTAGTGTTGGCTGGTGTGGTTACACATTGGTTACACATGGTCTACGTTTGTGAGGCCAGTTGGATGTACTGCCAAATTCTCTGAAATGGCTTTGGAGACGGCTTACGGTAGGGAAATGAACATTCAATTCACGGGCAACAGCCCTGGTGGACATTCCTGCAGTCACTATGCCAATTGCATGCTACCTCAAAACTTGCAACATTTGTGACGTTGTGCTGTGTGATAAAACTGCACATTTTATAGTGGCCTTTTATTATGGCCAACCTAAGGCACATCTATACAATAATCATGCCGTCTAATCAGTATCTTGATATGCCACACCTGTGAGGTGGATGGATTATTTTGGCAAAGGAAAAGTACTTACTAACACAGATTTAGACAGATTTGTGAACAATATTTGAGAGAAATAGGCCTTTTGTGTACATAGAAAAAGTCTTAGATCTTTGAGTTCAGCTCATGAAAAATGGGGGCAAAAACAAAAGTGTTGCGTTTATAATTTTATATTTTGTTTAGTGTATGTACAGTATGTCATATAAGTGATTACACCACCTCACATTTTTGTAAAAATGTTATTATATCTTTTCATGTGACAACACTGAAGAAATGACACTTTGCTACAATGAAAAGTAGTGAGTGTACAGCTTGTATAACAGTGTAAATTTGCTGTCTCCTCAAAATAACTCAACACACAGCCATTAATGTCTAAACCGCTGGCAACAAAAGTGAGTACAACCCTAAGCAAAAATGTAAAAATTGGGCCCAAAGTGTCAATATTTTGTGTGGACACCATTATTTTCCAGCATTGCCTTAACCCTCTTGGGCATGGAGTTCACCAGAGCTTCACAGGTTGTCACTGGAGTCCTCTTCCATCCCTCCATGACAACATCACGGAGCTGGTGAATGTTAGAGATCTTGCACTCCTCCACCTTCCTTTTGAGGATGCCCCCCAGATGCTCAATAGGGTTTAGGTCTGGAGACATGCTTGGCTATTTCATCACCTTTATCCCCAGCTTCTTTAGCAAGGCAGTGGTAGTCTTGGAGGTGTGTTTGGGGTCATTATTATGTTGGAATACTGCCCTGCAGCCCAGTTTGCGAAGGGAGGGGATCATGCTCTGCTTCAGGCTGCATTCACATGTCAGCGTATTGATCGCGGGCAGAATCGCCGCGATTCCGCCCGTGATCCGGAAATCATTGCAAATCGCGGGACGCATGTGCATTGCCCGTGATTTGCAATAGCACCCCAAATGCTGTGCGATGTTTCCGCGATTTACGCCTACCGAATCGCGGTAACATCGCACAAAAAAAATCGCGGGACGCATTACGCTCCAAAGAAGCTCTTGTACTTTTTTGGGCGTAATGCGTCCCGCAATTTTTTTGTGCGCGATGTTACCGCGATTCGGCAGGCGGAAATCGCGGCAACATCGCACAGCGTTTGGGGTGCTATTGCAAATCACAGGCAACGCACATGCGTCCCGCGATTTGCAATGATTTCCGGATCGCGGGCGGAATCGCGGCAATTCTGCCTGCGATTAATACGCTGACATGTGAATGCAGCCTCAGTATCTCACAGTACATGTTGGCATTCATGGTTCCCTCAATGAACTGTAGCTCCCCAGTGTCGGCTGCACTCATGCAGCTACAGACCATGACACTCCCGCCACCATGCTTGACTATAGGCAAGACACACTTGCCTTTGTACTCCTCCCCTGACACCATCGGAAACCAAAAAAGTTTATCTTGGTCTCATCAGACCACAGGACATGGTTCCAGTAATCCATGTCCTTAGTCTGCTTGTTTTAAGCAAACTGTTTGAGGGCTTTCTTGTGCATCATCTTCAGAAGAAGCTTGCTTCTGGGATGTCAGCCATGCAGACCCCTTTGATGCAGTGTGCGGCGTATGGTGTCAGCATTGCCAGGCTGACCCCCCAGCCCTTCAACCTCTGCAACAATGCTGGCAGCACTCATACGTCTATTTCCCAAAGACAACCTCTGCATATGACACTGAGCATGTGCATAACTTCTTTGGTCGACCATGGCAAGACCTGTTCTGAGTAGAACCTGTCCTGTTAAGCTACTCTATGGTCTTGGCCACCATGCTGCAGCTCAGTTTCAGGGTCTTGGCAATCCTATAGCCTGGGCCTTCTTTATGCAGAGCAACAATTCTTTTTTTCAGATCCTCAGAGAGTTATTTGCCATGAGGTGCCATGTTGAACTTCCAGTGACCAGTATGAGAGAGTGAGAGCGATAACAAAAAATATAACACACCTGCTCCCCATTCACACCTGAGACCTTGTAACACTCGGCTACCAATGGCGCAGATTTTTTAAAAAAAGTTACAGTATTCAAAAATGCAGATTTTGGCATTTTGAATACTTTTTTTTTTATAATTGTATTTTTATCTGATTTTCTAGAACAAACAAAAGAAAACATAAAAACAAAAAAAAAAAAGCGAAAATATGACATAGTACACAAAAAGATGTCAAAAGTAGCACTGAACATAACATTTCTGCAGGTTTCACAGATAAAGAAACATCAAATCAGTACAATAAAACATGGAGGTCAGAGCTCAAATTACTCACAAAATAGGCTCATCATGAAATCAATGAACCTTTATGAAAAAATGATGCACAGGAAGTGCCTACTAAAACATAACAAAAGAAAATGGCAAATATAGAGACATAAATCAAGGCAAAGGAGCACCAAACTGACTGATCCCAGCACTCCCAGATTTTATTAAATTGTGGAATAGTGTCATGCACAATAGCAGTAAGGTATTCCATTCTCCGCATTTCAGCTATAAGCAAAAGAAATCGAGACGAAGACAAAGGTGCACTTGACAACCAGAAAAGCGGAATAATTCTCCTGGCGGCCAAGAGAATGTAAGAAATCAAACGTTTAAAAGGCTTGGCAATACCGGAGAAGGGACGACCCAGCAAGTAATGAACAGGATCAAGTGGAAGAGACAAATCTAATACTTTCTGGAGCAACATTATCACCTCAGTCCAAAAGGGCTGTATCAAAGGACATTGCCAGAAAATTTAAAATAGTGACCCTCTCAAGTACACAATGCCAGCGCAAGGCTGAGCAGGAAGGATACTGCCTATGTATAACCTCTGGAGTCCTATACCAAAACATCAGGATTTTAAGAGTAGTCTCTCTCTGTACCACACATTTGGAGGATTTAAAAGCAGAAGTCCAGATCTTATCCCACATTTGAGAAGTAATAGGTCGCTGTAACAGGTGTGCCCATTTGCGCACGTAGGAATGAGTGTTATCAGTAAGGGGAATAGCTTCATGGAGAATGCGGTAAATAAAGACACTACGTGTAACTGGTGGGGACCCTGGGCACACAAGTATTCAAAATACGTAGGTTTACCTAAATTTAAAGACGGGTACAAGGAATAGAATAAATGTCTGACTTGTAAATAAAAAAAAACAAAATGTGTGTAGGGATACCACATTTTTCCAGAATCTCATCAAAGGCATACAACCTACGAGTGACCTGGTGTACCAAATTTCAGAGTTTAAATAGGGAAGCCTGCATCCACGGTAGTATGCGACCAAAGAAAGAGTGTCTGGTAATATCGGACTGAACAATATAGTAGCAAGAGGAGGACATGGTGAAGAGAGAGAGAACTTCTGAAGGCAATAATGCCAAATTGTTAGGGTAAAAAGCATTGGGACAATACACAAATGTCTCAATATAGAATCTCTGTGTTAGGACTGTGACCAAATCTGGGAACATGGATGAACTGGATATAGGGAACTCCGTTCGATATCCGACCACCAGTTATGAGCCATCAGACCAGGAGATGATAGCCCAGAGGTGGGAGGCATGATAATATTTAAAAATGTCAGGAGCACCCAGCCCTCCCCTTGTCCTCAAGGAAAAGACCACCAAGCTCGTAATGCAATGGGCCTTTACATTCCAAATAAATTTAAGAAAACCTCTTTGTTTTGAATACTTTTAAGTGCAAAGGAGGGATTTGGGGTCTTTTAGACCCTAGATCCCTCTATAAAGAGTACCTGTCACTGCCTATTACTGTCACAAGGGATGTTTACATTTCTTGTGACTGCAATAAAAGTGATCAGATTTTATTTAATTTCTGTCCCCGAGGTGCTGTCATCATTACACTGCCGTGACGCTGGGCTCACAGTGCGGGGCAATTTCCTGGTAGACACGGGGCACCATCTGTTTGAGTCTGGGATACTACATTTGGTAAGATTTCTGGTTAATTCCTCTTGTCACATTTTATTCATCGGCTTCCTCACTTCACTGCTATGGCTATATTCTGGTTGTTGCACCTCCTTCTGCAGGGCCTTTACCTGTGCACATCTCTTCAGCTCCCTTCTCTCTTTCCCTTCCCTTTTCCCTCCCTTTCTGGGCTTATTTTTTTTTTTCCAAAAGGGCTTATTTTTCCCACTTTCATATATGCCTCCTTATTCATTTCAGGGTCCACTGCTGGATCTGTTACACTCCTCATGTACCCCACCTTATGCCACATCTATACATTTTTACTTTCTCCACGTCCTTTTTGAGCACTATGGCACTTTTTAATCCGTATACACTTATCTAATATTATATTATTTTTTCAAAAATGTATATATATTTTACAGACACTTGTATACGGTTGCCATATCTACGGTTCTATACTCTATACACCTGGACCTACACTCATAATGTGTGCGGCATGTCTCACCCTGTTCGCCTGCCTGTGCGCCCTCAGCTCCCGCAGGAGACATCCGGGGCCTTCTCCAGATTCCATGTTGCTTATGTGAGCTACCAAGTAGGTTTGGAAGTTCTCTTGGGGTTACATTTCCCCTTTCTTCCCCTTTTTGTTTTGGTTTTCCCCCTTTTTTTTGCAATTATCGTCATTGTGCCTTCATTCCTTACTCATTTTCTACAGATTTTTTACATACATCTACTCCTGATGAAGTGGCGATTTGGGACCACGAAAGGCGTTGAGGCTATGATGTTTGTTATATACTAAACTACTCTATTATCTGGAATTTTTACTCCCTTGATGTCATGCACATGATTTATTACTGTATCATTTTTTGGAATCAGCCCTGTTGTTTTTTTGCAATTGTATTTGGGGATTACTTATCAATTTTTTACCACCTTGATGATTTTACTCATTATATATTTTTCATTTGCTATGTATATATATATATCTGTATGTACCAATAAATGCTGTTTACCATTTCCCTGCCAGCCTTTCATGTCTTTCATTTAAAGTCCCAACCTCGCTCTTTTATGTCATTGAACAGGGATGGAGACGCACGGAAAGTCCCACCGTGCGTCTCATTTAAAGTCCCAAAATCCCCCCTCTTTTTTTGACAGTTGTGTTTAGGACACAAGCAAATGTGACAGTTAGCAATCCTGGCATTCCAGGAATGTAACTGTTAAATCAATGGGTTTAGTTCCATTTTATGATTTATTTCTGGGGCTGCCATAACTCCAGTATTTTTTTAAACTGCCGGCGGTCCTCTTTCTCATAAGGGTGGTTCCCAGTGGCGTCTCTTGAGAAGAGGAGTTTAGGGGGCTTTTGATCAACATGTATAAATACATAAGGGGTCCATATTTTACCAAATACGTAAAGGTTTCTTTACAGTAAGAGCTGTGACAATGTGGAATAGATTCCCTCCGGAGGTGGTTCTTGCCAGCTCACTAGATTGCTTTAAAAACGGTCTGGATTCTTTCCTAGGTGTACATAATATATTTGGGTACTAATATTTATTGGTAAAGTTGATCCAGGGAATATCTGATTGCCTCTCGAGGGACCAGGAAGGAATTTTTTTCCCCTGCTGTAGCAAATTGGATCATGCTTTTCTGGGGTTTTTCGCCTTCCTCTGGATCATCTGCGGGTATAGGATTGTGTATATGGGATTGTATGGTTGGGTTTTTTTTACTGTTTTTTGTTGTTTATTGATTGACCAGATGGACTTATGTCTTTTTTTTTTTTTTTAACCTGACTAACTATGTAACTATGTATATCTAAACCTTCTCCCACCCCCATTCTAAGCCTAGTCTAACTACCCTGTGAAAAGAAAGATGTCTATGCTTACTAATCTGACGGCGCTATGGTCCGGTCACATGATCTCTCCAGTGGCTGCCTTCAGTGAAAAAGAAATAGTGTGAACAATGGCTGCAGAGCCTCCGCAGTGATCATACAAATACAAACTCCACTTTTGTTGAGAAAAATACATTCCTCCCTCGGTGATCTATGTACATTACAAGGATTTTAACAAACGTTGTTGCAAATTTTACCTTTTGGTATTATGAAGAAATCCCTGTGTGTTTGTATGTATCCATATGGGAAAGTGAATCTAATGAGAGTGGTTTCCTTATTATCAATCAGCTCTGCACCTGCAGAGCACTAACGAGGAAAGCTACTGGGCCTGCATCCCTTTAGACGTAGTTTCCTATTGGAAGAATCTCACCAAAAATTACATTTTTGTTGCAGCGGATGCCTGAAATCTGACTTCTAACTTAGTGCAGACTTCTGGGAAAATTCGTGAGCCAATCACACAAGCAGGAAATTACTAATCTGGGGGGTGTTCAGTACACATTCTGTGTACAGAACACCTCCAGGTAGCCATATTGTATTGCATTTTCATAAAGAAAAAAAAACAGAACTGCAGATTGAAAAGGAAAGGTAATTTTTATTGACATTCAATTACAATATGACTTGTGTCGCTATTGTATACGCCATATTATTTTTTCTTTATGTGCTATCCCCCCCCCCACAAAAGTGGAGTTACCCTTTAAGTATAGTTAGGATTTGACTGGACTTCCATTTCCAAGTTCTGTTTACACTGCCCCTTTTAGATGTACTTTATGCACTGGTGGGATACTTTTTAAAGCTCAACTCTCATTAAAACTTTTTTAATGTTGGATAAAGTAAATAAATATTAGAATCCCTGCCAACTGTTTATTGCTGCTTGTGGCACTATTTGGGAGATTTCTATGCACGTACTGTCTATTTAAAGGGTGTCACAACAAAAAGTAGTGCAATGTTTCTTGACTTTTATTTTGACAAGTGTAAGAAAAAACAAGAAGCAGGTGGAACTACCACTAAAAGGGACAAAGATGCCAATAAGTAGACATGACCTGCCTTTGCCATTTGTTCCCAGAGATACGCACTCTTTATTTTACTACCTACCTTTACTTGATCATTCCATACAATTATAATTAGAAAGCTACTTATGGAGCCAACACAGTACAAGTGGATAGGATGGGAGGATCAATATTAATAGCAATGGAGTTAGACTAAATTGGCCAGGGACTGTTGTAGTGGTAGTTAAACAGTTACTGCTTCAGATACTATCTTGCTAGTTTCAAGTTTAATATATTATGAAATATCACTAATAAAAAGAAAAAGCATAATTAGCTGAGTACACACTTAAAATATAATACATTATAAATGACATATAATTGATATGGTAATCTGTATAATTGTGCTTCCTTGATTATGTTGTTTCCTATATTTGTTATGTAAAGTTCAAGTATTAGCTGCAACTGTTTAAAGTAATTGTAAAGCTCTGTTTTCTTTCTTTTCGTTCTTTAAATAAAATAACAAAGATGTTATACTTACCTGCTCTGTGCAATGTTTTTGAACAGAGCAACCCTGATCCTCCTCTTCTCGTGTCCCCCACTGGAACTCCTGGCTCCTCCCCTCTGCCAAGTGTGCCCAAAGTCCATAAGACACACAGAGCGGGGCTCAGCCCTGCCCTCTGATTCCTCACTACTGGCTCTGATTGACAGTAGTGGGAGCCAATGACTCCCACTGCTGTATCTGAGCCAATGAGTAGAGAGAGAGCCATGAGAGGCTCGGCTCTCATGCGCATCGCTGGATCGAGATTGGGCTCAGGTATGTATTTAGGGAGGGCTGCAGGGGAAGCTACATGCAGTTTTTTTTTACCTTACTGCTTAGAATGCAGATTTTCGAAAATCAACTGCGGAGCTGACATTGCGGGCTCCCTGGACAGGTAAGTGTCTATTTATTAAAAGTCAGCAGCTACAGTATTTGCTGACTTTTCATTTAATTTTTTTTTTAACAGCTGGAACACTGCTTTAGGTAAATCAACCCCAATGAGACTGTTTAGAATTCACAGGGTAAGCAGACTGGTGCAGAGAAAAAAGCTGGAGTTGGAGAGGCATGGAGGTAAAAAGAAGACAGACTGTAGGTAGGAGTGCATGGATTACCAAGACCAGGCTACAGGTAGAGGGACACAAGGCTGGGAGCAGACTGACCTGCCCAAACCATGAAAACACATTACTGGCAGCCAACTACCACCATATACTTGGTTATGTCATATGTATCAATAGAAAGCATGTTTGCGGAGTGTGCCATTAGCCAAAGGAGGCATTTGAGATGCGATTGGAGAATAAATAGTAGTAGCAGTTATACCCCTCCATAGGATTTGCTGGGTTCCAGTGCTGTAATCTGACTGGGCATGAGATAAAATGGGGTGAGCATGGACAGTTGGTTCAGGGTAAGTAGTGCAGTCTGGGAGGATAAAGGAGCACACGGGCAGGACTGTGTTAGGAAGGGGGAAATAGGAAGACATCTAGTGTCTTTGTGGGCTGCACCTACCAGCATGGTCTGTCAGCTGAGCCTTGTAGTGCCACAGTACTGTTTAAGAGTATAAAACATTGGCTTACTTCAATGTACATATAAAGTGGCTGTGCTCAAATATCCAGGCATTTAAGCATTTAAAACAAACATTTAAAATGTGACAATTTTTATTAGCTGGGTAACTGTTACCCACCATATCCAAAATGAGGGAGCCGGGCTTTAATAAATACAAGTAAACACAATTATTGACCCTCTGCTTAACTCAGCAACATATGTGCATACATCTGTGAGGATGACAGGCAAGTCTTTACTTGGCTTACATGTACTCTGTGTGCTGTTCTAAAAGGAAAAAAAATATTCTTTGCTGCATTTTATGCACAATAAAACAGGCCTGAATTAAAATTCCATTAACCTAGATTATTGTTAGGTTTTCCTCAATTTGACTTTGTGGATGAAATGCTTGCTAAAAATCATTTCTAACCGTATCCATTAGGGAGTAATATTTATGAATTATTCCAGTGATTATGCTGCAAGATGTGATGAACTTCATTGTTTTGATAATACTGAATAATAAAGTGGTTGTAAACCCCCTTGTAATGTTTGTACCTATAGGTAAGCCTATAACCAGGCTTACCTATAGGTACTGTAAATATCTCCTAAACTTGCACTGTTTAGGAGATATTTAGATTTAATGCAGTTGATGACGTCATTGCCGCATGCACTCTGAAAAAACAGCCAGCTGTGTTGTTTCTTCAGAGCCCTGTGCTGTGACCGGCGGCTCCCATGCGCGGGAGTGAAGTCATGTGGTTTCGGCCAGTAGCACAGCCGGAGTCTGCAGACCCGGAAGAAAGACGGGTGAAGATGGATTTGGCCTCCAGTGGGGACAGTGAGGGCTTCATTTGGAGGTAAGTGTCATATAATGTGCTAGTATGTGATGCATACTAGCACATTATGCCTTTACTTTCCAGGTAAGAAAAAAACAAAAAAAAAATCAACTTTACTTCCTTCAATTTTATTTCCGCAGTGAGGTTCACCTTATATTCTTGATTTTGTTTTCAGTTTATTAAAGCATTTATTCACAAGCTATCCCAACAATTAGGTATATTATACTAGTGGTCATTATAATATTGCAAATAATGTGCTGAATTCAAGGTTGTAGCAATAATTAATTCATACAACAATGTCGCCTATACATTGTATATTTTTAGAATTATTTTACAAGTCATGTGTCCACAGATAGCAGCCATCTTGGCCATGACGTATCCAATTTAGGGTGTGCCCCTATCCTCAATTGATCAATTGCATTTGGAAGGATTGGGAAACAGAGATTTCGGGCACAGGAGTTTTGTTAAAAAGATTTCTTTTATTCAACACAGAACTAAATATTTTAAAATCATAGAAAAATACAGGCAAATAATTGTGTATTAAGGACACAGTGAGACCACACAACAATGGTCTATGTTGTACAATATCTCAGTGCATAGAACTTATAAAAGTCGGTTTACATACAGTTCAAAGTACAAGATCATTAGTAGTCATATAATCCTTGGAAACGTATTGCTTGTTATCAGAAGAACCGCCGACGGACACCCAAGCAGTATGGTGCCGGTCAGCAGGGTCGACTGAAAATATAAGTTAACATTCACCATGTAATATATGACCTTTGCTCGACATGTTTCGCTTTCTTAGACAAAAAAGCTTCATCTGGAGCATATCATTTCTTTTGTCTGTGTGAGAAATAACAGTATTTAGATAGATTACATATATGTGTTACCTTATTTTCAGTATGTTATAATTACAATTGCATATCATTTATCTTTCCTTTTAATTACATATAATCGTCTTACACATCTCAGATAAGTCCTTCTATTTTTGCAATATTAACACAATATAACATTGGGTCTTAAGTTGCATTCAGACACTAGAGGAGTTTAGGGGAAAGAACGGAGGTTGCCAATAGTGAGTATATGTGGGGATCCATGCTGTAATTATAGTATAAGCATATATATCCTATTTATATACCTGGTAAATGGACAGAAAGATGTATACATACCTGTACATATAGTAATCAGGCACATATCTCAATTTCCATAGAGAATTCTTTAACGAGGAGGACTGTGCGTTTTGGGAAACTCAAAAAGGCAATGTATAGTGACATAGTAGTGAGGGTAGTCACTCCATGTCTCATATCTGGGTGGATGAGAGCAGAAAAAACAATGTTTGTCAGAGTAGTAAGCGTTTTAATTCTATGATATCACTTTAAGGGAAAGCCCATAGGAATGCCAAACCATAAGCTCAAATGTTCTAAAGTGGTAAAATCTGTATGCCTCATGCTTGTTATAAGAGTGTGTAAGTACCCATAGAGCCCATAGAACATCTGCCCTAAAAGGGGGGGGGGGGGGGGGGGGCAACAGAAAAGACACATAGTCATTCTGGACCGTAAGAGAAGACAGGTGCCATGCGTTTATAAACGATTACACACTAACATATAGAGTTTACCCATTCGTATATGGGCTACCCCTGTAATAAAATATATATCATGTATACTGATTTGCTTTCACACACATATGTGAAAATGTGTGTGTAATCAATTTCGTATCCGGCCCACCCTCCTCTATAATAGTAGGGGGGTGACCAGGGTTATATATAGATAAGCAGTTGCTACATGAGGTCCAAGATGAGTACATGCAAAGCGTACTTAGAATAAACATAAGTAATAAACATAGTAGTAAATATATATAGAGTGCCACCCAAGATGATAGATCGCTATGCAGTACAAAAGTTCCAAACATACACAGACACCTTAGCAATGCTCACCAAACTTAGGAAGGACCAGAGCCTAAATGTAGGGAGCATGTCTCCTCTGCTTGTATGTCGGCTGTTAAGCACAGTAAGATTAAGGTGAATTCCCGGATATCACAAAAGTGTAATGTTACAGTATTAATACTGGCCATATAAAGCTTACCCCTTGCCACGCTGTTCCCAGCTTCCGCACAGTCCTCACCGGATGGGGAACCTCCACCATACCAGGGCTTGTAAATGGCGCCCTTAAGTAGCATGGATCCCGGGTGGTTCGTCAAACGGACGTCACCGCCCCGGCCACTCCCACCGGACATCGCTCGAGAGCTAGCGCGGGGACACCCCGGCGAGGCTCTCGGCTTAGTCACAGGTGTATGCAGACTATACAGAGGCAGGAAGTGCCTCCGCAGTCCGCTCAGGTGCCACAGGAAGTTCCGCCCGGAAGGGGCGGGACTGACCTGCGGCCTATCTGGCCGCACATATCTCACTGATGAGGCCGACCTCCATGCTTACCCACACTGCCCCCACAGGATCGGTCCGCAATTACATCAGAATTCTAATTGCCTGAAATGAAAAAACAACACAACAAGGACAGAAATTATATATTTAAAAAATACAGATATAAAAGCAAATTTCACTAAGGTACAAAAATGTTCCTGGTGAAACCAGGAGATATATATCGGTAACATATTTGTTTATCAAAAATTATTCTATAACCATGTTTATTTTTTGACATTAACCACTAGTAAGGGCTTCAATAGTAACAGCCCTAATGAAAGAACAGGGGCTGAACTGCCCCCTACTAGAAACACTTCCATACTTCAAACCCCAAGAGAAAGTTGCATATTTTGACTTATTATAAATCCTCAAGATCATAGTATTGATGAGATAGGGATTATAGCACAAAAAACTGTTTGTTATACATAAGAAAGGAAGAGGGGTATATGTGCCATAAGACCTATTTAATGTGAAGAGGTATCAGAATAATTGAATATATGTATATACGGGGGGAGGATGATCACGCCAAAACCAAGCCGACACCCTGACCCATATATCCCACAGAGGGCCATTATCGTAACCCGAGTATACTACTCGAGGTCAATTAGATCTGTTGGCATTAGGTAAGCAAGGAAACCTTCACAGAAAGGGTTTGTACGACTGTGTTTCGTTTAACCCAGGTCTATAAGTGGCATTGAGACGCTCTATCCAGAGAGTTTCTCTCTGGAGAATTTTTTTGTCCCAGTTGCCACCCCGAGGATCTTGAGGGATAACCTCAAGCACATAAAATCTTGCCTTTTTGGGATTGAACCTGTGGTATAGGTCAAGGTGTCTGCTCACGGGCGTGATCATCCTTCCCCCTGCTGATACGTACACATGGTCATTTATCCTTTGGCGGAGCTCTCTTATAGTTTTACCTATATAGAACATACCGCAGGTGCAATGCATCATGTATACCACTCCACGTGTGCTACAGTCGGCTCGAAATTTTGGAGCAAACGTCTCCCCATTAGGTAAAGTGTATTCAGTATTCTCCTCTATCCAAGGACATAAAGCGCATTTGCGACATTTATAAGTACCTCTACCTGTTGTTACTTTATTTCTAATGGGTTGATAGTGGCTTGTTGTTAGTTGATCTCTTAAAGATCTTGTTCTCCTGAAAACAATTTGGGGATGTTTGCCCACGTATTTGTTTATAACTGGATCATCACGAAGAAGATGCCAGTTCCGTTCAAGAATATCTCTCAATACTTTTTCATGAGCAGAGTATTTGGTTATTAGTTTAACTGTCGATTGCGTATTTGGAGATTTGGCTCTAAAGATGAGGCTGTTTCTATTTTGAGAAAACGCTTTGTTAAAAGCTGTTCTCAACAGACGCTTACTGTATCCACGAGCCATTAGGCGTTCTCGTAAAAGGTTAGCCTGTATTTTGAAATCCTTATCAGATGTGCAATTACACCGTAGGCGTATGTATTGGGCGTATGGAATACTACGTATAAGCGCCCCTGGGTGGGCGCTAGACGCATGTAATATTACATTCCCTGACGTCTCCTTTCTGTATAGGTTAGTCGTCAGGTGTCCATCCACATGTTTGAGTACCGTTAGGTCAAGGAAATTAACACTCGAGTCACTGATGGTAGATGTTAACTTCAAGTTGAAGTCGTTTATATTTAGTTGGGCAATAAACTCATCTAGCATTGATTTTGAACCTGTCCAGACAGCAAAAATGTCGTCTATATAACGAAACCAGATTGCCACAGAGGAAAAAAAATGGGATAAATTTTCATCTGATGTGATTTGTCGCTCCCACCCCCCCAGGTACAGGTTGGCGTAGGCCGGGGCACAACAAGTGCCCATGGCCACGCCCTGCACCTGGAGGTAGTGGGACCCGTTGAAAGTGAACCAGTTGTGTTTCAAAATAAACAATAGAAGTTCCAAAATAAAATCACAAAATGGCCAAGTGTGATGATCTTGCTCATATAAGAACGTGCGTATCATCCCGACGCCCTGCTCGTGAGGGATACTGGAGTATAATGCCTCCACATCCAAAGTCACGAGCAGGGCGTCGGGAGGAACCACCATATCTTCAATCATTTTTAAAAACTCGAGTGTGTCCTTGACGTATGACGGTAACCGCACTACGTGTGGTAGTAAATAATAATCGATCAAACGACTCGCATTTTCAGTTAAACTTCCAATGCCCGATACAATAGGCCTCCCCGGTGGAGAAGTTAAATTTTTATGGGTTTTTGGGAGTGAATAGAATGTCGCCTGTCTCGGAAATTTGTTGTTAAGAAAATTATAACAGTCTTTGTCTATAAGAGCCAATTGATATGCACGTCCAATTATGTCCAAATACTCTGCTTTAAATTCTGTAGTAACCGATGGGGATATCTTTTTGTACCATGTACGATTTGAGAGGATATTAAGGCACATTTTTTCGTATCCCTCTCGAGTCATCAATACTAGGTTACCACCCTTATCTGAGGGTTTGATAACCAAGTCTGTATGGTTTCTTAGTTTGTTAAGCATCTGTAGTTGTTGTTTAGAAAGATTATTTTGTGTTGATTTTAGCTCACAATTTTTAATCTCACCTACCACTGTGGTCAGAAAAGCCAAAAGGTTAGGATTTGTAGTCAAGTCAGGGAAATTATTGGATTTTGGTTTGAAGGGGACCTGTCTTGGATTTGCTGTCTTTGTTTGTATAGGTTGATCGGGGGACTGGGAATCCGGAAGACTGCCTTCCTCCAATAGTAAGATTAGATCCCGTAGAACACGGAATTCTTGCATTGTATAATGTTTTATTTTTTCTGAAATTTCTTTATCTTGTGTATTGCGTTGTCTTTCTGGGTCGTAGATATGTTTATACGTCAAGTTCCTTATGAACATATAGACGTCCTTTATGGTCTCATATCTATCCATAGGAGTAGATGGACAGAACGTGAGGCCAAGTTCAAGGACCTCTTGTTCTTGGGGGGAGAAGTGATAAGGGGTTAAGTTAATGATCGATAATTTTAAGTGGGAAGGCTTAGTGATGTGCTCAGGGGAAAATTTGAGGCCTGGGCCTGTGAAGCTGCAAAGTGGCCATCAATAGTGGTTTGTCTAAGAGAGGTAGTGCTGGGTATATTTAAAGGTAGTGTGTTAGAAAAAACCGGTGCCACAGCACCTAGTGAATGTGTTTGAGAATTAGATGTGAAATCTTGTGTGGATGGATTACTTGAATTAGTGTTAGTGGATAAGGGTTGCAACATTTGTATCGCTTGGAGAGCCAGGGGTCCCAAATAAGGGTCCTGTGCTTCCAAACCATCTTGTGTGAGTGCCTCGACAGATCGAACAGTCTGTCCAATTTGAGTCCCCCCAGTTCCTAATGGTTGAAATTTGGAAGTTTCATCGGGTCGCTTTTTGGAGCGTGGTGTGTAATTGGCTCCTTCCTGTTGTCCTCGTTTACGTGTCGCCATGTCTGTTTTTGGTCTAGTATCTTGATTAGATCTAATCGATGTTTTGGATCTATTAGATTGTGCGGAGATCGAAGACGAGTCTGATTCCCAGTCGGTTTCCCTTGGACCTGTATTCAACATCTGTTCACGGGGGCCTCGCGAATAGCGGGGTCGCCTTGAACTATTGGGTCCCGGCCATCGGTAAGCATAGCCTTCCGTGAAGGCCATCTTATCTTTTAAAAATTTAGTTTGTTTTTTACCAATGATATCCCTATTAAGTTTGATTCCATACTCCTTCACCTCCTTCCATCTTGCCTCGTAATGTATATGTTTTTTTAGATTCTCGTTCTTAGTATATAAAGATGATAACTCAGTATCCAAAGTAGCTAGGTCTAATTTGTATTGGGACACCAACAGCTGGCACAAGTCGGTACTGCATTTGGTTAGAATACGTTCCCACAAAGTTCTAAACTCGCTCGAAGCATTATCGAAGGAGGGGAATAGATGAATCCTCAGACCCATAGGGCATACATTTGCCTGTATATACTTCAAGAAAAATTCTATATGCCAATATAGATTTGACTTTTTTTTAATAAGTCTCTTTACTGTATTAATATATTGGTTTAGGCTTATATCGTCCTTGGCCGGGATGTTACAGGTAGATTCAATTTCAGTCATAAGACCCGTCCATGCATTTCCAACGAAATCCATGGTTGTCCTATGAGTTCTATCAGTTGTTGTTAGAATGATTTATGGTCTCTTCTATATAGGTTTCTATTTTTTGAAGAAATGTGTATAAATTATGGCTTGACTAAATAAACAAATACAAAATTATCTTCAAAGGCCAGATGCAGGCCAAAAATTGGCACTAGAAAATTATAGGCAACTTTTTACGGGGTTTTTTTGCATAAAAGATGTTTCACGATCCTTCCATATGATACTGCTCAAATATAATATGTATACAAGGTAATAAGTGATACTTAAACCTATATACTTTGCTGCTTGCCACTTCCCAGGATGGCTGGTGCTTCCACCTTTATATCAGAATTATTTTACAAGTCATGTGTCCACAGATAGCAGCCATCTTGGCCATGACGTATCCAATTTAGGGTGTGCCCCTATCCTCAATTGATCAATTGCATTTGGAAGGATTGGGAAACAGAGATTTCGGGCACAGGAGTTTTGTTAAAAAGATTTCTTTTATTCAACACAGAACTAAATATTTTAAAATCATAGAAAAATACAGGCAAATAATTGTGTATTAAGGACACAGTGAGACCACACAACAATGGTCTATGTTGTACAATATCTCAGTGCATAGAACTTATAAAAGTCGGTTTACATACAGTTCAAAGTACAAGATCATTAGTAGTCATATAATCCTTGGAAACGTATTGCTTGTTATCAGAAGAACCGCCGACGGACACCCAAGCAGTATGGTGCCGGTCAGCAGGGTCGACTGAAAATATAAGTTAACATTCACCATGTAATATATGACCTTTGCTCGACATGTTTCGCTTTCTTAGACAAAAAAGCTTCATCTGGAGCATATCATTTCTTTTGTCTGTGTGAGAAATAACAGTATTTAGATAGATTACATATATGTGTTACCTTATTTTCAGTATGTTATAATTACAATTGCATATCATTTATCTTTCCTTTTAATTACATATAATCGTCTTACACATCTCAGATAAGTCCTTCTATTTTTGCAATATTAACACAATATAACATTGGGTCTTAAGTTGCATTCAGACACTAGAGGAGTTTAGGGGAAAGAACGGAGGTTGCCAATAGTGAGTATATGTGGGGATCCATGCTGTAATTATAGTATAAGCATATATATCCTATTTATATACCTGGTAAATGGACAGAAAGATGTATACATACCTGTACATATAGTAATCAGGCACATATCTCAATTTCCATAGAGAATTCTTTAACGAGGAGGACTGTGCGTTTTGGGAAACTCAAAAAGGCAATGTATAGTGACATAGTAGTGAGGGTAGTCACTCCATGTCTCATATCTGGGTGGATGAGAGCAGAAAAAACAATGTTTGTCAGAGTAGTAAGCGTTTTAATTCTATGATATCACTTTAAGGGAAAGCCCATAGGAATGCCAAACCATAAGCTCAAATGTTCTAAAGTGGTAAAATCTGTATGCCTCATGCTTGTTATAAGAGTGTGTAAGTACCCATAGAGCCCATAGAACATCTGCCCTAAAAGGGGGGGGGGGGGCAACAGAAAAGACACATAGTCATTCTGGACCGTAAGAGAAGACAGGTGCCATGCGTTTATAAACGATTACACACTAACATATAGAGTTTACCCATTCGTATATGGGCTACCCCTGTAATAAAATATATATCATGTATACTGATTTGCTTTCACACACATATGTGAAAATGTGTGTGTAATCAATTTCGTATCCGGCCCACCCTCCTCTATAATAGTAGGGGGGTGACCAGGGTTATATATAGATAAGCAGTTGCTACATGAGGTCCAAGATGAGTACATGCAAAGCGTACTTAGAATAAACATAAGTAATAAACATAGTAGTAAATATATATAGAGTGCCACCCAAGATGATAGATCGCTATGCAGTACAAAAGTTCCAAACATACACAGACACCTTAGCAATGCTCACCAAACTTAGGAAGGACCAGAGCCTAAATGTAGGGAGCATGTCTCCTCTGCTTGTATGTCGGCTGTTAAGCACAGTAAGATTAAGGTGAATTCCCGGATATCACAAAAGTGTAATGTTACAGTATTAATACTGGCCATATAAAGCTTACCCCTTGCCACGCTGTTCCCAGCTTCCGCACAGTCCTCACCGGATGGGGAACCTCCACCATACCAGGGCTTGTAAATGGCGCCCTTAAGTAGCATGGATCCCGGGTGGTTCGTCAAACGGACGTCACCGCCCCGGCCACTCCCACCGGACATCGCTCGAGAGCTAGCGCGGGGACACCCCGGCGAGGCTCTCGGCTTAGTCACAGGTGTATGCAGACTATACAGAGGCAGGAAGTGCCTCCGCAGTCCGCTCAGGTGCCACAGGAAGTTCCGCCCGGAAGGGGCGGGACTGACCTGCGGCCTATCTGGCCGCACATATCTCACTGATGAGGCCGACCTCCATGCTTACCCACACTGCCCCCACAGGATCGGTCCGCAATTACATCAGAATTCTAATTGCCTGAAATGAAAAAACAACACAACAAGGACAGAAATTATATATTTAAAAAATACAGATATAAAAGCAAATTTCACTAAGGTACAAAAATGTTCCTGGTGAAACCAGGAGATATATATCGGTAACATATTTGTTTATCAAAAATTATTCTATAACCATGTTTATTTTTTGACATTAACCACTAGTAAGGGCTTCAATAGTAACAGCCCTAATGAAAGAACAGGGGCTGAACTGCCCCCTACTAGAAACACTTCCATACTTCAAACCCCAAGAGAAAGTTGCATATTTTGACTTATTATAAATCCTCAAGATCATAGTATTGATGAGATAGGGATTATAGCACAAAAAACTGTTTGTTATACATAAGAAAGGAAGAGGGGTATATGTGCCATAAGACCTATTTAATGTGAAGAGGTATCAGAATAATTGAATATATGTATATACGGGGGGAGGATGATCACGCCAAAACCAAGCCGACACCCTGACCCATATATCCCACAGAGGGCCATTATCGTAACCCGAGTATACTACTCGAGGTCAATTAGATCTGTTGGCATTAGGTAAGCAAGGAAACCTTCACAGAAAGGGTTTGTACGACTGTGTTTCGTTTAACCCAGGTCTATAAGTGGCATTGAGACGCTCTATCCAGAGAGTTTCTCTCTGGAGAATTTTTTTGTCCCAGTTGCCACCCCGAGGATCTTGAGGGATAACCTCAAGCACATAAAATCTTGCCTTTTTGGGATTGAACCTGTGGTATAGGTCAAGGTGTCTGCTCACGGGCGTGATCATCCTTCCCCCTGCTGATACGTACACATGGTCATTTATCCTTTGGCGGAGCTCTCTTATAGTTTTACCTATATAGAACATACCGCAGGTGCAATGCATCATGTATACCACTCCACGTGTGCTACAGTCGGCTCGAAATTTTGGAGCAAACGTCTCCCCATTAGGTAAAGTGTATTCAGTATTCTCCTCTATCCAAGGACATAAAGCGCATTTGCGACATTTATAAGTACCTCTACCTGTTGTTACTTTATTTCTAATGGGTTGATAGTGGCTTGTTGTTAGTTGATCTCTTAAAGATCTTGTTCTCCTGAAAACAATTTGGGGATGTTTGCCCACGTATTTGTTTATAACTGGATCATCACGAAGAAGATGCCAGTTCCGTTCAAGAATATCTCTCAATACTTTTTCATGAGCAGAGTATTTGGTTATTAGTTTAACTGTCGATTGCGTATTTGGAGATTTGGCTCTAAAGATGAGGCTGTTTCTATTTTGAGAAAACGCTTTGTTAAAAGCTGTTCTCAACAGACGCTTACTGTATCCACGAGCCATTAGGCGTTCTCGTAAAAGGTTAGCCTGTATTTTGAAATCCTTATCAGATGTGCAATTACACCGTAGGCGTATGTATTGGGCGTATGGAATACTACGTATAAGCGCCCCTGGGTGGGCGCTAGACGCATGTAATATTACATTCCCTGACGTCTCCTTTCTGTATAGGTTAGTCGTCAGGTGTCCATCCACATGTTTGAGTACCGTTAGGTCAAGGAAATTAACACTCGAGTCACTGATGGTAGATGTTAACTTCAAGTTGAAGTCGTTTATATTTAGTTGGGCAATAAACTCATCTAGCATTGATTTTGAACCTGTCCAGACAGCAAAAATGTCGTCTATATAACGAAACCAGATTGCCACAGAGGAAAAAAAAATGGGATAAATTTTCATCTGATGTGATTTGTCGCTCCCACCCCCCCAGGTACAGAGACAGGCGACATTCTATTCACTCCCAAAAACCCATAAAAATTTAACTTCTCCACCGGGGAGGCCTATTGTATCGGGCATTGGAAGTTTAACTGAAAATGCGAGTCGTTTGATCGATTATTATTTACTACCACACGTAGTGCGGTTACCGTCATACGTCAAGGACACACTCGAGTTTTTAAAAATGATTGAAGATATGGTGGTTCCTCCCGACGCCCTGCTCGTGACTTTGGATGTGGAGGCATTATACTCCAGTATCCCTCACGAGCAGGGCGTCGGGATGATACGCACGTTCTTATATGAGCAAGATCATCACACTTGGCCATTTTGTGATTTTATTTTGGAACTTCTATTGTTTATTTTGAAACACAACTGGTTCACTTTCAACGGGTCCCACTACCTCCAGGTGCAGGGCGTGGCCATGGGCACTTGTTGTGCCCCGGCCTACGCCAACCTGTACCTGGGGGGGTGGGAGCGACAAATCACATCAGATGAAAATTTATCCCATTTTTTTTCCTCTGTGGCAATCTGGTTTCGTTATATAGACGACATTTTTGCTGTCTGGACAGGTTCAAAATCAATGCTAGATGAGTTTATTGCCCAACTAAATATAAACGACTTCAACTTGAAGTTAACATCTACCATCAGTGACTCGAGTGTTAATTTCCTTGACCTAACGGTACTCAAACATGTGGATGGACACCTGACGACTAACCTATACAGAAAGGAGACGTCAGGGAATGTAATATTACATGCGTCTAGCGCCCACCCAGGGGCGCTTATACGTAGTATTCCATACGCCCAATACATACGCCTACGGTGTAATTGCACATCTGATAAGGATTTCAAAATACAGGCTAACCTTTTACGAGAACGCCTAATGGCTCGTGGATACAGTAAGCGTCTGTTGAGAACAGCTTTTAACAAAGCGTTTTCTCAAAATAGAAACAGCCTCATCTTTAGAGCCAAATCTCCAAATACGCAATCGACAGTTAAACTAATAACCAAATACTCTGCTCATGAAAAAGTATTGAGAGATATTCTTGAACGGAACTGGCATCTTCTTCGTGATGATCCAGTTATAAACAAATACGTGGGCAAACATCCCCAAATTGTTTTCAGGAGAACAAGATCTTTAAGAGATCAACTAACAACAAGCCACTATCAACCCATTAGAAATAAAGTAACAACAGGTAGAGGTACTTATAAATGTCGCAAATGCGCTTTATGTCCTTGGATAGAGGAGAATACTGAATACACTTTACCTAATGGGGAGACGTTTGCTCCAAAATTTCGAGCCGACTGTAGCACACGTGGAGTGGTATACATGATGCATTGCACCTGCGGTATGTTCTATATAGGTAAAACTATAAGAGAGCTCCGCCAAAGGATAAATGACCATGTGTACGTATCAGCAGGGGGAAGGATGATCACGCCCGTGAGCAGACACCTTGACCTATACCACAGGTTCAATCCCAAAAAGGCAAGATTTTATGTGCTTGAGGTTATCCCTCAAGATCCTCGGGGTGGCAACTGGGACAAAAAAATTCTCCAGAGAGAAACTCTCTGGATAGAGCGTCTCAATGCCACTTATAGACCTGGGTTAAACGAAACACAGTCGTACAAACCCTTTCTGTGAAGGTTTCCTTGCTTACCTAATGCCAACAGATCTAATTGACCTCGAGTAGTATACTCGGGTTACGATAATGGCCCTCTGTGGGATATATGGGTCAGGGTGTCGGCTTGGTTTTGGCGTGATCATCCTCCCCCCGTATATACATATATTCAATTATTCTGATACCTCTTCACATTAAATAGGTCTTATGGCACATATACCCCTCTTCCTTTCTTATGTATAACAAACAGTTTTTTGTGCTATAATCCCTATCTCATCAATACTATGATCTTGAGGATTTATAATAAGTCAAAATATGCAACTTTCTCTTGGGGTTTGAAGTATGGAAGTGTTTCTAGTAGGGGGCAGTTCAGCCCCTGTTCTTTCATTAGGGCTGTTACTATTGAAGCCCTTACTAGTGGTTAATGTCAAAAAATAAACATGGTTATAGAATAATTTTTGATAAACAAATATGTTACCGATATATATCTCCTGGTTTCACCAGGAACATTTTTGTACCTTAGTGAAATTTGCTTTTATATCTGTATTTTTTAAATATATAATTTCTGTCCTTGTTGTGTTGTTTTTTCATTTCAGGCAATTAGAATTCTGATGTAATTGCGGACCGATCCTGTGGGGGCAGTGTGGGTAAGCATGGAGGTCGGCCTCATCAGTGAGATATGTGCGGCCAGATAGGCCGCAGGTCAGTCCCGCCCCTTCCGGGCGGAACTTCCTGTGGCACCTGAGCGGACTGCGGAGGCACTTCCTGCCTCTGTATAGTCTGCATACACCTGTGACTAAGCCGAGAGCCTCGCCGGGGTGTCCCCGCGCTAGCTCTCGAGCGATGTCCGGTGGGAGTGGCCGGGGCGGTGACGTCCGTTTGACGAACCACCCGGGATCCATGCTACTTAAGGGCGCCATTTACAAGCCCTGGTATGGTGGAGGTTCCCCATCCGGTGAGGACTGTGCGGAAGCTGGGAACAGCGTGGCAAGGGGTAAGCTTTATATGGCCAGTATTAATACTGTAACATTACACTTTTGTGATATCCGGGAATTCACCTTAATCTTACTGTGCTTAACAGCCGACATACAAGCAGAGGAGACATGCTCCCTACATTTAGGCTCTGGTCCTTCCTAAGTTTGGTGAGCATTGCTAAGGTGTCTGTGTATGTTTGGAACTTTTGTACTGCATAGCGATCTATCATCTTGGGTGGCACTCTATATATATTTACTACTATGTTTATTACTTATGTTTATTCTAAGTACGCTTTGCATGTACTCATCTTGGACCTCATGTAGCAACTGCTTATCTATATATAACCCTGGTCACCCCCCTACTATTATAGAGGAGGGTGGGCCGGATACGAAATTGATTACACACACATTTTCACATATGTGTGTGAAAGCAAATCAGTATACATGATATATATTTTATTACAGGGGTAGCCCATATACGAATGGGTAAACTCTATATGTTAGTGTGTAATCGTTTATAAACGCATGGCACCTGTCTTCTCTTACGGTCCAGAATGACTATGTGTCTTTTCTGTTGCCCCCCCCCCCCCTTTTAGGGCAGATGTTCTATGGGCTCTATGGGTACTTACACACTCTTATAACAAGCATGAGGCATACAGATTTTACCACTTTAGAACATTTGAGCTTATGGTTTGGCATTCCTATGGGCTTTCCCTTAAAGTGATATCATAGAATTAAAACGCTTACTACTCTGACAAACATTGTTTTTTCTGCTCTCATCCACCCAGATATGAGACATGGAGTGACTACCCTCACTACTATGTCACTATACATTGCCTTTTTGAGTTTCCCAAAACGCACAGTCCTCCTCGTTAAAGAATTCTCTATGGAAATTGAGATATGTGCCTGATTACTATATGTACAGGTATGTATACATCTTTCTGTCCATTTACCAGGTATATAAATAGGATATATATGCTTATACTATAATTACAGCATGGATCCCCACATATACTCACTATTGGCAACCTCCGTTCTTTCCCCTAAACTCCTCTAGTGTCTGAATGCAACTTAAGACCCAATGTTATATTGTGTTAATATTGCAAAAATAGAAGGACTTATCTGAGATGTGTAAGACGATTATATGTAATTAAAAGGAAAGATAAATGATATGCAATTGTAATTATAACATACTGAAAATAAGGTAACACATATATGTAATCTATCTAAATACTGTTATTTCTCACACAGACAAAAGAAATGATATGCTCCAGATGAAGCTTTTTTGTCTAAGAAAGCGAAACATGTCGAGCAAAGGTCATATATTACATGGTGAATGTTAACTTATATTTTCAGTCGACCCTGCTGACCGGCACCATACTGCTTGGGTGTCCGTCGGCGGTTCTTCTGATAACAAGCAATACGTTTCCAAGGATTATATGACTACTAATGATCTTGTACTTTGAACTGTATGTAAACCGACTTTTATAAGTTCTATGCACTGAGATATTGTACAACATAGACCATTGTTGTGTGGTCTCACTGTGTCCTTAATACACAATTATTTGCCTGTATTTTTCTATGATTTTAAAATATTTAGTTCTGTGTTGAATAAAAGAAATCTTTTTAACAAAACTCCTGTGCCCGAAATCTCTGTTTCCCAATCCTTCCAAATGCAATTGATCAATTGAGGATAGGGGCACACCCTAAATTGGATACGTCATGGCCAAGATGGCTGCTATCTGTGGACACATGACTTGTAAAATAATTCTGATATAAAGGTGGAAGCACCAGCCATCCTGGGAAGTGGCAAGCAGCAAAGTATATAGGTTTAAGTATCACTTATTACCTTGTATACATATTATATTTGAGCAGTATCATATGGAAGGATCGTGAAACATCTTTTATGCAAAAAAACCCCGTAAAAAGTTGCCTATAATTTTCTAGTGCCAATTTTTGGCCTGCATCTGGCCTTTGAAGATAATTTTGTATTTGTTTATTTAGTCAAGCCATAATTTATACACATTTCTTCAAAAAATAGAAACCTATATAGAAGAGACCATAAATCATTCTAACAACAACTGATAGAACTCATAGGACAACCATGGATTTCGTTGGAAATGCATGGACGGGTCTTATGACTGAAATTGAATCTACCTGTAACATCCCGGCCAAGGACGATATAAGCCTAAACCAATATATTAATACAGTAAAGAGACTTATTAAAAAAAAGTCAAATCTATATTGGCATATAGAATTTTTCTTGAAGTATATACAGGCAAATGTATGCCCTATGGGTCTGAGGATTCATCTATTCCCCTCCTTCGATAATGCTTCGAGCGAGTTTAGAACTTTGTGGGAACGTATTCTAACCAAATGCAGTACCGACTTGTGCCAGCTGTTGGTGTCCCAATACAAATTAGACCTAGCTACTTTGGATACTGAGTTATCATCTTTATATACTAAGAACGAGAATCTAAAAAAACATATACATTACGAGGCAAGATGGAAGGAGGTGAAGGAGTATGGAATCAAACTTAATAGGGATATCATTGGTAAAAAACAAACTAAATTTTTAAAAGATAAGATGGCCTTCACGGAAGGCTATGCTTACCGATGGCCGGGACCCAATAGTTCAAGGCGACCCCGCTATTCGCGAGGCCCCCGTGAACAGATGTTGAATACAGGTCCAAGGGAAACCGACTGGGAATCAGACTCGTCTTCGATCTCCGCACAATCTAATAGATCCAAAACATCGATTAGATCTAATCAAGATACTAGACCAAAAACAGACATGGCGACACGTAAACGAGGACAACAGGAAGGAGCCAATTACACACCACGCTCCAAAAAGCGACCCGATGAAACTTCCAAATTTCAACCATTAGGAACTGGGGGGACTCAAATTGGACAGACTGTTCGATCTGTCGAGGCACTCACACAAGATGGTTTGGAAGCACAGGACCCTTATTTGGGACCCCTGGCTCTCCAAGCGATACAAATGTTGCAACCCTTATCCACTAACACTAATTCAAGTAATCCATCCACACAAGATTTCACATCTAATTCTCAAACACATTCACTAGGTGCTGTGGCACCGGTTTTTTCTAACACACTACCTTTAAATATACCCAGCACTACCTCTCTTAGACAAACCACTATTGATGGCCACTTTGCAGCTTCACAGGCCCAGGCCTCAAATTTTCCCCTGAGCACATCACTAAGCCTTCCCACTTAAAATTATCGATCATTAACTTAACCCCTTATCACTTCTCCCCCCAAGAACAAGAGGTCCTTGAACTTGGCCTCACGTTCTGTCCATCTACTCCTATGGATAGATATGAGACCATAAAGGACGTCTATATGTTCATAAGGAACTTGACGTATAAACATATCTACGACCCAGAAAGACAACGCAATACACAAGATAAAGAAATTTCAGAAAAAATAAAACATTATACAATGCAAGAATTCCGTGTTCTACGGGATCTAATCTTACTATTGGAGGAAGGCAGTCTTCCGGATTCCCAGTCCCCCGATCAACCTATACAAACAAAGACAGCAAATCCAAGACAGGTCCCCTTCAAACCAAAATCCAATAATTTCCCTGACTTGACTACAAATCCTAACCTTTTGGCTTTTCTGACCACAGTGGTAGGTGAGATTAAAAATTGTGAGCTAAAATCAACACAAAATAATCTTTCTAAACAACAACTACAGATGCTTAACAAACTAAGAAACCATACAGACTTGGTTATCAAACCCTCAGATAAGGGTGGTAACCTAGTATTGATGACTCGAGAGGGATACGAAAAAATGTGCCTTAATATCCTCTCAAATCGTACATGGTACAAAAAGATATCCCCATCGGTTACTACAGAATTTAAAGCAGAGTATTTGGACATAATTGGACGTGCATATCAATTGGCTCTTATAGACAAAGACTGTTATAATTTTCTTAACAACAAATTTCCGAGACAGGCGACATTCTATTCACTCCCAAAAACCCATAAAAATTTAACTTCTCCACCGGGGAGGCCTATTGTATCGGGCATTGGAAGTTTAACTGAAAATGCGAGTCGTTTGATCGATTATTATTTACTACCACACGTAGTGCGGTTACCGTCATACGTCAAGGACACACTCGAGTTTTTAAAAATGATTGAAGATATGGTGGTTCCTCCCGACGCCCTGCTCGTGACTTTGGATGTGGAGGCATTATACTCCAGTATCCCTCACGAGCAGGGCGTCGGGATGATACGCACGTTCTTATATGAGCAAGATCATCACACTTGGCCATTTTGTGATTTTATTTTGGAACTTCTATTGTTTATTTTGAAACACAACTGGTTCACTTTCAACGGGTCCCACTACCTCCAGGTGCAGGGCGTGGCCATGGGCACTTGTTGTGCCCCGGCCTACGCCAACCTGTACCTGGGGGGGTGGGAGCGACAAATCACATCAGATGAAAATTTATCCCATTTTTTTTCCTCTGTGGCAATCTGGTTTCGTTATATAGACGACATTTTTGCTGTCTGGACAGGTTCAAAATCAATGCTAGATGAGTTTATTGCCCAACTAAATATAAACGACTTCAACTTGAAGTTAACATCTACCATCAGTGACTCGAGTGTTAATTTCCTTGACCTAACGGTACTCAAACATGTGGATGGACACCTGACGACTAACCTATACAGAAAGGAGACGTCAGGGAATGTAATATTACATGCGTCTAGCGCCCACCCAGGGGCGCTTATACGTAGTATTCCATACGCCCAATACATACGCCTACGGTGTAATTGCACATCTGATAAGGATTTCAAAATACAGGCTAACCTTTTACGAGAACGCCTAATGGCTCGTGGATACAGTAAGCGTCTGTTGAGAACAGCTTTTAACAAAGCGTTTTCTCAAAATAGAAACAGCCTCATCTTTAGAGCCAAATCTCCAAATACGCAATCGACAGTTAAACTAATAACCAAATACTCTGCTCATGAAAAAGTATTGAGAGATATTCTTGAACGGAACTGGCATCTTCTTCGTGATGATCCAGTTATAAACAAATACGTGGGCAAACATCCCCAAATTGTTTTCAGGAGAACAAGATCTTTAAGAGATCAACTAACAACAAGCCACTATCAACCCATTAGAAATAAAGTAACAACAGGTAGAGGTACTTATAAATGTCGCAAATGCGCTTTATGTCCTTGGATAGAGGAGAATACTGAATACACTTTACCTAATGGGGAGACGTTTGCTCCAAAATTTCGAGCCGACTGTAGCACACGTGGAGTGGTATACATGATGCATTGCACCTGCGGTATGTTCTATATAGGTAAAACTATAAGAGAGCTCCGCCAAAGGATAAATGACCATGTGTACGTATCAGCAGGGGGAAGGATGATCACGCCCGTGAGCAGACACCTTGACCTATACCACAGGTTCAATCCCAAAAAGGCAAGATTTTATGTGCTTGAGGTTATCCCTCAAGATCCTCGGGGTGGCAACTGGGACAAAAAAATTCTCCAGAGAGAAACTCTCTGGATAGAGCGTCTCAATGCCACTTATAGACCTGGGTTAAACGAAACACAGTCGTACAAACCCTTTCTGTGAAGGTTTCCTTGCTTACCTAATGCCAACAGATCTAATTGACCTCGAGTAGTATACTCGGGTTACGATAATGGCCCTCTGTGGGATATATGGGTCAGGGTGTCGGCTTGGTTTTGGCGTGATCATCCTCCCCCCGTATATACATATATTCAATTATTCTGATACCTCTTCACATTAAATAGGTCTTATGGCACATATACCCCTCTTCCTTTCTTATGTATAACAAACAGTTTTTTGTGCTATAATCCCTATCTCATCAATACTATGATCTTGAGGATTTATAATAAGTCAAAATATGCAACTTTCTCTTGGGGTTTGAAGTATGGAAGTGTTTCTAGTAGGGGGCAGTTCAGCCCCTGTTCTTTCATTAGGGCTGTTACTATTGAAGCCCTTACTAGTGGTTAATGTCAAAAAATAAACATGGTTATAGAATAATTTTTGATAAACAAATATGTTACCGATATATATCTCCTGGTTTCACCAGGAACATTTTTGTACCTTAGTGAAATTTGCTTTTATATCTGTATTTTTTAAATATATAATTTCTGTCCTTGTTGTGTTGTTTTTTCATTTCAGGCAATTAGAATTCTGATGTAATTGCGGACCGATCCTGTGGGGGCAGTGTGGGTAAGCATGGAGGTCGGCCTCATCAGTGAGATATGTGCGGCCAGATAGGCCGCAGGTCAGTCCCGCCCCTTCCGGGCGGAACTTCCTGTGGCACCTGAGCGGACTGCGGAGGCACTTCCTGCCTCTGTATAGTCTGCATACACCTGTGACTAAGCCGAGAGCCTCGCCGGGGTGTCCCCGCGCTAGCTCTCGAGCGATGTCCGGTGGGAGTGGCCGGGGCGGTGACGTCCGTTTGACGAACCACCCGGGATCCATGCTACTTAAGGGCGCCATTTACAAGCCCTGGTATGGTGGAGGTTCCCCATCCGGTGAGGACTGTGCGGAAGCTGGGAACAGCGTGGCAAGGGGTAAGCTTTATATGGCCAGTATTAATACTGTAACATTACACTTTTGTGATATCCGGGAATTCACCTTAATCTTACTGTGCTTAACAGCCGACATACAAGCAGAGGAGACATGCTCCCTACATTTAGGCTCTGGTCCTTCCTAAGTTTGGTGAGCATTGCTAAGGTGTCTGTGTATGTTTGGAACTTTTGTACTGCATAGCGATCTATCATCTTGGGTGGCACTCTATATATATTTACTACTATGTTTATTACTTATGTTTATTCTAAGTACGCTTTGCATGTACTCATCTTGGACCTCATGTAGCAACTGCTTATCTATATATAACCCTGGTCACCCCCCTACTATTATAGAGGAGGGTGGGCCGGATACGAAATTGATTACACACACATTTTCACATATGTGTGTGAAAGCAAATCAGTATACATGATATATATTTTATTACAGGGGTAGCCCATATACGAATGGGTAAACTCTATATGTTAGTGTGTAATCGTTTATAAACGCATGGCACCTGTCTTCTCTTACGGTCCAGAATGACTATGTGTCTTTTCTGTTGCCCCCCCCCCCCCCCCTTTTAGGGCAGATGTTCTATGGGCTCTATGGGTACTTACACACTCTTATAACAAGCATGAGGCATACAGATTTTACCACTTTAGAACATTTGAGCTTATGGTTTGGCATTCCTATGGGCTTTCCCTTAAAGTGATATCATAGAATTAAAACGCTTACTACTCTGACAAACATTGTTTTTTCTGCTCTCATCCACCCAGATATGAGACATGGAGTGACTACCCTCACTACTATGTCACTATACATTGCCTTTTTGAGTTTCCCAAAACGCACAGTCCTCCTCGTTAAAGAATTCTCTATGGAAATTGAGATATGTGCCTGATTACTATATGTACAGGTATGTATACATCTTTCTGTCCATTTACCAGGTATATAAATAGGATATATATGCTTATACTATAATTACAGCATGGATCCCCACATATACTCACTATTGGCAACCTCCGTTCTTTCCCCTAAACTCCTCTAGTGTCTGAATGCAACTTAAGACCCAATGTTATATTGTGTTAATATTGCAAAAATAGAAGGACTTATCTGAGATGTGTAAGACGATTATATGTAATTAAAAGGAAAGATAAATGATATGCAATTGTAATTATAACATACTGAAAATAAGGTAACACATATATGTAATCTATCTAAATACTGTTATTTCTCACACAGACAAAAGAAATGATATGCTCCAGATGAAGCTTTTTTGTCTAAGAAAGCGAAACATGTCGAGCAAAGGTCATATATTACATGGTGAATGTTAACTTATATTTTCAGTCGACCCTGCTGACCGGCACCATACTGCTTGGGTGTCCGTCGGCGGTTCTTCTGATAACAAGCAATACGTTTCCAAGGATTATATGACTACTAATGATCTTGTACTTTGAACTGTATGTAAACCGACTTTTATAAGTTCTATGCACTGAGATATTGTACAACATAGACCATTGTTGTGTGGTCTCACTGTGTCCTTAATACACAATTATTTGCCTGTATTTTTCTATGATTTTAAAATATTTAGTTCTGTGTTGAATAAAAGAAATCTTTTTAACAAAACTCCTGTGCCCGAAATCTCTGTTTCCCAATCCTTCCAAATGCAATTGTATATTTTTACATATTAACAACCAAATGGATATTGCAGTACATATTGAAACCTGGTTGGGTGCTGTGGGTTACTACATGTAAAATATATAGCACTAAGCAATTAGTAGACGTGCGATTAGCTTCATTACGAATCGAACCTTGGATGAAACTTGCGTGAATCAGAGATTCTGTTGTATCCAAATCTCCAAATCACAATAGTAACAAATTTCAACGAATCCAAAATAAATTATAACAAATACAATTAATTAATTCATATTCATTTGTTTCATTCAGATTACATGATGGGGTTGATTTACTAAAGGCTCCATTCACACCTGGGCATTTTTGAGTGTTTTTCAGCTCCAAAAACGCTAAAAAAAAACATTCCAAAACGCCCAACAAGTAAAACCTCATTCATTTAAATGGCCCCTGTTCACATCTGAGCGTTTTGCAAAATGCCTGTAGCTGAAAAAAGTACATGAGCTTCTTTTTGGGCTGATTACCAGCGTTTTTGATAGATGTCAATGCCTGCCTCCAAAAACACATAAAAAAAAACGCCTGAAAATCGCGGTAAAATCGCGGCAAAAATCGCGGTAAAATTGCTGTAAAAACGCGGTAAAACGCTACGCTCAAGTGTGAATGCAGCCAAAAGCAAAAAGACTGTGCACTTTGAAAAGTGCAGTTGCACTCTGCAAGTGCAGTTGCTCCAGAGCTTAGTAAATGAGCAAAAGTTCTGTTGATTTCCATCATCCAATCATGTGATAGGAAAAATGCCCTTTTTTAAATTTCTCTTTCATGTGTTTGGGTACGCCTTGCAAAGTGAAGTTTTACCTCATTTACTAAACTCTGGAGCAACTGCACTTTTCAAAGTGCACAGTCTATTTACCTTAACCTCTCCGGCGGTATGATTGTTTCCGATTTTAGGTGCTGAAAGCAGTACCATTATTTTGCTAGTAATTCTTAAGGACGAGCAGCCCAAACCAACTATTTACATATGATTTTTTTTTACTGTGCGTTCTTCTTTATAACATCTCGGGGATGATAAAGTTTGAAACACAAAATCATAAATTATAATATAATAAATAACTATAAATAAGTTAAAGTGTTTGTATATATATATATATATATATATATATATATATATGTATGTGTGTGTGTGTATATATATATAGATATACGTGTATATCTATCTATCTATCTATCTATCTATCTATCTATCTATCTATCTATCTATCTATCTATCTATCTATCTATCTATCTATCTATCTATCTATCTATCTATCTATCTATCTATCTATCTATCTATCTATCTATCTATCTATCTATCTATCTATCTATCTATCGTACAGGGCACTGGGGGGCAAACTAATGTCAATGTATTATATTTTGTAATGTAATCCAATAGGATTACAATATATCAGTGTGCTTGTGTGTTATACTATTTGAATTTGCGGCCGGTTCCACCCCCCCTGCGACCGTCACGTCGCAGGAGACGGAAACCGGGGCTCACAACATCGGGCGGAAGATCCGGCCGCCGTATGCTGCAGTGACACATCGCGGGATCCCGGGGACAAGGTAAGTAACCTCTTCCAGGATCCAGCGATGCTCCCTGGCGGTACCCCGGGGTTAGCGCTATTGGCACTAAAGTTTCACCTCAAGCCACACTCGGGAATACCGCTAAGGAGATTAAGTAAATCAACCCCAATGAGACTGACTAGAACTCACAGGGTAAGCAGACTGGTGCAGAGAAAAAAGCTGGAGCTCGAGTGGTATGGAGGTAAAAAGAAGACAGACTGTAGGTAGGAGGGCATGGAATAACATGAGCAGGCTACAGATAGAGAGACACCAGGCTGGGAGCAGACTGGGGCACGAAGAGAACAAGGCAGGACACAATGGGAGCAAGGCTGAAAACAAGCCGGGACACACTGGGGTTGATTTACTAAAGGCAAATAGACTGTGCACTTTGCAAAGTGCATTTGCTCCAGAGCTTAGTAAATGAGGTAAAGCTTTGTGGCAGTACCTGGAAAGCTTTGAAAATGGTGGATAATTAGCCTTCTTAAACAAAAATAGTAGATTCTGTGGTACTACAGAGACCAGGACAGTCAAGTTGCGCATCTTAGCCCTACCTCCTTCCTCACTATCTTTTCCTCTCTGTTCTCCTGTTATTTATTTATTTCAGGTACTTATATAGCGCTCAATTTACGCAGCGCTTTGCATATACATTGTACATTCACATCAGTCCCTGCCCTCGAGGAGCTTACAATCTAAGGTCCATAACTCACATACATAAACAGTAGGGTCATAATACAGGATCTAATTAACCTACCAGCATGTCTTTGGAGTGTGGGAGGAAACCCACGCAGGCACAGGGAGAACATGCAAACTCCAGGCAGGTAGTGTCGCGGTTGGGATTCGAACCACTGACTCTCTTGCTGCTAGGTGAAAGTGCTAACCACTACCCCACTGTGCCGCCCAAAAATACAGATAACGAGAATACAGATAAGCATGAAGTCAGGAATGTTAATTGCCATAGACAAATGTTACAGGCAACATCTTTAGGAGGAGGATATGTACTGCTGCCAAGCTAGTTAGGGAAATATGTATCTGTGATGTAACTGTTGTTTTATATGATGATGATGTGGTGTGATGTACACGCTTACTTAGGCACTTAGCAAATGGGCATGAGCCGTGCTAAGTCATTTATCACTAGCAAATAAAAAACTTGTTTCCTGAAAAAAGCCTGAGTCTGAGATATTCCTCCTGAGTTTCAATTAATTATTTCCTACAACAGCTTCACTCTGCAAAGAATATTCAATCACATGCAAGGAAAATTAAAAAAAAATGCATGTTTGCTTGCACATGATTGGATGATGGATGTCGGCTGGGCTTTTGCTCATTTGCTAATCTCTGGAGCAACTGCTCTTGCAGAGTGTAACCGCACTTTGCAAAGTGCACAGTCTAGTTGCCTTTAGTAAATCAACAACACTGAGAACAAGGCAGAAAACAAAAGTGGGAAAACACTGGGAACAAAGCAGAAAACAAACAAGTATTCACTGGGAACAATGCAAAACAAACTGGACACACTGGGAACAAGACAAAACAAACTGGACACACTGGGAACAAGACAAAACAAACTGGACACACTGGGAACAAGACAAAACAAACTGGACACACTGGGAACAAGACAAAACAAACTGGACACACTGGGAACAAAACAAAACAAACTGAACACAATGGGAACAAGACAAAACAAACTGGACACACTGGGAACAAGACAAAACAAACTGGACACACTGGGAACAAGACAAAACAAACTGGACACACTGGGAACAAGACAAAACAAACTGGACACACTGGGAACAAGACAAAACAAACTGGACACACTGGGAACAAAACAAAACAAACTGAACACACTGGGAACAAGACAAAACAAACTGGACACACTGGGAACAAGACAAAACAAACTGGACACACTGGGAACAAGACAAAACAAACTGGACACACTGGGAACAAAACAAAACAAACTGAACACACTGGGAACAAGACAAAACAAACTGGACACACTGGGAACAAGACAAAACAAACTGGACACACTGGGAACAAGACAAAACAAACTGGACACACTGGGAACAAAACAAAACAAACTGAACACACTGGGAACAAGGCAGGAAACACATTTGGACACTCTGGGAGCAAGACTGGAAACAAACTTGCAGTAAGGCTGGAAGAAATAGGAATGTTGGGGATCACAGGAGGCACTGAAAATCATTCAAAGAGAATGCAGGGAAATCTGACTGCTAGCATGTGAATGCATTGCTCGAACACTGAGAAACTCAAATGCTAGCCCTTTAAGGCTGCCCTCTCTGTGATTGTTCAGAAGCTGGCAGCCACAAACAGAACCAAAGATCTGATGCTGGAGCTGGGAACAGGAGAGTATGACATATGTATGCATTATTTCATACAATTGCATACAAGATCATTTCATACAATCTTTTCCAGGATTTCTAAAAAAACGTAAGCCAAATTTGTTAAGATGACACAGAAAACACATTTATTAAGCAAGTTATCCACTTTATCAGCATGCTGAGACCACATATTTTTACTAAAAGGAACTAACGAGGCAAGTGGTAAAACTTGTCCAAAATTACAGAACACGTCCAGTTAAATATGACTCACTACTACTAGCTACATTATGAAGAACATTTGTACAACTTATAAAAATCACAGAACAGGGTAGCAGATGTAAAACCAAGCAATATGATGATAAAAGGCACACAAGTCAATACTTGCAAACTCAATTCTAAATCTATTTTATCGCTGGATTATTTTTATTGTATCTTCAACTTTAGCATATTCTATAGCTTAAATAAGGCTGGCCATACACTTTACAATTTACTTGTTCAACTTTCCTTTGGATTTACCAAAACCATATAATATGAGGCCAAACCTAAACACTTTCAATTTGTATGCAATCAGACAGGCCCTTGCACTACATAGTTGAAGGTAAATCTAAAGGAAATTGAATAGGAAAAAGTAAAAGCTCATCCCACTGGAAACTGATAATGCAGCCCAATTCCATAAGATTAAATCTCTTTCTCACTTCAATTGCAAAGAATTTGGCTCTAATTTTTTTCTTTCAGCATAAGTTATGAAAAGCCAAGTTTTCATTTAGTTCATCAATATTCACCCATAATGGTGATATTCATTTTGAGTGGAAATGACATGACAATTATTTATTCAATAAAGATACTTGTTTTGCATGTTCAGGATATGGCTGTTTTTTGTCTTTTGAGTACAGATTGCCAGATTTCCTCCAAGTGCCTTTCAAGGCCCCTTTCAGTTGCTAGGCAATAGGCAATTTTAATAAAAATGCAATTTTTTAACCACTTGCCGACCGCCTGCCGCAGTATATATACTGAGGCAGGCTGGCTCGACTGCGCAAATCGACGTACTGGTATGTCGGTTCACGGAAGTGAAGCTGGGGGGCGAGCGGGGATGCCGATTAATGGGACCAGCGGCCGCGATTGCCGCCAGGCACCCGCGATCGCTCCCCGCTGAGAGGGAAGGATGGTCAGCTGTTGTAAACACAGCTGACCATTGTTCTCTCTGAAATGATCACAGAGCGTCTGTGATTGTTCTATATAGGATCACAGATCTCTATGATCATTTCACAAGTCTCTCCCCCAACAGTTAGAAAACACTCCCCTAGGCTCACAATTAACCCTTTGATTACCCCTAGGTTAACCCCTTCCCTGCCAGTGTCATTATAACAGTAACAGTGCATATTGTTAGCACTGATTACTGTAGTAATGTCACTGGTCCCCCCAAAAGTGTAAAAAATTTAATTTAGGGGTCCGATCTGTCCGCTGCAAAGTGGCGGTCCTGCTAAAAATCGCAGATCACCGCCATTACTAGTAAAAAATAAATAAAAATTACATCAATCTTTCCCCTAGTTTGTAGACACGATAACTTTTGCGCATACCGATCAAAATAGGCTTATTGCAATTTTTTTTTACCAGAAATATGTATCAGAATACAATTTAGCCTAAAATGATGAAAAATTTTGATTAAATTTTTTTTTTTGTGGGAATGTTATATAGCAGTAAGTGAAAAATATTGTGTTTTTTTTTTTTTCAGAATTGTTGCTTTTTATTTTGATTATAGCGCAAAAAATAAAAATCGCACAGGTGATCAAATACCACCAAAAGAAAGATCTATTTGTGGGAAAAAAAGGACATCAATTTTATTTCAGTACAGCATCGCATGATTGCACAATTGTTAAAAAAAAAAAAAAATGTGATTTGTAATACATAGCTCAAAAGCCTTTTATCTATGCATGGCTAAATATGAAATATGGCTTTATCAGAAAAATAAGCATATTACTATGCTGTGAATAGCCTGTAACCTCCTGTAATTCAGGACTATTTAAGACTAGTGTTGAACGAACACGGACTGTATTATTCGTGTTCGTACCGAATAATTGGATTTTTGTTACCCGAACACGGACCCTAAAACTTTACTGTATGTTCGGGTTTAAAATCCGTGTTCGGTCATTTTATTTCCTGTTTTGTATGTAATGGCGCGCTTTTAATAGCGGGCTTTCAACAGCCAATCAACAAGCATTTACCTGGTGTGCCTTAAGCCATCCCAGCCATGCCTACTAATGTATTAGTAGCTGGGATTGGCCATCTGAAGCATGTGACCATGTCTTTATAAGTTCGAGAGCCCCAGCGCGCCATGTCATTCTACTGTAGTTTAGGGACAGAGCACACATCATACGTGCTGGCTGCTGATTAGGGACAGACAGTGATTCTGTGAAAAATTGTGTCCGAAAAGAATGCAGGGACAGGTCGGAGTGCAGTTAGGGAAAGTTATTAGAGCATTTTAGGGCCAGGCTGGAGATTAGGCAGGGTCAGTCTACATCGATTTTGCTGTGTGGGGGGTGGTGCAGTGAACGATCTTATTGAGCATATTAGGGCCAGGCTGGAGATTAGGCAGGGACAGTCTACATCGATTTTGCTGTGTGGGGGGTGGTGCAGTGAACGATCTTATTGAGCATATTAGGGCCAGGCTGGAGATTAGGCAGGGTCAGTCTACATTGATTTTGCTGTGTGGGGGGTGGTGCAGTGAACGATCTTATTGAGCATATTAGGGCCAGGCTGGAGATTAGGCAGGGACAGTCTACATCGATTTTGCTGTGTGGGGGGTGGTGCAGTGAACAATCTTTTTGCCCTCACTTGAGCCCACTGAGGAGGAGGAGGGAGAAAACAAAATATATTTTTATCAGTCAGTTGTATGCAGCGTTCATCTATTTTACTACAAGTTAAAAGGGATTTTTTTTTCCCCTTCATAGCCTGTTTGCTGCAGTGCTGACTGTGACATAAGACACTGCTGTGTTCACATGTGCTATTGAGTGATTTTCAATTTTATACACTTTTTTCTATTCCACTATTCAATATACACCCTTTTGGGTTAAAAAAAATTAAATTGTGGCATAGTCTGTACTAATCTATTTAAAAATTACAAACTTAAAGGGGAATTTTCTTTTTTTTTCCCTTCATAGCCTGCTGCAGAGCTGACTGTGACATAAGACACTGCTGTGTTCACATGTGCTATTGAAAAATCACCAATTTTATATAATATTTTCTATTCCGCTATTCAATCTACACCCTTTGGGGTAAAAAGAATTAAATTGCGGCATAGTCTGTATAGGTACGTGTGAGATACACCTTTCCAATTTTTGGGGCGCATCTTCCACCGCCGAGGATTGCAGGGTGCTTCAGTTTGCCTCCTGCCTGTTCCCAACTCCTCCTACTCCTCATCCTGCCTTTAGGGTATAAAAAATAGTAATCGGTGCCTAGTCTGGGTCTGTACGTGTGAGATAGATACACCTTTTGATATCATATTTTCTATTCCGCTATTCAATCTACACCCTTGGGGTAAAAATAATTAAATTGCAGCATAGTCTGTATCGGTACGTGTGAGATACACCTTTCCAATGTTTTTGGGCGCATCTTACACCGCCGAGGATTGCAGGGTGTTTCAGTTTGCCTCCTACCTGTTCCGAACTCCTCCTATTCCTCATCCTGCCTTTAGGGTACAAAAAATAGTAATCGGGGCCTAGTCTGGGTCTGTACGTGTAAGATAGATACACCTTTTGATATCATATTTTCTATTCCGCTATTCAATCTACACCCTTGGGGTAAAAATAATTAAATTGCGGCATAGTCTGTATAGGTACGTGTGAGATACACCTTTCCAATGTTTTTGGGCGCATCTTACACCGCCGAGGATTGCAGGGTGTTTCAGTTTGCCTCCTACCTGTTCCGAACTCCTCCTACTCCTCATCCTGCCTTTAGGGTACAAAAAATAGTAATCGGGGCCTAGTCTGGGTCTGTACGTGTGAGATAGATACACCTTTTGATATCATATTTTCTATTCCGCTTTTCAATCTACACCCTTGGGGTAAAAAGAATTAAATTGCGGGATAGTCTTTATCGGTACGTGTGAGATACACATTTCCATTTTTTTGGGCGCATCTTACACCGCCGAGGATTGCAGGGGGCTTCAGTTTGCCTCCTGCCTGTTCCGAACTCCTCCTACTCCTCATCCTGCCTTTAGGGTACAAAAAATAGTAATCGGGGCCTAGTCTGGGTCTGTAAGTGTGAGATAGATACACCTTTTGATATCATATTTTCTATTCTGCTATTCAATCTACACCCTTGGGGTAAAAATAATTAAATTGCGGCATAGTCTGTATCGGTACATGTGAGATACACCTTTCCAATTTTTGGGGCGCATCTTCCACCGCCGAGGATTGCAGGGTGCTTCAGTTTGCCTCCTGCCTGCTCCCAACTCCTCCTACTCCTCATCCTGCCTTTAGGGTACAAAAAATAGTAATCGGGGCCTAGTCTGGGTCTGTACGTGTGAGATAGATACACCTTTTGATATCATATTTTCTATTCCGCTATTCAATCTACACCCTTGGGGTAAAAATAATTAAATTGCGGCATAGTCTGTATCGGTACGTGTGAGATACACCTTTCCAATTTTTGGGGCGCATCTTCCACCGCAGAGGATTGCAGGGTGCTTCAGTTTGCCTCCTGTTCCGAACTCCTCCTACTCCTCATCCTCATCCTGCCTTTAGGGTACAAAAAATTGTAATCGGGGCCTAGTCTGTGTTTGTACGTGTGAGATACACCGTTTTATAAAATGTTTTCTATTCCGCTATTCAATCTACACCCTTTGGGGTAAAAAGAATTAAATTGCGGCATAGTCTGTATCGGTACGTGTGAGATACACCTTCCAAATGTTTGCGGCGCATCTTCCACCGCCGAGGATTGCAGGGTGCTTCAGTTTGCCTCCTGTTCCGAACTCCTCCTACTCCTCATCCTCATCCTGCCTTTAGGGTACAAAAAATTGTAATCGGGGCCTAGTCTGTGTTTGTACGTGTGAGATACACCGTTTTATAAAAATTTTTCTATTCCGCTATTCAATATACACCCTTTTTGAGTGTAAAAAATTTAATTACGGCATAGTCTGTATCGATACGTGTGAGATACACCTTTTAAATTTGTTTGGCGCATCTCCTTCCACCGCCGAGGATTGCAGGGCGCTTCAGTTTGCCTCCTGTTCCGAACTCCTCCTACTCCTCTTCCTCATCCTCCCTTTAGGGTACAAAAAATTGTAATCGGGGCCTAGTCTGTGTTTGTACGTGTGAGATACACCGTTTTATATCCTTTTTTCTATTCCGCTATTCAATATACACCCTTTTGGGGTAAAAAAAATTAAATTGCGGCATACTTTGCATATTTGACTGTGAGATACACCCGTTGTATTTGTATACTGTTTTTCTATTCCGCTATTTAATAAACACCCTTTTGGGGTAAAAAAAATGAAATTGCGGCATAGTTTGCATATTTGACTGTGAGATACACCCGTGCAATACTGTTGTTGTTTTGTTCCGCTATTCAATAAACACCTTTCTAGGGCAAGATCATAAATTACAGAAATATGAGGAGACCGTCAAATAGGGGCCGTGGCCTGGGTCGAGCTCCTGTTGCAAGGAGAGGACGTGGTCGAACTGTGCCAGCTACACGCACAAGTGAAACACCTTCCTCAAGTGTGAGTAGGCGACAGAACCTGCAGCAGTATTTGGTAGGGCATCATGCGCCTCTAGAAGTGATGAGGCCAGAACAAGTAGAGGCGATAGTAGATTGGTTTGATGCTGACAGTGCCTCCAGTTCCTTCACATTGTCTCCCACCCAGTCTACTGCAGAAGGGTCAGAGTTGGCACCTGCAGCCGATGTCCATTCGTCTTTCACCTCACCCCCTTGCAAATCAGGCAAGCAGTCTGAGCCCCAAGGCATGCAGCAGTCTCTTCTTCTTTTTGATGACTCTGTGAGCAGGGTTTCCCAGGGCCATCCACCTAGCCCTGCCCCAGAAGTGGAAGAGATTGAGTGCAGCGATGCCCAACCACTTAATTCTCATAATGAGTACATGGAAGGACCATCGCAGCACGTCTCCGATGATAACGAAACGCAGGTGCCAACTGCTGCGGCACTCAGAATTGTGAAGACCGACAAGGAGGGCAGGGGTGAAGACTGGGTGGAAGATGATGTGGAGGACGATGAGCCCCACATGGAATGAAGGTCATGCAGGTGACCTGAGTAGTTTGGAGGAAGAGGCGGTGGTCGCACAGAGCCACCAGCACAGCAGAAGAGGGAGCAGGGTGCAGAAGCGGAGCGGACGTGCCCTAGACACTACGCCTGCTACTGCCCAACGCAGCAAGGGACCGAGCGCACCAAAGCCAGCTCAAAGGAGTTCTCTAGCGTGGAAGTTCTTCAGAAAATGTGCTGATGACAGGACACGAGTGGTTTGCACCCTGTGCAATCAGAGCCTGAAGCGAGGCATAAACCTTCTTAACCTGAGCACAACCTGCATTAACAGGCATCTATGTGCAAAGCACGAGCTGCAGTGGAGTAGACACCTTCAAAACCAAGAAAGGTCTCTGGCTCCTCCTGCTTCCTCTTCTGCTGCAGTTTCGGCCTCTTCATCCACCTCTGTAGTGATACCGGCACCTGCCACCTCCGCAAACAGACGATCTGTCAGCAACACCACCACCTGGGTCACCAACCATCTCCACAATGTCCCGTGGAAGCGTTCAGCTTTCCATCTCCCAAACACTTCAGAGGAAGAGGAAGTACCCCCCTACCCACCCGCGATCCCTGGCCCTGAATGTCAGCATTTCAAAATTCTTGACCTTTGAAATGCTGTCATTCCATCTGGTGGAGATGCACAGTTTTAAAAGCCTTATGTCGTTGGCTGTCCCACAGTACGTCGTGCCAAGCCGCCACTACTTTTCCAGGCAAGCCATCCCTTCCCTGCACAACCAAGTGGGGGGAAAAATCAGGTGTGCACTGCACAACGCCATCTGTGCCAAGGTCCACCTAACTACCGATACGTGGACCAGTAAGCACGGTCAGGGGCGTTATATCTCCCTAACGGCACACTGGGTAAATGCAGTGGCGGATGGGCCTGAGGCAGATAGCAATTTGGCGCATGTCCTTCCACCACCGAGGATTGCAGGGCGCTTCAGTTTGCCTCCTGTTCCTAACTCCTCCTACTCTGCTTCCTCATCCTCTACCGCCTCCTCATCCGGTCAGCGTAACACCTTCACCACCAACTTCAGCAAAGCCAGGGGTAAACGACAGCAGGCAGTTTTAAAACTTGCCTGTTTGGGGGAAAAACCACACACTGCGCAGGAGTTGTGGAGGAGCATGGAACAGCAGACAAATGAGTGGTTGCTGCCAGCGAGCCTCAAGCCCAGCCTGGTGGTGTGCGATAACGGGCGAAATCTCATAGCAGCTCTGGGCCTAGCCGGTTTGACGCACATCCCTTGCCTGGCACATGTGCTGAATTTGGTGGTGCAGAGGTTCCTTAAAAACTACCCCGATATGTCAGAGCTGCTGCAGAAAGTGCAGGTCGTCTTTGCGCACTTTCGGCGTTCTCACCCTGCTGCTGCTCGCCTGTCAGCGCTGCAATGTAACTTCGGCCTTCCCGCTCACCGCCTCATATGTGACGTGCCCACAAGGTGGAACTCCACCTTGCACATGCTGGAAAGACTGACAGCGGGGCCACAGTGGAAGCACAAGGCCAAGGCAGAGGAGGAAGAGGTCTCCAACTCAACCAGGGCACCGCCAGCAACTCAGAAGGCAGGGTTAGCATGGCCGAAATGTGGAAAAGCTTTGTCAGCATGCCACAACAAACAGCAGCACCAGCAGCTCATATGGAACGTCTTAGCAGGAGTCAGCATTTCACCAACATGGTGGAGCAGTATGTGTGCACACGCCTACATGTAGTGAATGACGGGTCTGCCCCCTTCAACTTCTGGGTCTCCAAATTGGGCACATGGCCTGAGCTTGCCCTTTACGCCTTGGAGGTGCTGGCGTGCCCTGCACCCAGTGTATTATCTGAACGTGTATTTAGCACGGCTGGGGGCGTTATCACAGACAAGCGCAGCCGCCTGTCCAGAGACAATGTGGACAAGCTCACGTTCATTAAAATGAACCAGGCATGGATCCCACAGGACTTTTCCATACCTTGTGCAGAATAGAGATGGATACCGACCTTACCCAGCCATTGTTATATTTTTGATCTTTCTCACTCTTTTGGGGAGTACCCTCATTTAAAATGACTGAAAAAAAGCAGTGTTGGCTACCTCGTCCTCCTCCACCGCCGCTTCCACCTACACCGCCACATCCACCGCCACCTCAACCTCCCTCCTACTCCATATGGGCCTCGTCCTTCACAGATGAAGAAAATTGTTTTATTTTTCTGTTTTTTTTTTGTTGTTTTAAGTTATTTCCCTATCCACATTTGTTTGCAGAGCACTTGCCATGCTCTTAACTAGTGATGTCGCGAACCTAAAATTCGCCGTTCGCGAACGGCGAACGCGAACATCTGCAAATGTTCGCGAACCGGCGAACCGGGCGAACCGCCATAGACTTCAATAGGCAGGCGAATTTTAAAACACACAGGGACTCTTTCTGGCCACAATAGTGATGGAAAAGTTGTTTCAAGGGGACTAACACCTGGACTGTGGCATGCCGGAGAGGGATCACGCAAAAAAAAGTTCTTAAAAATTATAATTTTTTGATAGAGAGCCAATTATTGGAAAAATTGAAAAAAAAATAAAAATAAAAAATTTCTTTGGATTTAGCATCTGGGGGGTCTAAAAAGTGTACCTGTGAAGTTTCAGCTCTGTAGCATGTCCAGAACCCCTAAAAAACAGCATTTGTCTTATATTTTCAGGAATATGGCTTCTCTGCGGCTGGCTTTTTCTCTTGCAGGCATTTATCGGGCATTTTTTTAGGCAGGCATGTCATTTTTTGTATTTAGTGTCTGGGGGGTCTAAAAAGTGTACCTGTCAAGTTTCAGCTCTGTAGCATGTCCAGAACCCCTAAAAAACAGCATTTTTATTATATTTTCAGGAATATGGCTTCTCTGCGGCTGGCTTTTTCTCTTGCAGGCATTTAGCGGGCATTTTTTTAGGCAGGCATGTAATTTTTTGTATTTAGTGTCTGGGGGGTCTAAAAAGTGTACCTGTCAAGTTTCAGCTCTGTAGCATGTCCAGAACCCCTAAAAAACAGCATTTTTATTATATTTTCAGTAATACGGCTTCTCTGCGGCTGACTTTTTCTCTTGCAGGCATTTATCGGGCATTTTTTTAGGCAGGCATGTCATTTTTTGTATTTAGTGTCTGGGGGGTCTAAAAAATGTACCTGTCAAGTTTCAGCTCTGTAGCATGTCCAGAACCCCTAAAAAACAGCATTTTTCTTATATTTTCAGGAATACGGCTTCTCTGCGGCTGGCTTTTTTTCTTGCAGGCATTTAGCGGGCATTTTTTTAGGCAGGCATGTCATTTTTTGTATTTAGTGTCTGGGGGGTCTAAAAAGTGTACCTGTCAAGTTTCAGCTCTGTAGCATGTCCAGAACCCCTAAAAAACAGCATTTTTATTATATTTTCAGTAATACGGCTTCTCTGCGGCTGGCTTTTTCTCTTGCAGGCATTTATCGGGCATTTTTTTAGGCAGGCATGTCATTTTTTGTATTTAGTGTCTGGTGGGTCTAAAAAGTGTACCTGTCAAGTTTCAGCTCTGTAGCATGTCCAGAACCCCTAAAAAACAGCATTTTTCTTATATTTTCAGGAATACGGCTTCTCTGCGGCTGGCTTTTTCTCTTGCAGGCATTTATCGGGCATTTTTTTAGGCAGGCATGTCGTTTTTTGTATTCAGTGTCTGGGGGGTCTAAAAAGTGTACCTGTCAAGTTTCAGCTCTGTAGCATGTCCAGAACCCCTAAAAAACAGCATTTTTCTTATATTTTCAGGAATACGGCTTCTCTGCGGCTGGCTTTTTCTCTTGCAGGCATATATATCAGTGGTGGGTGGGCAGTGGCACAGTACACTCTCTGTGGACCTGACAGCAGTCACTGGCACCCAGGCAACTGCAATTTTAAAAAAATATATTTTATTTTACTTTGCAAGCTGCTGTGCCACCTTATATATCAGTGGTGGGTGGGCAGTGGCACAGTACACTCTCTGTGGACCTGACAGCAGTCACTGGCACCCAGGCAACTGCAATTAAAAAATATATATATTTTTTTTTACTTTGCAAGCTGCTGTGCCACCTTATATATCAGTGGTGGGTGGGCACACAGTGGCACTGCAGTGGGCACAGTACACTCTGTGGACCTGACAGTAACTGGCAGCCCAGGCAACTGCAATAATAAAAAATATTTTTTTTTTTCAATTTATTGCAACAAGATGCTGTGCCACCGTATATATATCAGTGGTGGGCAGTGCACTGCAGTGGGTACAGTGCACTCTGTGGACCTGACACAGCACTCACTGCAATTATGACAGAGGAAAAAAAAAATATTTTTTAAAATGCAAGGTACTGTGCCTGTGCCACCCGAAATGAGTGTGGTGTGCACACAGTACAGTCTGTGGTAGGTCTGTGGCCTCTCACACACAGCGGGCAGGCAACTGCAGTGTACAATAGATATATATAGATATATATATATAAAGAAAAAATTACCTTACCAGCCCTTAAAAGGGCTTTTGGGGACACTATATATAGATATATATATATGTATATATATATAAATAAAAAAAATCCTCAATTACCAGCCCTTAAAGGGCTTTTGGGGACACTAGATAGATATAGATATATATATATATATATATATATATATATATATATATATATATATATATATAAGAAGAAACAACTCAATTACCAGCCCTTAAAAGGGCTTTTGGGGACGCTAGGTATATATATATATATATATATATATATATATATAAAAAAAAAAACACAAATACCAGCCCTTAGAAGGGCTTTTTGGGGTGCTGATATTACAGCAGTAGTGGACCAAGAACACTGCAAGACCAGGAACACTGACTAACTGTCCCTAGCTTAACAGCAGCAGCAGCAGCAGCAGCAGCTCTCTCCCTACTCTCACTACACACACTGCTTCAGAATGATCTAAGATGGATGCTGCCCTTGCTTATTTATAGGAGGTGGGAGGGTGTGGGAGGGAGGTATGCTGATTGGCTGGAAATGTGTCTGCTGACTGTAAAGTTCAGGGTCAAAGTTTGCCTCAATGATGTCTTATGGGGGGCGGACCGAACATCGCATATGTTCGCCGGCAGCGGCGAACGCGAACATGCTAAGTTCGCCGGGAACTGTTCGCCGGCGAACAGTTCTATACATCTCTACTCTTAACTACGTTTTGCTGCCATTTGCAGCACTCTAGCCCTTTCCATTGGTGTTTTAGAGCCATTTTAGTGCCTGAAAGGTCGGGTCCCCATTGACTTCAATGGGGTTCGGTGTCCGGGTAAAGTTCGGAAAAAGTCCGGGACACGGACCCGGACTTTTTTTTCAAGTTCGGCCGAACCCGCCGAACACGGACATCCAGGTGTCCGCTCAACTCTATTTAAGACACATATCTAGTGGAATGAGTCAGGGGACTTATGCAGAGTCAATCAACACATGAAAAGGTAATGCTGAACGGAAAATAAAGTTTATCATGATCTTTAACCACTTTACCCCCGGAGGATTTGGCTGCTCAATGTCCAGGCCCTATTTTGTGATTCGGCACTGCGTTAATTTAACGGACAATTGCGCGGTCGTGCAATGCTGTACCCAAACGAAATTGACGTCCTTTTTTTCCCACAAATAGAGCTTTCATTTGGTGGTATTTGATCTCCTGTGCCATCTTTATTTTTTGCGCTATAAACAAAAAAATAGCGACAATTTTGAAAAAATTACAATATTTTTCACATTCTTTTATATGAAATTCTCAAACAAAAATGCAAAAATCAAACTTTTTTAACATTTTAGGCAAATTTGTTTTCTGCTACATATTTTTGGTAAAAAGAAATTGCAATAGGTATATTTTGATTGGTTTGCGCAAAAGTTATTGCGTTTACTAACTACGAGAAAGATTTATGTCATTTTTATTGTTTTTTTTTTACTAGTAATGGCGGCGATCTGCGACACTTTTTGCAGGACTGCGACATTGCGGCGGACAGATCGGACCCCTAACTGACATTTTTTACACTTTTGGGGGTACCAGTGACATTACTACAGTAATCGGTGCCAAAAATATGCACTGTTACTGTAAAAATGACACTGGAAGGGAAGGGGTTAACATTACTGGTGATCAGTGTGTTAAATGTGTCCCTAGGGGGCGTGATTCTAACTGTCAAGGGGCGTGGCTTGTGAAGTAATCACAGAGACATGCAATCCTATATAGCAGGATCACATAGCCTCTGTGATCACTTCAGGGAGAATGACAGACAGCTGTGTTTACATCAGCCATCTGTCCTTCTCTCTCAGCTGCGGGAGACCACGAGTGGCCGGCGGCCATCGGAGCCGCAGGCCACACACACTTGATCCCCAGCTAACGAGCAGGGGCGAGAGAGTGCCGCCAGCGCCACGCGCTCGCCCCCTAGAGTCTCCTGAGTGAGAAACATAGTATAACGTCGCTTTGCCCAGGAGCGGCTGCCTGCCGCACTAAAACTGCCGTGGGCGGAGCTAAAGTGGTTAAACTATGGGTCTTATTCATTAGTATTATGACTATCCAATCAATTTATATCCAATTAGGCAAGTCCTTGTTCACATTGTTATTAGAGTTAAAAGATATTTTACGGTCAGATGTAACATGTGTGCTAAATGTTATACTTTATGAAAATTCCGAAAAACAAATTTTGTTACATTTTGGTTTTATTTAGGTAAATCATTTTGTTATTTCATATTTGTTAGAATGATTTGTTTTCAAAATGATTTGTTATTTCGGGAGAGTATATAATAATCGTTCCAAATTACCTAATATTTTCGGAAGTTCTGTTATTCTGTTATTATTTTGGAAGATTGGCTATATTAGTTTTAATGTGTTAATTTGTTGTTTTGGGAAATTAGTCATTTATTTATAACAAAAATATTCAGAATTATTCCACACATACAAATTAAACTAATTGTTACGCTGAGCGCTCCGGGCCCCGTGCTGGCCTCGGAGCGCTCACAGCGTATACCTCCAGGCAGCACTCCAGCGTCTCGGCATGTGCGTCCCCGCTCTCTAGGGCGCGCGCGCGCCGGGACTCTTAGATTCAAAGGGCCAGTGCACCAGTGATTGGTGCCTGGCCTAAAGTGGTTATTAAGGGTTAAGGTTTGTGAGAGGTAGTGCTGACTTAATTAGGCTTCACCTGTGCACTACCCATAAATACCTTCTCCTTCCACAGCTTCCTGCCGGATCTTTGTGCCTTGTGCCTTTGAGAAAGCGTTCCCTGCTGTGTTTGTTTGCTTTGCCTGTTGCCGAACCCGTTGCTACCGACTACTCGCCTTTGAACCTTTGCCGCCTGCCCTGACCTCTGCCACGTCCGACTACGCTCTTGCCTACTCCCTGTGTACCACGCCATATCAGCTGCCAGAGGGGTCGAGTTGTTACTAGGGGACACGACCTGGTAGTTACCGCCGCAGCAAATCCATCCCGCCTTGCGGCGGGCTCTGGTGAAGACCAGTAACTGCTTAGAACCGGTCCTCTAGTACAACCCGTGCCATCGCCTCTCTGGTCCAGAGGATCCACTACCAGACCTGCCGGTTCCTGACAGTAAGATCCGGCCATGGATCCCGCTGATGTTCCCCTGCCAAGCCTAGCGGACCTCACCACCATTGTGGCCCAGCAGGGTCAACAGCTGGCCCAGTTGACCGCTATGTTGCAGCAGCTCCTGCCTTCTCAGCAACAGCCAGCACCTCCGCCTGCAGTTGCCACCGGTTCCAGAATCCGTTTGTCCCTACCAGACAAATATAAAGGAGATCCAAAGCAGTGCCGTGGGTTCCTGTCGCAGTGCTCTCTCCACCTCGAGCTACTGTCCGACCAGTTTCCTTCTGAGCGAGCCAAGGTAGCCTTTATTCTCAGTTTACTGTCCGGGAAGGCCCTGGCCTGGGCTACACCACTATGGGACCGCGCAGATCCTGCCACCGCTTCCGTCCAGAGCTTCTGCCTAGAGTTCCGGAATGTTTTTGAGGAGCCTGCCTGGGTTACCTCCGCAGAGACTGCCTTACTAAACTTGACCCAAGGAGATTCTTCCGTGGGTGACTATGCCATTCAGTTCCGCACCCTGGCCTCTGAGCTGAACTGGAACAATGAAGCCCTTTGCGCCACCTTCAAGAAGGGACTTAACAGCGAGATAAAGGACGTCCTGGCTGCACGTGAGCTTCCTTCCACTCTTAGTGACCTCATCTTGCTGGCCACTAGGATAGACAAGCGTTTCGCCGAAAGACAAGAGGAACTCCTCCTTGAAAAGGAAAAAGCTCGTCCTAGACGTTACCCTCGTCTGGCTCCCGTTTTTCTGCGTCCACCTCAACCCGCTACTGGGCCTCCCGCCATGGAGGCCATGCAGGTGGATCGGTCACGCCTGACTCCGCAAGAACGAAGCCGCCGCAGAGACGAGAACCTGTGTCTGTACTGTGCCAGTACCGAGCACTTCCTTAGAGATTGTCCTCTCCGTCCTCCGCGTTCGGGAAACGCTCGCACCTAGTAAACGTGGGAGAGGCGTTGCTAGGTGTGGATTCTTCCTCTCCACGTCTCATCATACCTGTGCAGTTGATCATCTCTTCCAAGTCCTCTTTCTCCGCAACCGCCTTCTTGGATTCCGGTTCAGCTGGCAACTTCATCCACGCCTCCTTGGTTGACAAGTACCGTATTCCAGTAATCCGTCTACCCAAGCCGTTTTTCATCTCTACTGTTAACAGTGAGAGACTCTCTGCCACCGTGCAGTTCCGTACCCAGCCTCTGCAGATGGACATCGGAATATTTCATACCGAGACTTTAGAGTTCTTTGTCCTTCCCTTCTGTTCCTCCGAACTCCTCCTGGGTCTGCCGTGGCTTCAACGTCATAGTCCTGTCCTGAATTGGTCCACCGGTGAGATCCTGCGTTGGGGTTCCTCCTGTTCTGACCGCTGTCTCAAGCCTGCTCTGGTCAAACAGGACCCGCAAGTTTCTCCGCCTCCTGGGCTGCCCAAACCATACCATTCCTTTGCGGATGTCTTCTGCAAGAAACAAGCTGAGGTTCTTCCTCCTCACCGACCCTATGATTGCCCGATCGACCTGATACCTGGTTCTACTCCACCTCGGGGCAGAATTTATCCTCTCTCACCTCCTGAGACTCTTGCCATGTCTGACTATATACGTGAGAACATACAGAGAGGATTCATAAGAAAATCTTCTTCTCCTGCTGGGGCCGGTTTTTTCTTCGTGACAAAAAAAGACGGCTCCCTCCGCCCCTGCATTGACTACAGAGGTCTTAATAAAATTACCATCAAGAACCGTTACCCTCTGCCTTTAATCTCTGAGTTATTTGATCGTCTCCGAGGGGCAAAGATCTTCACTAAATTGGACCTTCGGGGGGCCTATAATCTGATCCGTATCCGTAAGGGAGACGAATGGAAGACCGCCTTTAACACAAGGGACGGCCATTTTGAGTATTTGGTGATGCCCTTCGGCCTCTGCAACGCACCTGCTGTCTTCCAGGAATTTGTCAATGATATTTTCAGGGACTTACTTTACACCTGCGTGGTCGTATACCTGGATGATATCCTCATCTTCTCCTCCAATTTGGACCAACACCGGGCCCATGTGCGACAAGTCCTTACTCGTCTTAGGAGGAATCGCCTGTACGCTAAACTTGAAAAATGTCTTTTTGAACGGACCTCCCTGCCTTTCCTGGGATACATTATCTCAGCCCAAGGACTTCAAATGGACCCAGCCAAGCTCTCTGCGGTTCTGGATTGGCCACGCCCCTCTGGTCTCCGAGCCATACAAAGATTTCTGGGCTTTGCGAACTACTACAGGCAATTAATTCCTCACTATTCCACTCTGGTAGCTCCTATCGTGGCTCTCACAAGAAAAGGAGCTAACCCCAAATCCTGGCCTTCCCAAGCCGAGGAAGCCTTCCAGTCCCTGAAATCCGCCTTTGCCTCTGCACCCGTTCTCTCTAGACCAGATTCCACCAAGCCTTTCTCTCTTGAAGTGGATGCCTCCTCGGTGGAAGCCGGAGCTGTCCTCACCCAGAAGTCCTCCAGGGGCAAGACTTCAACTTGTGGCTTCTTTTCAAAGACATTCTCTCCCGCAGAGAGAAATTACTCCATTGGGGACAGAGAACTGCTGGCTATTAAATTGGCACAGGAGGAATGGAGACATTTACTCGAGGGCGCCACACATCCTGTGTACATCTTCACGGACCACAAGAACCTGGCTTATCTCCAGTCTGCTCAGAGATTAAATCCCCGTCAGGCCCGTTGGTCTCTGTTCTTCGCCCGCTTTAATTTTGAGATCCATTTCCGTCCGGCTTGTAAGAACATTAGGGCAGATGCTCTGTCTCGCTCCTCTGATGTGGTGGGCGACGAGTTAACACCTCAATATATTATCTCTCCAGAACGCCTTATTACAGTCGCTCCCGTGGACCTGCGCCTTCTTCCTCCTGGCAAATCCTACGTACCTCCACGTCAGCGGTTGCGAATTCTCAAGTGGGGCCACTCCTCCCATTTTGCCGGTCATCCAGGGGTGCTAAAATCTCTCCAACTAATCTCCCAAAGGTACTGGTGGCCTTCTCTGGAGAAAGATGTCTCGGACTTCGTCCAGGCCTGTATGATTTGCGCCCGGGATAAATCTCCTCGCCAGAAACCAACGGGTCTCCTCTTGCCTTTACCTGTTCCTGAAGTTCCCTGGTCTCACATCGCTATGGACTTTATTACAGATCTTCCCTCCTCCCATGGCAAGTCCGTTATTTGGGTCGTGGTGGATCGCTTCTCCAAGATGGCTCACTTTGTACCCCTGCCCGGTCTACCCTCTGCACCCATGTTGGCCAAACAATTTTTCCAACACATCTTCCGTCTCCATGGCCTTCCCAAACATATTGTCTCGGATCGTGGGGTACAATTCGTCTCCAAATTCTGGAGGGCTCTATGTGCTCAGCTCGGGATCAAATTGGACTTCTCTTCTTCGTACCATCCTCAGTCTAACGGCCAAGTAGAACGGGTGAACCAAATTTTGGGTGACTATCTGCGTCACTTTGTGTCCTCACGCCATGACGACTGGGCTGATCTACTTCCCTGGCGGAGTTCTCCTACAACTACAAACAATCCTCTGCTTCTAACAAGTCTCCTTTCTTTGTAGTTTTTGGCCGTCATCCTCTTCCACCTCTGCCACAGTCTCCCACTCCTTCTTCTGTACCTGCCGTTGACAGTCTTGTACAGGACTTTTCCTCCATCTGGCGATAAACCCACGCTGCTCTCCTCAAGGCTTCCGCCTGTATGAAGGTTCAAGCTGACAAGAGACGCAGATCTCCTCCGGAATTTCGCCCGGGTGACAAGGTGTGGCTCTCCTCTAGGTACATCCGATTTAGGGTCCCAAGTTACAAGTTGGGCCCTCGTTTCTTGGGACCCTATAACATCAAGAGTCGTATCAATCAAGTTTCTTATCAGCTCCATCTTCCTCCCTCCCTCCGAATCCATAACTCCTTCCATGTTTCCCTTCTTAAACCTGCTGTCTTTAACCGTTTTTCTTCCAAGCTTGTTTCTCCCACCCCTGTCGCCGGTACCTCCGATATATTCTCTGTCAAGGAGATCTTGGCGACCAAGATCTCCCGGGAGAAAAGATTTTTTTTTGGTCGACTGGGAGGGCTGCGGTCCTGAGGAGAGGTCATGGGAGCCGGAGGAGAACATCCTGGACCGCAGTCTCATCCTCAAGTTCCTCGGTACCAAAAGGAGAGGGAGACCAAAGGGGGGGGGGGTACTGTTACGCTGAGCGCTCCGGGCCCCCTGCTGGCCTCGGAGCGCTCACAGCGTATACCTCCAGGCAGCACTCCAGCGTCTCGGCATGTGCGTCCCCGCTCTCTAGGGCGCGCGCGCGCGCCGGGACTCTTAGATTCAAAGGGCCAGTGCACCAGTGATTGGTGCCTGGCCTAAAGTGGTTATTAAGGGTTAAGGTTTGTGAGAGGTAGTGCTGACTTAATTAGGCTTCACCTGTGCACTACCCATAAATACCTTCTCCTTCCACAGCTTCCTGCCGGATCTTTGTGCCTTGTGCCTTTGAGAAAGCGTTCCCTGCTGTGTTTGTTTGCTTTGCCTGTTGCCGAACCCGTTGCTACCGACTACTCGCCTTTGAACCTTTGCCGCCTGCCCTGACCTCTGCTACGTCCGACTACGCTCTTGCCTACTCCCTGTGTACCACGCCATATCAGCTGCCAGAGGGGTTGAGTTGTTACTAGGGGACACGACCTGGTAGTTACCGCCGCAGCAAATCCATCCCGCCTTGCGGCGGGCTCTGGTGAAGACCAGTAACTGCTTAGAACCGGTCCTCTAGTACAACCCGTGCCATCGCCTCTCTGGTCCAGAGGATCCACTACCAGTCCTGCCGGTTCCTGACACTAATGGTCTCTTAACCTAACCCCAATCAAAAAAAAATATTATTAGAATATTCACACTATGCTCACTGGATTTAAAATGAATGAATCAAATTCAATTCAGATCTTTCCTTACGTTGCTACATTATTTTGGATGCTTCAAACATTAACAAAAGGTCCAATCTATGACACCTCAGGGTTGATTTACTAAAGGCAAATAGACTGTTCACTTGACAAAGTGCAGTTGCACTCCGGAAGAGCAGTTGCTCCAGAGCTTAGTAAATGAGCAGAAGCTCTGCTGACTTCTATCATCCAATCACGTGCAAGAAAAAATGCTGTTTTTTTATTTTCCTTGCATGTGATTGGGTATTCATTGCAAAGCGAAGCTTTCCCTCATTTACTAAGCTCTGGAGCAACTGCACTTGCAGAGTGCAACTGCACTAGTCAATTTGACATTAGTAAATCAACCCCACAGTGTCTCGTGTTGACTGGCGTTCCCACTGCATTGTAAACACTGGTCACCTGCTCAGCAAAGGCACCCATCAGTGATCACTAGTTTCTCAATGAATGCAAAGTGTTCCCTGACTGGATGAATTGGAGAGGTGGGGAAGTGAGATAACACTCACCACCTCATCCAATAAGAGTATGCTCTCGATTCAATGAGAAGTTGCAAAGCATTCTCTGAATGGTGCCCTTACCGAGTGACAGACATTTAGCATGCACAATGAAGCAGGGCAGCCGCTCAGCACTAGAACTGGACGCTAGATATGGTACATACTAAAGTGATTTCCAGCTTCCAAGGTGGACCAATGTACAATAACTATGTAAAAATTCCACACCTAAAATTCTTCTTTAACCACTTGCCCACTGCCCACCGCATATACTGTGGCAGGCTGGCTCGGCTCTGCGAATCACCGCACACGCGTGCCCCCATTAGCCAGCGGGGAAGCAGATTCACGGGGCTTCGATTGCCGCCAGGCACCTGTGATCGCTGCCCCTGGAGACATAATGGTGGTGTGCTGTTGTAAACACAGCTGACCATTTTTCTCTCAGGAATCAGTACAGAGCGCCTGTGATCCTCCTACTTAGGAACACAGGTCTCTGTGTCGATTCCACAAGCCCAGCCCCCTCACAGTTAGAAAACACCCCCTAGGCATACACTTAATCCTTTGATCACCCCTGAGTTAACCCCTTCCCTGCCAGTGTTATTAGTACAGTAACAGTGCATATTTTTAGCACTGATTACTATAGTAATGTCACTGGTCCACCAAAAATGTCAGTTTTAGCAGTCCCGCTAAAAAATTGCTAATCGCCAGCATTACTAGTAAAAAAATAAATACATAAATAAAAATGACATAAACCTTTACCCTACTTTGTAGATGCGATAACTTTTGCGCAAACCAATCAAAATACACTTATTGCAATTTTTTTTTTTGCCAAAAATATGTAGCAGAATACAAATTGGCCAAAAATTATGAAAACATTTGATTTTGATTTTTTTTTTATTGGGAATGTTATATAGCAGAAAGTGAAATATATATATATATATATATATATATATATTTTTTTTTTTTTTTTCAAAATTGCTGTTCTTTTTTTTGTTTATAGCACAAAAAATAAAAATCTCACAGGTGATCAAATACCACCAATAGAAAGCTCTATTTGTGGGGAAAAAAGGCAACAATTTTATCTGGGTACAACACTGCACGACCGTGCAATTGTCTGTTGAAGTAACGCAGTGTCGAATCGCAAATAATGGCCTCGTCATTAACCTCCCTTGCGGTATGATTCTTTCCGATTTTAGGTGCTGAAAGCGGTAAAATTATTTTGCATATAAGGACGAGCAGCCCAAACCAACTATTTACATATGATTTTTTTTTACTGTGCGTTCATCTTTATAACATCTCGGGTATGATAACGTTTGAAACACAAAATCAAAAATTATAATATAATAAATAACTATAAATAAGTTAAAGAGTGTGTATATACATATATATATATATATATATACATATATATATATATATATATATATATATATATACATATGTTATATATATACGTATATAGATATATATATATATATATATATATATATATATATATATATATGTGTATATCTATATATATATATATATATATATATATATATATATATATATATATATATATATATATATATATATATATATATATAGATATATATAGATATACGTATATATATATATATATATATACATATTAAGTACAGTAAAACTGCAGGAAAGGGCACTGGGGGCAAAAAATTATATCAGTTTATTTTATTTTGCAATGAAATCAGTGTGCTTGTGTGTATGACTTTTCAAATATACCGCCGGTTCCACCCCCCTGCGAGCGTCACGTCGCAGGAGACGGAAGCCGGGGCTCTACAGCATCGGGCGGAAGATCTGGCCACCGTATGGCGAAGGGACACATCGCTGGATCCTGGTGACAAGGTAAGTAACCTCTACAAGGATCCAGTGATGCTCCCTGGTGGCACCCCGAGTGTGGCTCGGGGTTACCGCTTATGGCAGTGAAATCCCACCCGAGCCACACTCAGGAATACCGCCAGGGAGGTTAAGGGGGTAATTCCTTCTGGTCCAGAAGTGGTTAAAGTGCTTGTAAACATTATTCATGAAAATTAAACTAAGCACATATATTGATAGTGTTTACTTATCTCTCTCCAAAACTTTAAGTGTGGTTTCTCTCTGGTGCTTCTGTTATCAGTATGAGTCACTTCTGAGAAGTTCTCCGACACATAAGATAACAGTAGCTGAAAATTTGTGTTGGGAAGGGAGCTTAGAGGGAGATAAGCAGAGAGCTTGTCTATTCAGAATACAGCTCTGCGTGTTCCTTCGTTCCTTGTGCCATGTGGAGGGGGGTCTCCCTTTCCTCCAATCAGCTTTCACACAGTGTAAGTCTCCCCCACACCTCTATGTACTGCTGAAAGATGAAGAAATATCATGATCTGCACTTTTTAAATGGTGTAGAAACAGGAAGACAGCAGATATACAAGAAAAACTTTTATAGGAGGATTTGTTTCATCTCTGTGTTTCAACCAAGGCTATTCACCTCACTGGGTATATGTGAAGGTTTTACATCCACTTTACCTTATAAAGGGTTTTTTCACCTTGAAATATCATTAGGTTTTTTCACTTCCACACCTGCTGCTGGATGTCCAGGTTTGCATGCTAATATTTTGATACTTCCGTTGTTACATCTTTGCAGTATACATGTTGCCATGTATGGATTTATTATCCCCCACTCTGTCCTATATTTTACTTACTAGCGCTGACTGCTATTAGATTTCTATTGTATAGTTTAGTGGTCATGTGGTATACATATACTATATTAAATGTATTTCTTGCTGTTTTGGGATTTTCAATACAAATTACTTATCTTAAACATATACTTGTACTGTTATAAAAGTTATCACAGCAAGAGCACAATAACACGTTCAGTAATATGTATTAATTTTTCTTTTAAAGATTGTAGGGCTCCTTCACACCATATGTGTTTTGTTGCGCTGGGCAGGCTTGCTCAAAGCACTCCCAACACACAGACATGGCAAATTGTTGTGAGTCCTATTGTCATGGTTCAGTGAAATACCGGGTTTCGCCTCCTGTTCGAGATGCTCGGGTTCCTGCCAATCCGACCCAGATCTTAGGTATTATTAACCGTTTACACCTGTGGGTTAGTGTTTGAGCAAGGTGTTCCCACGTTGTAGAAGGTCTTCCGTTTCCTGTGGCGTTTGCTGTCATTTGAGTATAATTGTATTCTGTGTGTTTATTCGGTCTTGTCATTGTTCTCAGTGTTTTTCCTTCTGGCTGCATTCTTGTATTCTCTTAGGCTTCTGTCCATGCATCCCTTCGTTTTCTGTTGCTGTGGGTGCTCTCCACGGCATTGTTTCTTGTCGTTTTGCCTCCCACCCCTCATTCCCGCTTGCTGTGTCCATCTCTCTCTGCGCTATTGCCCAGCTTCCCCCGCTCTCCTGTGCTTCACGCTTGTTCCCTGAGTCCTTCCCCTAGTGTTTCTTCTTAACTTGCTGCAGTAGCGTTCTTTGGTACCTTGTATCCTGAGCGTACCCCAAGTCTTTCTAGTGTGCTATTTGCTGGCACTGTGCCTGAACAGGTGTGTTAGGCTCCATGTACACGGGACGCTGGAAATGGCCGTTTAGGAGCAGTTGGGCGTTTTTTTCAGAAGCCCCTGAACCCATCTACATTTTATCTTATCTGTCCATGTACACCAGGTCGTTTACAGTCATTTGCAGGCAGTTGCGTTCAGGGACTGTTTTTAGAACGCAATTATTTGCGTTCGAACGTGTCAAACGCGTCTGAACGCATCCGAACGCGATGACCCGCGTTTAGCTTTCGCGTTTTTCCATTTTAAAGGGGAACAATTTTTTTGACCTCTAGGAACGCTTCTAAACGCAAACGCCGCTAAACGCCCGCTAAACGCGGGTACAAACGCGACCGAACGGACGTTTCAAACGTCCTAAAAATTACAGCATTCAAAGGGACTTTTAACAACGTCCCGTGTACATGGAGCCTTAAAGAGCTGTAACCTGGGGGCTGCCTCACAGCACAACATCCACACCTCCAGTGGCTTTGGTGAAGACCAGGCGGCTCCAGTCACACTGCTCCTGCATCTTCTAGGACCAGTACCCTGGTACACCTATTTAGTCATTCCTACTGCTTCGCTAGACCTGGAGTTGTAAAGTCCCAGGGTTTCTAATTCTCAGATCGTTACACCTGTGAGTTCAGTTCATACCACAGCCCCTTGGCGTGGTGTAAAAAAAAAGTAGGACATGTTGCATTTTTATGCAAGGCAGTATCTTGTGATGTACTGTCGTGCATAAAGATGAATGAAATGTCAGTATGTGACATTTCAATAAAGTTAGAAAAAAAAAAGAAAAAAGGAAAACAATTTGATGCATTATAAGAAACACATCACACGGTCCTTTAATCTCCCTGGCGGTATGATTCTTTTGGATTTTAGGTGCTGAAAGCGGTACCATTATTTTGCATTTAATTCTTGTGAATGAGCAGCCCAAACCAACTGTATACATTTATTATATATATTATTTATATATGTATATATATGTATGTATACATATATTATGTATACATATATTATATATATATAATGTATACAGTTGGTTTATGCTGCTCATTCACAAGAATTCCGTATATATATATATATATATATATATATATATATATATATATATATATATATATATATATATGTGTGTGTGTATATATATATATATATATATATATATATATATATATATATATATATATATACGTATATATATATATATATATATATATATATATATATATATATATACTGTATATATATATATATACATACATATATTTACATAAAAAGTACAGTAAAACTGCAGGAAAGGGCACTGGGGGGCAATGTAATGTGATTTTATTTTGAATGGTATCAGTGTGTTTGGTGTGTTTTACATTTGAATTTGCCGCCGGTTCCACCCCCCGGCGGACGTCACGTCGCCGGAGACGGAAGCCGGGGCTCGCAGACGATCGGGAGGAAGCTCCGCCGCCGCATACCGCCCGCATTCTTCGCTGGATCCCGGAGAAAAGGTAAGTAAAACCTCTACCAGGATCCAGCGATCTTCCTAGCGGTACCCGAGTGTGGCTCGGGGTTACCGCTTTTGGCTCTAAAATCTAACCCCGAGTCACACTCGGGAATACCGCTAGGAAGGTTAACTTTGTACACTAACAGTCATGCAATAATGCACAATGCTGGTAAAAACAAGCCCTTAATGTACACTTGGCAAAACAGAAAACAGTCTTCACCAGAGGCAGCTGGTGACGTTTTAAGGTGGGGTGCCAGAACCCGCCCTTCATTGTGACCCCTCCCACTTCACATAAGCCACACCAATTATAGACTCCACTTACTTCCCCCCCCTGTATTCCACTTGTTTTTACCCATAATGTATAATATAGTATAGTATAGTATAGTACATATTTTTTAGTGTATAGTATAATGTAATACTAAACACTATACTATATACACTATACTTACTAAAACTCATGCCAGGTATGTCACAAATGGTATAACTTACTGCTCAGAAAAATAAGCATACATTGTCAGCAAGAATGGAAGTCAGAAACATACAGTAGATGTTAAAGCGGAGTTCCCCCCCCCCCCTCCAAAAATTAAAAGTCATGAGCTACACATGCTATAGCTGCTGACTTTTAATATTAGGACACTTACCTGTCCTGGAATCCAGCGATGTTGGCATCGCAGCCGATGTTTCCATCGGCTGTCGTGTGCTGCGGCCGCCATTGCCGGTAAGGGAACCCGGCAGTGAAGCCTTGCGGCTTCACACCCGGGTCCTTACTGCGCATGCGCAAAGCTCTCTGCGCTAGCTAATTGGCCAGGAAGCAGAGGGAGGAGGAGAGGGCCGAACCTCTGACCCGGAGGACCCAGAGAGAGCATGAAGATAGATCTGTCTTTGGCTTCCCTTAGTTCACAGAGACTGGATCGCTTTTATCCACTGAGGGGAACTGCTGGTTCTGACCCGCTGGTAAAACAGAGGTCAGAACGGGAGGTGAGCCACCATTGTTTCCGGTGGAGGACAGCACAAGCACTTTATTCATTCAACACTGAAAGCATTTATGCACATTTTTTGCACCATTTTAGCACCATATGGACTCTTCAGTTAATGCATGTTTAATAATATGAACTTTCCAGTTGTTTTTTTATTTATTCAGTATTTTTAGCAATATTTACTTACCTTGCACCTTATCGATTGTTTTGATTATGCACGTTTAATCATCATCTGATTTTTTATATAAGTTCTTTCTTTATTCATTCGCCATCAGAATTTATATTAATTCATTGCTTGCACATGATGTTTTTTGGCGCAGCGCTGTTGTTGTTTTCATTTTATGTTCTCAGAATAACCTGATATGCCTTAGCATAACAGGGTGCACAGGTGGTAAATATGCATTGCAAGCCAGGATATAACAATGCACGCAGAGCTTACTGTAGGTATATTATGCAAGGACCTGTAGTGGGCACTATGCCAATACATGAGCCAAATAATAAAATTGCTGTAGCAGCAGCTTTTATATAAACTGTAGCAGGTATAAAGTACTGTAAAGCATTGTAAGCCAAGAATGTCTTAATAAACCTACATGTTGTACTTATTGTGAGTATACAAAGGTAAGTTATTGGTTGCTAGAGCAGAATAGTAAGGCAGGAAAGGGGATCAGAAACATGGGAAAGAAAGAAAGAAAACTATTAGTTCACACCTCATGCAGTCCACTGCGTTTTTTTGTTTTTTTTCTGCATCAAAAACTCATGGAAAGTAGGTTTCCAATGGCATAGTTCACACCAGTGAGGTCACTTCTAGTGCGTTACAGTTCCACAAAAAAAAAAAAAAAAAGTTGACCATGCTGCATTTTGCCTGCACTGGACTGTACTGGAACACAGTAAAATGCATCAAAAATGCACTGGAATACACTGGGATGCATACAAAAATGCACTGGACCCTAGTATAGTAAAAAAAAAATAAAACACACACTTGGAATGCATCTGGAACTCATCAAAAATGCACAGGAACATGTAAAAATGTGTTAAATGCTCATACAGAAATGCATCCAGAATGGACCTGGAGTGCATTTTTGTGGTGTGAACCAACCCTTAATGCAGGGTCTATTGTAGCTATGGTAATGTAAACCATGCCCGAAGAAGGAAACTAAAGGCCAGTTCACACCATAGAAACGCAGTCTGGATGTGTTCCAGATGCCTTTCTGTTTGCATGTTTTTGACACGTTCCAGTGCTTTTTGATGCAGTCCAGTGCATTTTTCCTCATCTTTTTTTTTTTAAACTATAAACAAGAACATGTGTGTTCCAGTGCGCTTTGGATGCATTGTACAATGTTACAGTACAGTCAAGTGCAGGAAAAATGCAGCATGTTCTACTTTTTTTTCTGGAACTGGAGCGCACTGAAACTGACCGCACTGGTGTGAACTATACCATTGGGAACCATATCACCTACTGTCCATGCATTTTTGATGCAGAAAAACAACGCACTGGACTGCATATGGTGTGGACTGGCTCTAGGTAAATTTGAACTGTTGCACCCTAAATAAATTAGGTTAGTCACAAGAAAGGTATTGCCTACATTTTTACTTTTTCTAGAGCTATAGTATGGCATGCTACATGAGATTTTACCAAGCACAAGGGTAGAATAATGTGTTGTAGGAAAAAATGGAGGTAACATAGGGCATGGTAGGCTATAGCACTCTAAGGAAGATATGTGTTTAAATCAGTGCAGGAACAGCACAGTACATTAACCAGCCAAAAAAGAGCCACAGGTGAAGGGTTTATTCTACACATAGCATGGGATACTATAATGTTTTGGAACAAGCATAGGGTTATAATGTATTAAACCAGTGATGGAGGTTAGAAACACAGGTGCATGGCTTTGCTATGGGTATGCTGTGAAAAATACAGTTTTGTGTGCCAACATCTGGAGAAGTCAGCACAGAAAGTGTGTTCAGTCTCTGTCTTTTTCCAGGTTCCCACATGGGACAGGGCAAAGGGCTTTCTCCATTCTGCTTTCTTTTCCTCGGCAGGTGCTATTGTGGGAATATTATCTAGCAACAAGGTCACCATTGGCCGAAATTGGCAGTTCATTTCTGCGCCTTCTGTCTGCCTATAAGAAGCCGGATCCTGCCGCAGCTGCCAGCCATCTGAAGAGGACCTGTCTGCACTCACACCCCCCCCCCTTCCCCCTTTTATGTCTTAGATTGTAAATGTCACGTTGGTATTTAGTGGGGGTTCGTCTTGCAGTATAAGTCTGGAGGGACATGGTGATTGAGATCTGTATTGGATCATTCGGATAAGTTTTAAATTTAATGTTTTGCTGAAAGCTGTTTTTTGGTTAATTGATTTTCTAATATTGGGTTACCCCTTGAATAAACACCGTGGCCCTTATATGACCAATTAAACTTATTTTGGTGTCAGTCTCAGTTATTTTGTTTTACCGTATATACTCGAGTATAAGCCGAGTTTTTCTGCACATTTTTTTGTGCTGAAAACGTCCCCCTCGGCTTATACTCGAGTCAAGAAAAAAAAAAAGTCCCTGGCCGCTCCGACGTGTTTAAGCTTTAAAAATGGCACCGCCCGGCGCATACATGTCACCGCGCACGCGCCGTCGCCGCTCGGGAGAGGCCGGGAATAGCCGAAAGTATACGAGCGGCGGCGGCGCGTGCACAATGACGTGGCGGCGCCATTTTTAAAATGAAGGCGCCTCTGGAACAGGTAAGTGACACTACCTGCCATTATGCAGGGCTGCGGGCATACTACAAGGGATGCAGTGCTGCGGGCATGGTCCACCTGTACCATGCCCACAGCACTGCATCTCCTGTAGTATGCCCACAACCCCGGATCCTCTTGTACCATGCCAGTACCCTGCATTCTCCTGCACCATGTCAGTACCCTGCATTCTCCTGTACCATGCCAGGACCCTGCATTCTCCTGTACCATGCCAGTACCCTGCATTCTCCTGCACCATGCCAGTACCCTGCATTCTCCTGTACCATGCCAGTACCCTGCATTCTCCTGTACCATGCCAGTACCCTGCATTCTCCTGCACCATGCCAGTACCCTGCATTCTCCTGCACCATGCCAGTACCCTGCATTCTCCTGCACCATGCCAGTACCCTGCATTCTCCTGTACCATGCCAGTACCCTGCATTCTCCTGTACCATGCCAGTACCCTGCATTCTCCTGCACCATGCCAGTACCCTGCATTCTCCTGCACCATGCCAGTACCCTGCATTCTCCTGCACCATGCCAGTACCCTGCATTCTCCTGTACCATGCCAGTACCCTGCATTCTCCTGCACCATGCCAGTACCCTGCATTCTCCTTACCATGCCAGTACCCTGCATTCTCCTGCACCATGACAGTACCCTGCATTCTCCTGTACCATGCCAGTACCCTGCATTCTCCTGCACCATGCCCGCCGCCCTGCATTCTCACCCTAGGCTTATACTCGAGTCAATGATTTTTCCCATCTTTTTGTGGTAAAAGTAGGGGCTTTGGCTTATACTCGGGTCGGCTTATACTCGAGTATATACAGTATCTACTTTGTACTGTCCCATGTTGTAGTCCAGAATGGAGGGCAGACAACTGGAAGCAGGGTTTAAAAATGTGTATGCTAAAGGTTCTAGCTAATTAAAATAAGCATGGGAATAGTAAAATGCACTGTAAAATAGCAGTTTGGTTTAGAAAGCTGTGGACTATCACTTAGGGCTCTTTCACACAGGCGGACCGGACCGTTCAGATCTGCCTGTCCGTTTTTTTTGGCAGATCTGAATGGTCACCCCATGCATCCCTATGAGATAGAGATGTTTGGGGAACTGTGTCTCCGCACACACATTGTGGAGAACAGCTGCCATCCTCCTGCTCAGTGGGGGGGATTGGCGGATCAATCCCCCGCTGAGATAAACGGAGTCTGTCCGACTGACGGTGTGAAAGGGACCTTACTCAAAGTTATGAATTGTAGATCAATCTGTCTGCTGGCTCTCAGTGAGTCTCTCCTCTCCTCAGCTCTGCACACAACATGGATGGCCGGGGTGGAAAGTGGAGACTGGAGAGGGAGAGACAAAGTGTTGGAGTGCGACTTGTGGAGGGGTGGGGCACATGGCTGTGGAGCAGGTCAGGCTGCGCAATTGCAGGCTGGGAAGATCTTGGCACCCCCCCACCCCCAAGGATGGTTCAATAGATTAGGCGGGCAAGGGGCGGTATTTCAGGCTGACCTAGCAGGCTCCTATTCACAGAATGGATAATTGGAAACCAGCCAGTAACAGTGGAGAATTTATTTTGCAGTGTTCTACGTACAACTTTTCAATTACTTTTCGGTCGGATTGCTAGGCAGATTAGCCATTTTTTTTTTCTGATCTACCTAGCAAGTAGCAACAGCAGCACACAGCTAGACAGAAACTCCAAAGAAAAATAAATATAGTTTATTCTAAAAAATAAATACGGTAATAATATTATAGTAATAATTATAAAATAATACATATTTTTTATTTTTATTTGTTTTACTTTTCTGCAAGAAACCTGGTGGGGAACTGCCCAAGAAGCCCTATAAACGAGCCTCCACTGGTCTTCAAATTTAAATTTTATTACATTAATTATTCCTGTTGCAATGCTGGACATGCCTGGTTTAAAAAAAGAGAACATCTTTTTATACAGATAAAACACATTTTTCTTTAGAGTATAGTGTGAGATCTTTTCTTGTGACCAAGGAAACAAGGAAGCAATGTTCAATTTGCAATGTGTCCAATAAATACCAAGTTGACAGGATCTTATAAATGACAGTGTTATATTTCAAGTCTGCATATAAATCAGTTTTATTGCTAACACCTTTTTTGAGGTTATTTCATTTCATGCTATTTGCAATCTAAAGACTTAGCTAAATGCTAAATGCTGAAACATTGAAAGGAAGCAATTTAAAGTGTAACTTCTGCACATTAAAGAGAAAAGGAGGCACAAGCACCTAGTGCGTTACTCTTGGACACCTTTAAAAAGTTTATTAAAATGCCAAAAACATACTCACAGACATGAAGAGCAAAGAGGAAGGGAGCGTGACTCCCGAAACGCGTCAACTGTCCAATGTCCATGTGGTGGACTAATTACATGCAATTTTTGCTCTTCATGTCTGTGTGTATGTTTTTGGCATTTTAAAAATATTACTAAACCAAGGGTAATGCACTAGGTGTTTTCACCTCCTTTTCTCTTTCATGTGCCTTTGTTTGGAGTTCCCCACCTGAGGAGAGCGGCACGCCTGTCATTCCCATCGGAGTGAGCGCTTGGGTGATTCAGTTGTTTGGAAAAGTGAAACTTCTATCCAAAGGCAATAAAATTGGAAACTTGCCAAGGCAATGCAATCCTCACCTAGGTAAGAATGCGGAAGTGGGTAGTCACAGTCTAGGAGAAGGAAAATTATGAGGGTAACTTCCATTTTCGAGTGAAGGTTTACACACATATACATACAGTATACACTATATCTATATATACAATATCTCACAAAAGTGAGTACACCCCTCCCATTTTTGTAAATATTATATTGTATCTTTTCATTTGACAACACTGAAGAAACAACACTTTGCTACAATGTAAAGTAGTGAGTGTACAGCTTGTATAACAGTGTAAATGTGTTGTCCTCTCAAAATAACTCAACACACAGCCATTAATGTCTAATTTGCTGGCAATAAAAGTGAGTACACCCCTAAGTCAAAATGTCCAAACTGGGCCCAAATATTTTATATGGCCATCATTATTTTTCCACCACTGCCTTAACCCTCATGGGCATGAAGTTCACCAGAAATTCACAGGTTGTCACTGGAGTCCTCTTCCACTCCTCCATGATGACATCAATGAGCTGGGGGATGTTAGAGACCTTGTACTCCTCTACCTTCTGTTTGAGGATGCCCCACTGATGCTCAATAGGGTTTAGGTCTGGAAACATGTTTGGCCAGTCCATCACCTTTATCCTAAGCTTCTTCAGCAAGGCAGTGGTCGTCTTGGAGGTGTGTTTGGGGTCGTTATCGTGTTGGAATAATGCAGTGCTGCCCAGTCTCTGAAGGGAGGGGATCATGCTCTGCTTCAGTATGTCACAGTACATGTTGGCATTCATGGTTCCCTCAATGAACTGTAGCTCCCCAGTGCCGGCAGCACTCATGCAACCCCAGACCATGACACTCCCACCACCATGCTTGATTGTAGGCAAGATGCACTTGTCTTTGTACTCCTCTACTGGTTACCGCCGCACACGCTTGACACCATCTGAACCAAATAAGTTTATCTTGGTCTCATCAGATCACAAGACAGGGTTCAAGTAATCCATGTCCTTAGTCTGCTTGTCTTCAGCAAACTGTTTGCGGGCTTTCTTGTGCATCATCTTTAGAAGAGGCTTCCTTTTGGGATGACAGCCATGCAGACCAATTTGATGCAGTGTGCGGTGTATGGTCTGAGCACTGACAGGCTGACGCTCAACCCTTCAACCTCTGCAGCAATCATACATCTATTTCCCAAGGACAACCTTTGGATATGATGCTGAGCTCGTGCACTCAGCTTCTTTGGTCGACCATAGCGAGGCCTGTTCTGAGTGGAACCTGTCCTGTTAAACCGCTGTATGGCCTGGGCCACCGTGCTGCAGCTCAGTTTCAGGATCTTGGCAATCCTCTTATAGCCTAGGCCAACTTTATGTAGAGCAACAATTCTTTTTATCAGATCCTCAGAGAGTTCTTTGCCATGAGGTGCCGTGTTGAACTTCCAGTGACCAGTATGAGAGAGTGAGAGCGATAACACCAAATTTAACACACCTGCTCCCCATTCACACCTGAGTCCTTGTAACACTAACGAGTCACGTGACACTTGGGAGGGAAAATGGCTAATTTGGCCCAATTTGGACATTTTCACTTAGGGGTGTACTCACTTTTGTTGCCAGCAGTTTAGACATTTATGGCTGTGTAACCAGAGGGATCTCCACTAACCTACCATCTCATCCAGGAGACACCCTGCCCAGCAAGCAAAGATCTGTCCATCAGGAGGCCTGAACATCAGTCTTTGCAAGCAGCAGAATTCAAAGGACAGTGTGATTGAATACCTCTTCCTGATCACCCCCAGGGCCAATAAGGAAGAAGGCTGCCAGATGCAATATCCAGCATGCTTTCATGGGACAGTGTCACAGCTAACCTACATCTCTTGCTCTGGGACATTTCGCAAGACAGCCAGGTGGGCTGGTGTTTTCTATTAAAGGAACAAAGCGGTTCTACATACAGTTGAGACCTTGCTATTTTCTACTGAGGGGACATAGTGCTCCTGCAAACAGTTGGGAATTCACTATTTCTACCAAGGGGACACAGTGCTCCTTCAAATAGTTGGAACTTTGCTATCTCTGCTAAGGGGACATTGAGTTATTGTCAGAAGATATTTGTTACTGATTTTTTAAGAACTGACATTATTCTGGAGGGAGTACAGTCTAGGATCCAATTTTGCTGCAAATTGTACATAGAAAAGTCCTTCAAGTTGTTGCTGAACTCGAGCCCAAGGACTGATTTCTGTGTCTGAATGCGTGTTGCCTAGCTGTGCAGGAATAGGGGGACCCAAAGTACAGGGGCCCTCTAGGGGGTAGCGCTTCATGTGTATATATATATGTATATATACAAATAGGTACTAGGTAAAACTATAGTGGGCCTTGTCTCCTTGTCTGCCTAACAGCAGGGCTGTGATTTAACTAGTCAGGGTGTCAGGGCTTCCAGATGTGCTTGCTGAGGGGAGAAGTATCCCCACTGGCTCCTGTGAGAGGCTTCTCATAGGGCTGTGTGGGAAGCCCAATCAGGGGACACATCCCAGCTTGTAACTACCCCAGAAGGCAGATTATGCTGCAAGGGATTCTGGGAGTGGGTATAAGTTTGGAGGGAAGTGCATGGCACTGTGTCTTTGGTGGGAGCAGAGTCCCAGGAAGGAGAGTGCGGCTGTCTCTCCTCCTGTCTGAGGAAGGTTGATTTCTCGGGGTGTCACCTGAGAGTCCAGAGAGTGCTGAGTTGAGCTGAGGGGGATCCGGTGTGCCGAGAGCCTGCGGAGAGAGAGAGGGGTCCAGTCCCAGGAAAGCCTACACAGGTCATGAGTACTGAGGATTGCCCCCGGGGGTCTGCCCAGAGTAAGCTAGCTGTAAAGGGGGTACCTAGGTTGAGGACCCTGAAGTGTAAAGGTGGTACATAGTCAGTGGACCCTAAAGAGTTCAAGGAGCAAAGGGGGCACCTGCGGTCTGGGCCCTGAATTGTATTGCGTGTGCCAGTTACAGTGTTAACTATTTGGAGTTCTACAAAATACTACCTCAAGCCGTGCCAGGCGGGGAGAAAAGTATTCAAAGACTTACACAGTGAAGCAGTGTCAGGAGTTCTACAGTCCTGAGTCTTGGATCTACTGGACTTTAGGTCAGGGAACACTTCCTCTGTTTTACAGAGTGTTCTCAGAGTCAGTGAGCGTTGGCTGGCGCTGGCTAGCGTCAAGGAAGCGCCAACGGGCATTTTTCCAGGTTCAATGTCCCAATTGTAATTAGTTCAAGGCGAGAGGAGTATCCCACTCATTCCCTTCTCCCATCCCCTTAATTTATAATAAAAACCACAAACAAAGATGCTGGAGTTGTCACTGTTTCAATTGTCACACCTGGGGACTCAGCTCACATGGGCTGGAGAGGATTCCGGTACTAATGGCAGACCCACATCAGGCCACAGGCCTGGAAACCTTGCTACATATATATATATATATATGTATATATATATATATATATATATATATATATATATATATATTGTGCTATACATCTGTAAAAATAAATGATTCTTTTCTATCACCAAAATGATCTTTCTACAAAATAGCCAAGTCTCTTTAAGAAAATATTATGTACTGTAACTTTTAAATACACACTGCCTTATATTTTATATTAACTTCTTCCTTTACAGCTACATAGGCAGAAATTGTAGTGTTACCCCTGGAGGAACTGTTGGATTTATATGGGTCCTCCGGGCCTGCTCCAGTGAAGAGCCAATTTGTATCTGGACCTAAAGTAACACTGACACTTGGAACTGTTGAAATGGGCTTCATTAACAGGGAAAGTCATGAAAGGGTAGATGGGTTATGGAATAAAGAGTATTGGCAATTTAACATAGACTGGGTGAGCACCCACCTACTCACACAGGCAACATAAAGGCAACATCAGACAATATAAAAATTGGCAAAAGACTTACTGTATAAACAACATATCTATGAGACCCAGTCCCTGACGAGCCACTGGTCATAAAAGGTTTCAGTCTTTCTGGCACTGGGTAACCTAAATCATGAGGAAACGCTCAGCTGAGAGATTTGTAGTCTATAGGTAAGTTAAAGATTACATTTCCCTCTCAGAAGTCTCCCCCCCTCCCCCCCTCCCCCCCCTTAAAACACAAAGTTAACAACAATAGCCAAACAACTCTGGTACTGTGGTAAAGTCCTTTCAGACACAGTCAATTTTGGTGAAAGGCCGTTCCCATACTCAAAATAGATAAAGACTGGAAGTAGACCGCAGTTTCTAAGTGGAGCACTGGATCAGTAACATAACATCTTAGTACCCAGGAGTAAATGTTGGAATGCTCCACTAGAATTCAAGTATAGCATGCAGCATGTGGTCCTATACTCTTTTAGCACACAACCCAGGCACAGTATCATGGCATGGCTCACAATCCTGTACAACAGCACAGTCTCTGGTGAGCACAGCAGCCAGTAACACACTGCATGGTAGCACAATCCAGAAAACACATAGCTCTTTGACACTCCAGATGCAGCATAGCAACCACGTAGTTCTTAGCAGCAAAGTCCCACGTCTTCTCACTGGACTCCAGATGACATCCTCCAGCAACAGCAGAAGCACCTGAGCCCTGAACACAGGCTCCCTGCCACTCTCTAGGCAGCCTTAAGCCCTGTCCCTGGGCTCACTGCACGCTCCTGGGCACACACTGCTCAGCCCCCTGGGTTCCAGCAGCCTCTCTTTACTGTCTGAGCAGCGGCCAATCAAATTCCATTGTTGCCCCATTGCTAGGGGGGGGGGGGGGGTCATTGTCCAGGCTGCAGTAGCAGCCAATAAAGATTTGCTTCTGCTCCCCTTTTCTCCTGGTTTGAGGAAGAGTACTTTGCAGGGTGGCTTAAAGGGGCTACCAGTTGACACTACATATTTTTTACAGAACAATTTTGAGGGTTTACATCTCCACAGGAAAATGTAAAGAGTACACTGGAAAGTAATTTGCTAATTAAGTTACCAACTTGTTTCCAGTATGAGTATAAATACTTTAAAGATGTGTACAGTATCTTGTAATATTTAAACAGAGCTGTCAGGACCTGTTGACATCTAGGAAAGATGCAACTGAGCCAGTGATCACCTACCTCATGCTATGACTTCACTGTAGCCTTGGCTTGGTGTGTTGCCTTATAACCCCTGAACAATATTATTTCATTCAGAGAAATCAATTCCATCTATATCACTTTCTGGAGCTTCTACAGCTATCTGCATTACATTTCTCATAAATCTGCAACTGTGGCTAATCATAGGATTTATTTATACCATATCTAGCAGACATCTCCAGGCACCTGTATGCCACATCCAAATCTTGCTTTGTTGCATTGCAATATGGCTCACACACAAAGAGCCAGACCCAGAAACACCAGGCTTAGTTTTGATAAACCTCTAACCAAAAAACAAATCTCTCAAGAATCTATGTTAAAGCTGTAGTAGTGAGTAGCTGGTTTAAATCAGGTGTTAGGACCAGCATTCTGGGCATATCTTCCTATATGCTAACAGAGCCATTGTCAGATTTTCAATGTAGTTTGATTTCCTGCTGGGGAGATTCCCCTACATTTTGTTGTATTCTCTTGAACAGGGAATGGTAGTCACAGCAAGGACATACACAGTAGTAAAAATGTAACAAAAGTTCTAATCCCTTCAACCTCTAATCAAAACGTTAAAACGAATTTCAGGTATGGATATTATATTCATAGTTACACTGGTCCAGCTTGGATCAATCCCTGGCCGATGCCCCTGGAAGCTGGAAATCACTGCAGTAGACACTGCTACTCCAATGATGCCACTTGTTTCCATGTCCCGTGCTAGCCGCTCAGCATGGGTGACATTCAGAGAATGCTTTGCGCCTTCTGAATGAATGCAAAGAGCTTTGTGCTTAGACAAGGTGGGATGCTGATGTCCAAACTCATGTTCAAACTGCACCTTTAGCTCATCCCTACTATAAAAGCTTGAATGCTAAGCTCTCCTTTTCAAAATTCTAGTTCCTTGACTGTCTTGTTGATCTAATGTCTTCTATACTATCTGGATTACTGAATCAGGGTAATTAAGCAGATACCCTTTACGCTGACATTGCTTATCCGCTTGCTTGTTCCTGGTCAGCAAATCGGAAATTTTCAGAATTGTCCTTCTGTTAATGGCTTTTGCATTTATGCTGCCTTTATCTGCAGGTGGAGATACATTTTTTTATGTTAGTTTTTTATGAATGTAAGTTCTGGCAACCAATCCTCCTGTAGCCCATTTGGTATATAAGGAGCTTGTGTATTCTTCTATTCATGTCTGTTGCTTGTTATCATTAAAATCTGCTTTTGTATGATACTGTATATGTCCACATCACCCCCATGATAATCTATTTTCTTCTTTTTCTCTCTCAATCACTCCTGCTCAGCTCCTGGTCTGTTTCATGGTCAGCTGTTGTTCATCTCTCCCCTCCACGCCTTAACTTGGTTAGCTTTCACTCTGCCCCTGGTCCACAGCCAAATGTCTCTATGGTCCTCTGGTCCTGTGTTTCTCAACTCCGGTCCTCAGGGCACACTAACAGGCCAGGTTTGCAAGAAAACTAAAATACATCACAGGTGATATAATTTGCTGCTCAGTGATTGCAGTATGCTAGTCAGCATCTCCCCAAGGTAATACCTAAAATCTGGCCTGTTAGTGTGCCCTGAGGACCGGAGTTGAGAAACACTGCTCTGGTCCATAGCTAGTTGCAATTCCAATCCCCCTGTTCTACCACCTCTAAGTTTAAAATAAACTGCAATGTTTTCCTCTTCTTTATTCCTGCATGGTACTTGAACATCTTCAGATTGGCCACTTCCTCTGGTCATCTATGAGCAGGTTCCTCTCTGCTTTTATTATGCCACTGCACTCTGTACTCCATTGATGTACACATTTCTGTAAGCCCAACCCCCCCCCCCCCCTCCAAAAAAAAGATAGGTTTTTAACCTAGGAGTTGGTATTTTGAAGGGGTTTCGTTATTTTAGGGGTATATTGTTTTTTATTTCATGCTGCCAGTGCCTTTATTTTAGGTTATGGGATTAATAAGTGCTGCGCTATATATAAACCCTGATATAAAGTAACATTCTATCCATATGCCAAAGTTAAATGTCAAACAAATTATTATAATGTGTCAAACAAATCAAATATAATACCACCCCTATACAGTGTATATAGGTAAACAAAAGTGAAACAAGTCTATATGAAAACATCAGTGAAAGGAAGTGTCCATAGATGATGAAGCACTCAAATATATTGTACTCCAATAATGATAGAAGAAAAGCATTGTGGATTCAAGCAAGAAATCACCCTGGTGTGTAAGCCGCCACCGATATAGAGGTTTACAAGCGCTTACCAGATAATGTGGACTCAAATGCTATCAACATTGAGTCAGATGGTCATTAGAAGAATTAGCTCTTCCACACTTACTATTGTATGGCAGGTCCAACATCCGATCCCACATCAATCCCGGTCTGACTTTGCACTCATTAAGTAGGTCAATTATCAAAGAATTTAAAAAATGACCCACATAGTGTAAAACTCTTTAGGTATTATTTATTAAAAAAGGAATATTGCACTTACATCAAGCAGGAATTAATCAGGCATATCATCATGAAATCCAGTAAAAACTCAGTGTTAGAATGCAGTAGTTAGATGAGCATCAATCCGACATGTTTCGTCTCCTGCTGCTTGTTAATTCTTCCCTGTGGTATCTTCTGCAATGTTTAAACTCTTGTAGTATATACAATATATAGCTTGTGTTAGTTGTCTCTAGAGAATGTAAGTCTATCCTTGCTCATTAAAATTGTTGCTGGCCATTTTTACGGTACTGTATTATCTGTGGTCTCTTAATTCTTGTAGTTATAGCTGCCTTGTCCTAAACAGTGGCTACTATGTTCATTTTTATTTTTTTTGGCTAGGCTGTACTTATCTCAGACTGATTTCATAGTTCTTTGTGGTTTTTCCCTAAGCTAAAATGTGCTTGTGATTTCTAACTGTCACCAGTAGATGTCACTGGTATCAATGGTATCACTTGTCATATTATGAGATTTCACAACCAAATTTAAAGGGATTGTAAACAATCACCTTGTAAAACAAACAAAAAAAAAAAAAAAAAAACATTCAGTTTAAAATAGAAATGAAAGGCAAAACATTTTTTTAGAGGTATAAAAAAAAACGGAAAAAAAAAAAAAACGTTCTTATTACCTTTTTTCCCTTTTTAATAAGTGATCCCATTCCCTCTGTTCTCAGCTGCATAAGAGCTGAGCGTGTGTGTGTGTGTGTGTGTGTGTAAAGGGGGGGAGCAGCAGCACACTGAGCTCCTCAATGAAGGGCATGTCAAGACAAGTCTAATCATTGGAAGAGTGTACACTGAGTTTGTAGTACAGTTAGAGAACTGACCACACTGTGCTCTCCTGCTTAGTGTGGTCAGTTAACAGGAAAGCAGAGGGACTGGCAGGAACATTAGGGATTTCACACAAAGGAAGCAATATAAAGAGAACAGGATATTTTTTCATACAATTACATGGTACAGCAGGCATATATCAAGAATATGAAGTGTTGGGGTAACAAACGCTTTAAGTAATGAATATTTATATTCTCTTCAGCCAATTCAGTAGGAGGTTCAGGCCACTGGTTCATGCTGGGGGAGGTTATAAATATTTGGGACAGACCATGTGCTCGTTCCCTGTGCCGAGACCTACGGAGGTGCTGCTGAGTGGAGCACTGCTGTTAGGCCCAATAGCCTGGTTTGGGGCCTAACGTGTGCTGAAGTGGTCCTGAAGCTGTCCTTACTGATCTGAAAGAAGCTGTGCCAAGTAGAAGACCCAGGGGAGGCCCCTTGCTCAAGAGAGCCAGAAAGAAGGCTGCTCTTTCAGAAAAACCTGGTGACTCATTTGGAGGTCGCACTGGAACGCACGTCAACGCATTTCGCCCACCTACTGGGCGTTTTCAAAGACTTTCAAAGAATCTTTGAAAACGCCCAGTAGGCGGGCTAAATGCGTTGACGCACTTCCAGTACGGACTGACGCATCGTCATTTCCGGTTACTCTTCCTGGATCGGCCGCGGAACGCACGCGAATAGCGACGTCCACAAGAACTTGAAACATATACATTGCTCGTCTTTTATCTCCGTTTGTGAGTATGTTTTCTCCACTTGGAGTATCTTAATAAATTGCTTAAAACGTACTTCACTATATGTTGCCCTTCTTTTCTAATTTGGGGTCTATGGAGATGACTAGGACCAGCTTTATTTAAGAAAACACCTAGTATTGCACGGCATCCTACAGGAGAATTCCTTGTGCAATATCCCATTGATTTCAGGCTATTTCTATCTGCTGTTTTGGTGAGTGGGGAACCGAGAGGGGTCACCGTCACCTGGAGCACTTTATATTTATTCTTTGCACTGAAGCACTTGGACTTTATTGATCACTATAATGAAAATATTTTTTTACCTAAATTGATTTATACACATGTATATATATATATTTATTTGCACATTATAAATGTAATGTTTTAGTTTTTAATATTCAATTGTATTTATGCTAACGCTGTTTTAATTTTGATCTCACAACTCATCTAAGTTTTTACTTAGCGTAACAGCAGCTGCATCATATTGAGATTATACATTTTTTATATCATAGTTTATTTATTTCTTCACTGTTTATATATTTCTTTGGGAAAGAGCGCGGGTTTAAATTAATATCTTTATAAAGGAAAGAAATACATTACATACATTAATTCATAGTGACGCGAGGTCCATGTATGTGTATTCTGCCTACAAGCAATAAATAAAGCCCTAGAGATAGTAAACACCAAGTCATGCTCCATTGAAGAGTAATTAACATGGCCTAACAGGCACAAAAGAGGCTCCACTGAGATATTATTCCCAGTAAGTCATTTAAGGTAACTGATACCTTAGTCCAATATTTCATTAGCTCGGGACATTGCCACATAAGATGGATAAGGGATACTGAAGAATGACTGCAACCATTACGATATGTGTTATCTCTCATCATGAATGTATTTAATAATTTGGAAGTTCTATAGACCCTATGCAAAATATATATCTGAGTGAATCTATGACAGGGAGAGAGAGAGAAACTCATTGCACCAACTGTAAGATATTCTCCCAAATGTCATATGAAATACTGCCAGTGCCTATATCCCTCTACCAATGTGCTCTACAAGTTACAGGGAATCTCAGTAAGAAGTAGTTAAAAAACAAAGCATATAGAAATCTAACCTCTCGTAGATGATACCTGTGCTATATTATCGATTATATGCATGTGAGAGAAAGAGACAGAAGCCAAATTAGATTGTACTTGTATGGCATGCCTAAGAAACTGGTAAACTGGTTCGTGATGGGCCGAACACCCCCTGGTTCGGTGCACACCAGAACTCCTGAACAGAGAAAGCATTCGGACCGCAAATTCTATTAAAGTTTATGGGACATGAACATGAAAAATCAAAAGTCTCCATTTTAAAGGATTATATGCAAGTTATTTTCCATAAAAAGAGGGCCCGGGTATTGCCCTGGGGGACATGTATCAATGCAAAAAAAACTTTGAAAAAAAGATCATTTTAAAGGAGCAGTGATTTTAATGATGCTTAAAGTGAAACAATAAAAATAAAAAATTCCTTCAAATATAGTGCCTGAAGGGTCCCCTTAGTCTGCCTGTAAAGTGGTGCATCTGTACCGTGTATAGAACCTGCTGCAGCAAAATATGTGTAAAGAAATAAAATGACATTCAAATTGACTCGCAGCTGCAAGCCATTGGGACCTTTTGGGTCTGGCATAGAGTTAAAGGGGAACCGCATGCCATCTTTTTTTTTTTTACATTTTTGTAAATATTTTTATTATATCTTTTCATGTGACAACACTAAAGAAATTACACTTTGCTACAATGTAAAGTAGTGAGTTTATAGCTTGTATAACAGTGTCAATTTGCTGTCCCCTCAAAATAACTCAACACACAGCCATTAATATCTAAACCACTGGCAACAAAAGTGAGTACACCCCTAAGTGGAAATGTCCAAATTGAGCCCAAAGTGTCAATATTTTGTGTGGCCACCATTATTTTCCAGAGCTGCCTTCGCCCTCTTGAGGATGGAGTTCACCAGAGCTTCACAGGTTGCCACTGGAGTCCTCTCCCACTTCTCCATGACGATATTACAGAGCTGGTGGATGTTAGAGACCTTGCGCTCCTCCACCTTCCATTTGAGGATGCCCCACATATGCTCAATAGGGTTTAGGTCTGGAGACAAGCTTGGCCAGTCCATCATCTTCACCCTCAGCTTTTTTAGCAAGGCAGTGGTTGTCTTGGAGGTGTGTTTGGTGTCATTATCATGTTGGAATACTGCCCTGGGGCCAAGTCTCCAAATGGAGGGGATCGTGCTCTGCTTCAGTATGTCACAGTACATATTGGCATTCATGGTTCCTCAATGTACTGTAGCTCCCCAGTGTCGGCAGCACTCATGAAGGCCCAGACCATGACACTCCTACCACCATGCTTGACTGTAGTCAATACACACTTGTCTTTGTACTCCTCACCTGGTTTCCACCACACACACTTAAAACCATCTAAACCAAATAAGTTTATCTTGGTCTCGTAAGACCACAGGACATGGTTCCAGTAATTCATGTCCTTAGTCTGCTTGTTTTCAGCAAACTGTTTGCGGGCTTCCTTGCGCATTATCTTTAAAAGAGGCTTCCTTCTGGGATGACAGCTATGCAGACCATCTCTCATAACAGGAGCCTTGGCTGGATCCGTTTCTGCGGGCGGGGCCAACTCTCACTGGCGGACATGTGACCCCATAGTCTGAGGGTGTCATATGACGCCCAATCAGTGTCTCGGTCATTATACGGTGATACCATGCATGTGCGACTATTCGCGCTTACGCGGCCTATGGCGGTCAGAGCGGCCTGACGTCACGCGCCCGATCGGAGAGCGGTTACGTTCGACCACTAGGCGGACACTTAAATAGCGCCCGCCTGCCGACAATGGCGGCGGACGTAATTATTCCTCACCTTCCACCTGGACATACCAAACTTGGGACCCCAGAGGGTAAGATAAACTTGGACGATAGGATACTTTACTGCCATGCCATTTTGCGGCCCTATATATGGACTTGTAAGTCTAAGGCTATGCTTACACTCATATGTCTTTTAGGTTGTCTATTCCCTGCGTTCCCCCTGGCTTAGGGAAGCAGGTTTGAGCTTAAACCAAATCGTCTTCTGAATCCCTACCATCAAGTGGGGCACAAATATTATTATCATCATTATACCACCTATACTGCGCTTTGGCACAATCCCTCGTCCTCGGGCCCTTGTCCAGTTTGGAATTTGGTGTTAGATTGGTTTTATTTACCTCATCAGTGGTTGGCTCCTTTGGGTTGGTTGGGGTATGTTTTCTGCCTATTTATAGACATATACAAATATTACCTTTTGTAACTAGGGATGATCGAACGGTTCGGGTTGACCCGAACATTGACTGTTCGAGGTTCGGCCGAATTTAGAACTTTTTGCTGAGGGGCAGGAGAATGCTAGGAATGTGATTGGAGTGACTAGGGGGTCCCTAGGCCAATCATTAGTGAATACGCCCCCCAGTATATAAGATAGCTCCCGCCAAATTCCTAGCATTGTAATACAGGGACATGGAAGAGAGTGGAAGCAGTTCTGTTAATTTTACTTTAAGTGTCATTTAGCATTTATTAGTGTGAGGAAAGGGATATCTAGTGTAGTTAGGGTGCTCTTTTACACTTTAGTTAGATGCAAAAATGTAGTTTCTGTAGGGAAAGTGTTAAGTGACAGGGTGACCGTAATGTAGTGTAGGGTGAACTGACACTGACTGCTATGGCAGGGTGACCAAACCCTTCCATATCAGGGTGACCGCTATAGAGAAAAGATAGTTTCTCTTAAGTCACATTCGGTGCACTAATATAGCTTCTCACCGGTCAGCCTGCTTTTTGACTGCAGGCGTTTATTGGGATTTTTTGAAGACAAGTTTGGAGTCAGGCATGACATCTAAACTTGTGTATTGGGGTATATATACACACACATGTCTGTATATATACACCTGCACATATATAGGTGTGAAAGGAGCAGAAAACACTACTTGCGCTAATGAAATAATTAACACCAATATAGTTACGCTCCTATCACACCTATATATGTGTATGTGTAAAATACATATAAGTGTGTGTGTGTATATATATATATATACCCCTATACAGAAGTTCAGATGTTTTGCCTGCCTCCAAAGAACCCAAAAAAATGCCCAAAAAAATGCTAGCGCCAAAAAAAAAAAAACGCTCAGGTGTGTTGTTGCAGGCATTTTTTGGGGGTTTTTGGAGGCAGGCAAAACATCTGAACTTGTGTATAGTGGTATATATATACACACATACTTATATGTATTTTACACTTACACATATATAGGTGTTATAGGAGCGCAGCCATATTAGTGTTAATTATTTCATTAGCGCAAGCATATATTTCTGCTACTATCACACCTATATATGTCTAGGTGTATATATACATATAAGTATGTGTGTATATATACCCGTATACACAAGTTCAGATGTTTTGTCTGCTTCCAAAGACGCCCAAAAAAATGCCCAAAAAAACGCTAGCGCCAAAAAAAAAAAAATGCCCATGTGTGTTGTTGCAGGCATTTTTTGGGGGGTTTTGGAGGCAGGCAAAACATTTGAACTTGTGTATAGTGGTATATATACACACACACTTATATGTATTTTACACATACACATATATAGGTGTTATAGGAGCGGAGCCATATTAGTGTTAATTATTTCATTAGCGTAAGCATATATTTCTGCTACTATCACACCTATATATGTCTAGGTGTATATATACATATAAGTATGTGTGTATATATACCCGTATACACAAGTTCAGATGTTTTGCCTGCTTCCAAAGACGCCCAAAAAAAATGCCCAAAAAAACGCTAGCGCCAAAAAAAAACGCCCAGGTGTGTTGTTGCAGGCATTTTTTGGGAGTTTTTGGAGGCAGGCAAAACATCTGAACTTGTGTATAGTGGTATATATACACACACACACATATGTATTTTACACATACACATATATAGGTGTTATAGGAGTGGAGCCATATTAGTGTTAATTATTTCATTAGCACAAGCATATATTTCTGCTACTATCACACCTATATATGTCTAGGTGTATATATACATATAAGTATGTGTGTATATATACCCCTATACACAAGTTCAGATGTTTTGCCTGCCTCAAAAGACCCCAAAAAAAATGCCTGCTACTAAACCGGCAAGGTGTGAAAATAGCAAAGCCATATCCCTGTTCTATAAGTGACATAATACAAACAATATTTTTTTTGTTATGGTTCTGGACATGCTACAGAGCTGAAACTTCACAGGTACACTTTTTAGACCCCCCAGATACTAAATCAAAAGAATTTTTTTTTTTTTAAATTTTTTTCAATAATTGGCTCTCTATCAAAAATGACAATTTTTAAGAACTTTTTTTTTGTGTGATTAATAGTCCCTGGGGTATGACCCAGAACCCTAGGCACTTTTTAGGGGCATTTATTGGGTTTTAGGGCTTCAAAATGGTGTTTTTTGATTACAGAAGTTCGGGTCCCATTGATTTCAATGGGGTTCTGAAATCCGGGCCAAACTTTCGGGAAGTTCGGATGTTCTGGCAGAACTGAACTTTTGAAAAGTTCGATCATCCCTATTTGTAACATCATGGTGCTTTCTCGCTGGGTGATCGGTGGCTCTTTTCTACCCATTTAGGTCACCATTTAATCCCTTCATCCTTGCTTTCTTCCCAATTTTCTTCTTCCTTCTGTTTCCATCCTTTCTCTTGCCTCCTCCGTTATCCCTTCCTTCCTCCTTTATTCTTCCCTCCCCCCCCCCTCTTTTTCTCATCCCTTTGCTTATGGGATGGGGGTGATAATTTCTTTAAATCGCACATTAGATGATTAAATATGCATACCCTCTATAACCAATCTTTATATAGTGTCTCCCATGTCCGCCGGTGAGAGGCACATGATGGCTGGGTCCGCTGATCTGTGATCTACCTTGGCTCTGAATACTGGGTAAGATGGCTCCTCCCATATCTGTCTTGTACTATCTATGCCATATCTTTGTTATATGACCATTAATTATTCTATCGTTGTCACTAGATGCAAGTATTAATGTGTATAACATCCTCCTGAAGAAGTGGGTATACCACGAAACATGTCGAGGTTGCACATTTTTGAAGTTTGAAAATCCCACAGGATTGTAAAACTCATACTGTATATGTTAAACACTATTCAGAGTACATGTTAACACTGATCGTATCCACATCATTGTCATGTGATTTTAATATTTTGTTTTTTTTTAAATAAAAATTGTAGATTTTACTAGTATTGTTGAGTACGGTACCCTGAAAGTCCCACATACACTTCCCTTCCATCATCTTCCCCCCTTTGTTGTTTTCCTTCCCCCCATTGACCACTTGGGAGGTTGGTCTTGGGTATCCCCGAATCCCATAATTTCATATCAATTCGGGATGCTGGTACTATAGATCTTTCAAATACCACAGGCGTTCATATTTAGCTATGCAGACCAATTTAATGCAGTGTGCGGTGTATGGTCTGAGCACTGACAGGCTGACCCCCCACCCCTTTAACCTCTGCAGCAATGCTGGCAGCACTCATAAGTCTATATCCCAAAGACAACCTCTGGATATGACGCTGAGCATGTGCACTCAACTTCTTTGGTCAGCCATGGCGAGGCCTGTTCTGTGTGGAACCTGCCCTGTTAAACCGCTATATGGTCTTGGCCACCATGCCACAGCTCAGTTTCAGGGTCTTGGGAATCTTCTTATAGCCTAGGTCATCTTTATGTAGAGCAACAATTCTTTTTTTCAGATCCTCAGAGAGTTCTTTGCCAAGAGTTACCATGTTGAACTTCCAGTGACCAGTATTAGAAAATGAGAGAGATAACACCAAATTTAACACACCAGCTCCCCATTCAAACCTGAGACCTTGTAAAACTAACAAGTCACATGACACCGGGGAGGGCTAATGGCTAATTGGGCCCAATTTGGACATTTTCACTTACGGGTGTACTCACTTTTGTTGCCAGTGGTTTAGACATTAATGGCTGTGTGTTGAGTTATTTTGAGAGGACAGCAAATTTACACTGTTATACAAGCTGTACACTCACTACTTTACATTGTAGCAAAGTGTAATTTCTTTAGTGTTGTCACATGAAAAGATAAAATAAAATATTTACAAAAATGTGAGGAGTGTACTCACTTTTGTGAGATACTGTAGAACCCGCTGCAGCAAAACTGAAATATGTAAAGAAAAAAAATACATAGTTAGTCAGGTTGAAAAAAGACACAAGTCCATCTGGCTCAACCAATAAAAAAAAACAGTAATGAAAACCCAACCATACAATCCCATATAGACAATCCTATACCTGCAGTTGATCCAGAGGAAGGTGAAAAAATCCCAGCAAAGCATGATCCAATTTGCTACAGCAGGGGAAAAAATTCCTTCCTGATCCTCCGAGAGGTAATCTGATATTCCCTGGATCAACTTTACCTATAAATATTAGTACCCACTTATATTAAGTACACCCAGGAAAGAATCCAGCCCTTTTTTAAAGCAATCTAGTGAGTTAGCCAGAACCACCTCTGGAGGGAGTCTTTTCCACATTTTTACAGCTCTTATGGTGAAGAAACCTTTCCATATTTGGAGACAAAATCTCTTTTCCTCTAGACGCAAAGAGTGCCCCCTTGTCTTCTGTGTTGACCTTAAAGTGAACAACTGAACACCAAGTTCACTATATTGACCCCTTATGTATTTATACATGTTGATCATATCCCCCTTAATCTCCTCTTCTCAAGTGAGAAATACATTCAGTTCCTTTAATCTTTTCTCATAGCTGAGCTCCTCCATGCCTCTTATAAGTTTGGTTGCCCTTCTCTGCACTTTCTCCAGTTCCCTGATATCCTTTTTAAGAACTGGTTCCCAAAACTGAACTGCATATTCCAGACGAGGTCTTATTAATGATTTGTACAGGGGCAAAATGATATCTCTCTCTCTGGAGTCCATGCCTCTGTTAATACAAGAAAGGACTTTGCTTGCTTTGGAAACCACAGCTTGGCATTGCATGCTATTATTAAGCTTATGATCTACCAGAACACCCAGATCCTTCTCCGCTATAGATTCCCCCAGTTCTACTCCGCCTAGTATGTATGATGCATGCATATTCTTAGCCCCAAAGTGCATAACTTTACATTTATCAACATTAAACCTTATTTGCCACATAGTTGCCCAATGAAATAGTGCATTGAGGTCAGCTTGTAAGTTGGAGACATCCTGTAAAGTTATTCCACTGCAAAGCTTGGTGTCATCTGCAAAGACTGAAATTGTTCTTTTAATCCCAGACTCTATATAATTTATAAAGCTATTAAAAAGCAAGGGTCCCAACACTGAATCTTGGGGTACACCACTGATAGCCTTAGACCATTCAGAGTAAGACTCATTAACCACTAATCTCTGAATTCTATCTTTTAGCCAATTTGCTATCCATTTGCAAACTGATCTTTCCAAGCTTGTAGACTTTACCTTACAAATTAGCCGTGTGTGGGGAACTGTGTCAAACTCTTTTGCAAAATCCAAGTATACTACGTCCACAGCCACCCCCCCTGTCCAAAGTTTTACTTACCTCCTCATGAAAATTGGCCTGGGCAGGAAGGGGGTATAAGTGACCAGTAAGCAAGTGGTTAATAAGGAAATATGAAATATGCAATTCTCCCATCACCATCCTGTTATTGCAAAGAGAGAACAGTGAGGCCAGTTCTGGGCAATGTATAATGATCTCTATGCACATGAGAAGAAATTCTTTGACTATACACGATGTCAGTGAAAAGGTAAGTTCATCTCCTCATCCGTACAAAGCTTGTAATGTTTTTACACTGTCATAGAGCACCTTTTGTTGCTATAAGTCAAGGTCCAGCATCTTCCTAGCAACACCCCACTCCATTTACCTTTCAGTTCTAACAGCTGAAAGTAAACCACATGGAGGTGGGGGGGGGGGGGAGATGCTGGCTGACATCATTGTCTGTGGGCTTGGACATATTTGGAAAATGTCAGCAAACATCCTTATCCCCAGCTATTGGCTTAGGGAATCTACCATCTGGAAAATGAATGGAGCAAGGCTAAAGATCTGTCACTATGACATGGTCGGCTGCACAGCGGACAGTGTTCTAGCAATTATATGAACATTCACAGAGGATAGAGTGTCCACAATGTTGACATTCCAGCCTCGTTGCTAACTCTGTGTGTGTGACAGAGTCATTTACCTGTTTCAAACAGGTACAGAAATCTTTCACATCCCTGAAGAATGTGCTTAGGATCAGGAGAATTCTTTGTAAGTGGCTAAAGCACTTACAATAAATCCTTTAGACTGCCTATTTTATTACTTACCTACACCCAATTTGATGAGTTGCTTGGGTTACTTTCTCTCTGAATTCAAAGCAAATTTACATATTGGAATATTGGAGCCTTTCCAGTATGTCAAAGGCTCATGGAAAGGCTCATATTCAGACTGAAGTAATTTTTTTAAAGCAATAATATGAGCTTTTCTCCTTTTTTTTTTGTTTCTACACATCGGCACCTTGCCCCCCCTAAAAAAAAAAAAAATAGACACACACAAATGTTGCAGGAATTGTACTTGCTTAAACACATGTATTTTTTTTTTTTTTTAAATAGCATAAAAAATGGCACAAAATATATAATAACAGAATACTCCTAAAAAAAAAAAAAAAAAAAAAAACGAATTATGCTAAAACCTGAAACTTTGAAACATTTTAAAGGCAAGTATGTAAAAGTTTAACAGAGGTACATAGTACACACATTTACCATTTTTTTGTTGGAACTAAAAAAAAAAAAAATGCACCCTCTTTATCGTCCTGTTTACCATTATCGCTGTAAATGAAAGTAAAATAAGTTTCTACATTTTAATTTTGGGTTGTCCCCAGAACAAGAATAGTGGGGAAATCTTCCTTTGAAAAGTGTTCTGGTGAAAAAAAAAAAAAAAAAGATCTCCTTACTTTAGAGGGGCTTCCTCTCACTTCCTGTTTTGGTTATGGGACAGGAAGTGAAGGGAAATCTCCCCAATGGGACACATATAGCAAATAACCTTATAGAACTTGTAATCCTTCCTCCCTTCTAAAAAATCATCACCCTCCTAAAACCCGGGAGACCTTTGAATAAAAGGCAATATTTGAACATGCCACAGAGAGGTACACAGTACAGACATGTATTTAAAAAAAAAAAATAGTTGGATTTTTTTTTAATTAGCATGAAAATTATATAACAGAATCCTCCTTGTTGGTCCTGTTTATGTTATCACCATAAAAGTGAAAATAAAATTAAAGCTTTTCCTTTCTTATTCCCTGGGAAAATGTTCTGAAACTGGCAGAACTGGAAGATGTGCTCGGCAGGCCAGAAGAATATTGGAAGGAATGTATGGAAGGGATGGTTGGAAGAGACATTAGGACAGCTATGGGGATAAACCAAAAAAATGTAAAAAATCACAGATATAAAATGATCGTAGCAGCAGTTGTTATAACCTCTTGGGATAACAATTGTGAACAATAGGGAAACTACGCTTCACTAATTGGACCTTAATATGTGCTAATCAAATAAATAAATCATACAGTGCAAGAGATATATAAATCCAAAAAATGTCTTGTGAACAAATACATGAACAATTCTTCTATACTAGTGAATAATCTCATATAATATGCAGCTATTCAAAAATGTGAAACTTATAATATGAAGTGCAAATGCTCAAAAAGTTAAATAAATACATGTAATAGTCCAAAACAAATAATCAACGAAAAAGTGCAACATAAAAAAAATATTTTTTCTTATATAGTTCTTAATTACCATTGAAAAAAAGTGAAAATTTGCGTAAATTCTGTAATTCAAAAACAAACTGAAAAAATAAATAGAGAGATTCATCACTCAGTATCCTCCACCCTCACAAAACCAAGTATTCACCCTAAAAAAGATACTATTGGAAAACATGACAGGATAAACTTTCCAATTGTGACCTAATGAAATTGTTTCCAATCTGCATTCACATGACCTAACACAAATCTCCACTTGCCATCAAATAGGATTAATCACACTGGTGCTCCTCTGCACAATAAATGGAAGAGAGGAAAGTGCCACATTGCATAAAACCACAAATTAGTTATTGGGAAAACAGTAAAATTACACTAACAATGTTTTGTATGATTCCTGACACTGGGATCAAACAACATTTTTGTTTGTGCTTGTGCAGGATAACGTCACTCACTGGCATTGACGTGTTTCGACGTCTGTCGTCTTTGGGAGTGGTAAGAGACGTACAGCAACTCACTTTCTTTTATATATGCACTTAATTCCCAGGCATGACAACCTTAAAAAACATTAATAAAATCCAAAATAAATTAACATGTAACAGTGCAGTCTGTATACACTGGTATTACACTGAAAGACAACAAAAAGAGAAGAGCACACCGACCTTTGTGCATTACCACTAAAAAGGTTTAATAAAATCCAAAAAAAGCAACATACATTGCACTCACAAACAATTGATGGTTGCACACATGAAAAGACAATGGAACCAATCGCCTCCAAAACAGCCAGGACACTCCCATGGTGCTGGATGACGTGCTGGTATCCGCATATATCTGGCTGATGCTTTCAAGGGAGGACCCTCTTCCTCAGAGCCAAAAGGTGCTACTCAGTCTGGTATTACAAACCTAACATAGAGGAAAACCTAAAAAAACCTCTAAGAATGTTATATATATATATATATATATATATATATATATATATATATATATATATATATATATATATATATATATATATATATATATATATATATTAATATATATAAAAATATATATATATATGTGTGTGTGTATATGTGTGTATATGTAGCACCCTCCTAGGTAGGTGCTAGGTGAGTGGGGTTTGCCGCAGTGCACCCTGGGATTGGAAATAAATCTGTGGGGAGCATGTGACAAATCGGCTTTTGGCGGGAGCATCAGTCCCAGGAGGAGGTGATGGCTGTTCTTCCTGTAAAAGTGAGAAGGTGGTCCAGGCAGTCAGCCTAGGCACTGGAGGTTGAGCTGGGCTGCAAGGGATCCAGAGTTGCTGACCAAGTGGAGCTGCTGGGCAGAGATCTTCAGGAAAAACAGTGTCTTGAGTACTCAAGATCTGCCCGGGGGTCTGCCTAGGAGAGGGGACCACTCCAGAGAGGTCAAAAGAAATCCAGGAGCCAGCTAACCAGGAGTGTACAGTAAAGGGGGTGCCAAGTAGTAAAGCCCGGACGTTTATGGAGTAAAGGGGGTGCCAGGAAGGGCCCTGAAGTGTTCAGCAGTACAGTTTGCATCAAAGTCAGCTACCCCAGGGAGGAGTACTTTGGGAGCTTAAAGGGACTTTTCCACAGTCAGAGGTGAAGTTCTAGTAACTGGCCTAGCCGAGGCAAGCATCAGTCAGCGTTAACCAACTCCAGTGAAGCGTTAACCAGCGTCAGTGAAGCCTTAATCAGCGTCAAGCAGCATTTTTCAGTGTCCCTGCCAAATTGTGCATATTTCAGTTGTTGGAGTATCCCACTTCTCCCTTCTCCCATCCAAGTTCTCCAATAATTGCTAGCAGTAACCCAGGAGGACTCACACTTAGCAATTCCCTCTGGAGTAGTGCTATATATATATATATATATATATATATATATATGTATATTTATTTATTTTTTTACTCCATAACATTTTAACCACTTTACCACCGGAGGATTTTGCTGTCTTACGTCCAGGACACTTTTTGTGATTCGGCACTGTGCGACTTTAACTGACAATTGCGCGGTCGTGTGACGCTGTACCCAAACGAAATTTACGTCCTTTTTTTCCCACAAACAGAGCTTTCTTTTGATGGTATTTGATCACATGTGCGATTTTTACTTTTTGCGCTATAAACAAAAAAAAACGTAAATTTTGAAAAAATAACAATATTTTTCACATTTTTTTATATGAAATTCCCCCCAAGAAAAATGTAAAAATCTAAATTTTTTTAAATTTTTGGCCAATTTGTTTTCTGCTACCTATGTTTGGTAAAAAAAATGACAATAAGCGTATTTTGATTGGTTTGCGCAAAAGTTATTGCGTTTACTAACTAAGGGAAAGATTTCTGTCATTTTTGGTGTTTTTTTTTAACGAGTAATGGCGGCGATCTGCAATTTTTTTTGCGGGACTGCGACATTGCGGCGGACAGATCGGACCCTTAACTGACATTTTTGACACTTTTGGGGGTACCAGTGACATTTCTTCAGTAATCAGTGCTATAAATATGCACTGTTACTGTAAAAATGACACTGGCAGGGAAGGGGTTAATTTTATTGGAGAGGGAGGGGTTAATGTATGCCTGGTGCTTACTAACGTGTGTGGGGGGAGGTGACTGAGTGACACAGGGACAGATCGCATGTTCAGCTATGCTGAACCCTGCAATCTGTCACTGTTTGTCACTTAGGATATCCGCCCGCTTTGTTTATACAAGCAGGCGGATCTCCAAACTCGATTCCCCGACGATCGGGGAAGAGCAGCAGTGATCGCCGCTGCTCCTCCCCTGGCCTGACTCCCGCTGTGACTGAAAACAGCGGGAGCAAGCCTCCAGCGGCGCGCGAGTGCCGCCCACAAGGGAAGGAGTCCAGCGACGTAGGTCTACGTTGCTGGACGGAATCGAGCCACTTTGCCGCAGTAAAGTCCCAGTGACTGGTCGGCAAGTGGTTAAGGTACTGTACCAACACTAAAGTGGCACTCCACCTAAAAAAAATGGTTAATGTTAGAAACATTTAAAGGTGACGCAGCAATGTTAAAATAGCCCGCCAACTACAAAAAGTACAATATGATTCTTCTTTGCATTCATGATTGTTATCACTAAGAGTAAAAAGTGGAAGAAAATCCCAAATTTGGGGTTTTAACTAGAAAAGAAAAATGTTCCAATGGGGGCGCTAGTTCTGGTGGCCCTGGTGACAACCAGGGATTCCTTTGCTTTGGAGGGATTTCTTCCCACTTTCTATTGTGGCTATGGAACTGAATATAAAGAGAAATCTCCGCAGTGGGGCACATGTGGTAAAAAAAAACAAAAAAAAACGGACACAGGTTCTAATTAAACTTTAATAATAAAAACATAAAAAAAAATATCTGATTTATAATGTACAACTTACAACATTTTATTGCATAAAAAGATGTCATAAAGATTTAAATACTGACTCCTACCACATCCCACTTATCTCCTCTAGTGCTTATTATTCTGTGGCTTGGTTTTTAAATGAAGTGTTCTATTTGCCAGACCTGTTGGTGATTTTCTTTATGCTCAACTAAATACCTTAAATGTATATATAATAAGTCCCTGACTTATAGCAAAGTCTGGTCTGTTCTATGTAAAAGAAAGGCAGAGCTCTGGAGAATGCTTTGTCCTGTGAAATAGACACATGCAGTCAGTGTTCAGTCAAAAGCATTCTAAACTTTATTTGGAGCGGGGTAAGTCTTATACAGAAAATGTCACAGGAAATACAGTTGGGAGGAGGGAGAGTGCTCTCAGAAGTTAAACAATGGGTTAATATAGAATGTTTGTTAGAAATTGCAAAATATGCCTTGTCTAGACCCTAAGACTTAGTATAACTAAAGAGGAAGTAAATGTGCGATATTGAACAGGATACAGACCTAAAGTGTGAAGACATTGGAGTAATTTATGAGTTTCATTGTTCTTGTAACTAAAGCCTTTAAGCAAACTTTAACAGTATATAATAAAATAACTCAAAGGAGACAGAGTTGCACATAAAATGGCGTGACACAGGTCAAGCTAGAAAATGGTGGCAAGCAACATAGTAGAGGTGCACATGCCTGTCATTCCTCTTCAAGACCATGATCTTCCACTCTACTGGTGGAGCCATGAGCCCAAGCGGGAAGACAAGAAATGTTATGTGATTATGGCCCGCAAAGAATTATCAAGCTGAGATCTGTGTTTGGTGGTTGTGCTTGTTTACCAAAGGCTGACAATGTGAAGACAGTTAGAAGCACACTACATTTCTAGCAAATCAACAGGGATTTTTTGGCACTTGCGTCATTCTTAGGAGAATATAACATAGGAAATGTACATGCATTTCAAAGATGTACTGGGTATGTTTTTTTTATTTATTTTTTTGTCCTGATATCACAGTTTCAGAGGCCATGAAATGCCAAAATAGCACAACGCCCCCCCCCCCCTCAATATGACCCTTTTTAGGAAAGTAGACTCCCAAAGCTATTTGCTAAGAGACATGTTGAGTCCATGGAACATTTTATGTTTTGCCACAAGTTTCTCGAAAAAAAAAAAAAAAAATAATAAAATAATTATATATATATATATATTAGGGCTGCAATGACGCGTCAACGTAATCGATTACGTCGACTACGGAAATTCGTCGACATGCGTGAAAGGCGTTGACGCGTCAACACGTGACGTGACGTCACACCCATCTCGCGTGCGTAGCATATAAATAGCGGTAATGGCGACTTCTGCTCTTGGCGGAGAAAGTTCCAGCGGCTGTCTACCACAAAAAGCGAGAGCACGATCATGATCATCAAGGGTATGGGAATTCTTTCAACAGAGGGCAGATAAGATGGTCCTTTGTTCCCTTTGCAAAACTGAAATGGCATACCACGGCAGCACAACTGCTATGCACGAGCACCTCAGAAGAAAACATCCTGGCGCACTCCGACCTCAAAAGGACGAGCCATCTTTGTAAGTAGTACTAATTTATTACAACAATTATATAATTACAATTAATATATATGCTAGCTGCTAGGTAATTACGGATATATGCTGATTGCTCAGGCCAGGCCAGGGCTTTGTAGTGGCCAGCTCACGTTTTTTTAAATGTACAAGGCACTTTGCAGCCCTCAGTGTCTGATCTGGGGATCCCTCAGGGCATGATTGACAAGTGCAATGATCTGACCACTGACCAGCACACCTGAGATGCCATGCTTTTCTTCCAAAATACGCAGAAGGGACAACATTTGCACTGACTGCAGCATTATGCAATTACAACATTGGCCATGGATATCTCAAACCTTCTACTAGAAAAAATACAATTAATATTGTAATCAAAGTAATCATTAAACATAATTATTTATCACATTCCTTCAGTTAATTTAAAATATGCCGATTTAGTACCCTCTTTGAAATACAGTACAACATTATTGTTAGCATTGAGGCTGAGCATTCATAGATGTGTAAATTGGTAATGTTATTAATTATTATTATTTATTATTATTATTGTGTTTGTTGTTTTTCTCAGGAAGAGGCAAACCTGTGTACAAGTTTTTTTCTTTCATAAAAAGGATGTCACTGTTTGCACACCCCAAGTGGCCATTACACTTACCAATAGCACACTCAACATGATTGTAAAGATATGAGACCTCTTTCTATTGTAGACAGTCAAGGATTTCGTGAGATGATCAGCACATTTTACCCAGGATACACACTTCCCTCCAGGTCCCATTTCACTAAGCTGATGGAGAAGAAATATGAGGAGAATTTTGAAAGATTGAAAGCATCAATCAAAGATGTGAAATCCAAAATAGCTCTCACCACAGACGCATGAACCAGTATTGCCACAGAGGCATACTTGGGTGTCACATGCCACTTTATTAATGAAGACTGGAAGCTTACATCCTACAATCTGACCACTATGCCGTTGGAAGATCGCCACACAGCTGAAAACATTGCTAACTGGGTGGAAAAAGCAGAAGTTTGAGATATCCATGGCCAATGTAATTGCAGATGTCCATGATAATGCTGCAAATGTTGTCGCTGCTCTGCATATTTTGGAAGAAAAGCATCTTGGTATCTCTTCTCTCAGGTGTGCTGGTCATACATTGCAGTTAGTTTTCAGCCATGCCCTGAGGGATCCCCAGATCAGCAAGACACTGAGGGCTGCGAAGTGCCTTGTGGAACATTTTAAAAAAAGTGAGCTGGCCACTACAAAGCTTAAAGCAAAGCAACAACAAATGGGTACCCCTGATCATGCACTAATAAATGATGTATCCATAAGATGGAACAGTACTTTACACATGATCAGTCGCCTGCTTGAACAGAGGTGGCCTGTCACTGCAACACTCTCCGATCCTGATGTCACACCATGAGGGAAGCGCTTCCTGGATTTAAAACATGATCAGTGGAGCTTACTTGAGGAAGTGGAACAAGTCCTGAAGCCTTTTGAGCGTGCTACTGTTTTCTTGAGTGGAGAGTCCTATGTGACTTGTTCCGCTCTACCTCCTCTGGTAAAAGGCCTCCAGAAATCCATACAATGCACAATTTGCGAGACAGCGGCAGTCAAGGCTTTCCAAAGTGTTGCTACACAGGAGATGACCTCAAGATGGGAGCGGGAAACTAAATTCAGAGATGACGGAGGAGAAAATATATGTCTTATTGCAGCAGCCCTGGACCCCAGAATCCGCAAACTAAAATTCCTGGCAGCAGAGGATAGTTTAAAAGTTCACCTCAAGGTCCAAGCTCTTGCTCTTGAAGAGAAAAGAAGATATGAGGAAGAGCAAACACATCAACATCAATGTGAGGAAAAGGTTCAGTCAGCCAGTGCAGACATGAAATTTTCAGAGAAGAGGCAAGTGTCTATGTTGGACTCTTTGCTTGGTTCAGATTCAGATGAAAACCACAGTAATGGTGAGGATGACACTGGTCACATCCAAGATCCAGAAATTCACAGTGAAGTTGTGAGGAATGAGATACACATGTACTTTAGTGAGCAGGCCATTCCAAAGGAAGAAAATCCACTGAAATGGTGGAAGGAAAATGAAGGGAGGTTTCCCATCTTGGCCATGCTGGCAAAGAGTTACTTGTCTGTGCCTGCAACATCAACCCTATCTGAAAGGCTTTTCTCAGTTGCTGGCAACATTGTGACTAAAAAAAGACCAAGCCTAACTTCAGAGCATGTCAATATGCTAACCTTCCTCCATTGCAATGCTATATTATAGATACAGGCCCCCAACCTGTACCTGTTGCACTCTTGGGTTGTATAATGTTGGACTTCTTTAAACTACAAGATGGCTGCCTTCAGGTAATCATTCCTCAGTATTGGCCTTATAATTTGCACAGTGTTGAGCGGTGCTTTTTGTTGGACTTGGCTCCTTTAAAACTATGTAAGTTTTTAGGTATGTTTTACATTTACATCATAATGCACTGTTTTTGTTGACCATTATTATGTAGTAGTAAGGTTTACTCCTTTAACCACCACATAATGCAAATGCAATGGATTGCCTTCAGAATGCATCTTTTGCAAAGTGTTAGGCAGAATTTATTTTATATGGCATAATTATTCATGCCTGATGATGCCATAAGTGTTGTGTACAAGTAACACACCAAAAAAAAAATACTGGTCAACAATAACACTCACTGTATATGTAAATGTAAAACATACCTAAAAAGTAACCTAGTTTTAAAGGAGCCAAGTCCAACAAAACCACTGCTCAACACTGTGCAAAAGTAATGGCCAAAAATAATGGCCAATACAGCAAAAGATTACCTGAAGGCAGAGAGCTGACTTGTAGTTTAAAGAAGTTAAAGTGTTAGGCAGATATGGCATTTTCATGCCTGATGCCCTAAAGTGTTTGGCACTTTATGTGTCTCTCTTGTATTTTTGCACACACAGTGTTGAGCAGTGCTTTATTTATATGGCATTTTGAATGCTTTTGGTTCAGAATTAATGGCATTATTCGTGCCTGATGCTGAAGTGTTGTTTACATTTTATTTTTGCCACTTCATTTTTGTACACTGTAAAAACTTCAACCACATTGAAGTATTTTTTGGAAAAAATTTAATAAAAGTTGAAATATTATATTAGAAGTTGTACGTATAATTTTTTGTAAAGTTATTGAAAGGATTATTTAACTAATCAAAGAAAGAACACTAGATAAGACTAATCAAAAAATAATCGATAGATTAGTCGACAGACAAATTAATCGTTAGTTGCAGCCCTAATATATATACATATATATATATATATATATATATATATATATATATTTTTTTTTTTTTTTTTTTACGCAAAGTTGTCACTTACATGATATATTGCTCACACATGCCATGGGTATTTGTGAGCAATATATGCAAAAAATGTAATGCAAAACATTAAATGTTCCATGGACTCAACATACCTTTCAAATAGCTTGGGGTGTCTACTTTTCAAAAAGGGGTAATTTGAAAGGGGTGTTTGAACTGTCCTGGCATTTTATGCCCAACATTAGAAACTTATGCCACACATCACCCACTTTTCTAACCACTTGAAGACCAAGCCTTTTCTGACACTTTTTGTTTACATGAAAAAATATTTTTTTTGCTAGAAAATTACCTTGAACCCCCAAACAATATATATATATATATTTTTAAACCAGAGGATCTACAAAATAAAATGGTGGGCATTGCAATTTTTTTTGTCACACAGTATTTGCACAGCGATTTTCTAAACGCAATTTTTTTGGGGAAAAAAAAAAACACTTTTTTGAATTTGAATGCAAGGAGGGGATGTCTCTTCCTACTGCATGTAAATGAAGTCTAGCGGCTAATTAGCCACTAGGATTGCTTTTACATGAAAGCTGACCGCAGGCTGAAAAAAAATCAATACCAAGATGATGCCTAAACCTGCAGTCATCATTCCAGTATAACCACTCAAATCTAGCGATGTAGGAGTACGTTGCTGGTCCTTGTTGGGCATATATTGTAATGTTTTTTTTTTTTTTTTTAATGCAGCCTGTGGGTTGAATGAAAAAAGAGAACCTAACAGATTCCTCTAAATCTATGCCCAAAAATATGTGTGGTATGCCCACCATTAAAATATACAGCCCTGCATCCACCCACTTTTAATGATGGGCGTGCATGCAATGTTCTATTTTTTTCGTTCAGCCCATGGGCTAAACAATAAAAAAAATTAACAGGTTCCTCCATTCACATCGATCGATCAAGAAAAGTGAAAAAATTATATATGCTGAAGCCCACCCCAGCCCCTATGCTTCACTGTATATGCTCTTTTTTTTACTGCAGTGGTGAAACCACCTCCTACAGTGCTGTAGTCACTGATTTACGTATGCTGAAAGCAAACCCTGTTGCTGTCAGAATAAACAGATCAGTGCTGCAGCTGAATGGCATACCTGCAAAGAAAACAATGGTTAACAATAAACACAGTGACAAGAACACATTACAATATAGCAGTATAGTATAAAGTACAGTAAAACTGTAAGAGCAGAACATTAACTCAATAAAATCAAAAAAAGGGGCAATGATCTGGTTCCCACCGAAACACTCCTCCATCCCAAAATATACATGCAAACAAGAAAATTGGCCCGCGGGACTTTGTGTGAGGTGTTTTCGGAGGCTGGAGAAGAATTGAGTACACAATTGATAAAAGCAATATTTGTTTTATTGCAAGGTATGCACAGGTTGTAAAAATACAAATAAATAGCATGTGCTCAATGGCACATGACGTAGCTCAACGGCTATAATGTCAATATTAAACAACACAGGCAAAATTGAATCACATATTAGAAAACATCTTGGTATACCCACTCAATTTCAAATAAGACATAAATATAAATATAATACTGAGTTGACATAACAGTGAAATTTGTATATATCATTGTGAACTGACGCGTTTCGGGAGCAACATCTCCCTTCCTCAGAGATCAATAGTTCGAAGTATATCTATAAAAGAACACTGTTGTTAAAATATGCCATAGCCCTATGGTTTAAATTGCAAAGTTCGATCAAATAATGAGAACTTGATGGAGTATGGAATACTCACAACTCAAAGAGACTTGAGTGGAGAAATTGGACTCCTGTGTTGCAGCGGTGTGCGTGTCTGGCCCGGGAGCTGAAGGGTCCCAATGTAGTGACAACCAATGTCAGGGGTCCATGGTGGGTGAGTGATGAGCGTGCAAAAGAAAAAAGCACCTTTCCATCTGTCATGTGTAAAAGTATACATAGTAGTAAGAAGGTAGCAAATTGCAACCGATAAATGATAAACATAATGTGTGTGAGATGGAAAGGGCAGGTGTAAGAGGGAGTAGTTGTGCCAAGATAATCAAAAGTGAACAAGAGAAGAAAAGATAACATGGGGAAGGGAAGGATGAGTGACAGTGTATCAGGTAGGTGCCAAGGTAGGGTAATGGAGAAAAGAAATCATGAGTGGAGATATAGAAAGGCCACCCTAAGAAAAGTAATTGCAGGGAGAGAGTAGTGCGAGCAAAGACAGTAAAGACACAGCAACTGACCTATCAATTGGATCCGAGACTGGGAGCACAGGAGGGACCCTAACGTCATGCAGCGGGTATACAGAGATCAGTCAGACTGGCGGCGTCTGTGACCTCGTGGAGGAGAGGAGCGCTGGAGGCGGACCTCTCCAACCCGTAGATGTGTAAGCACGCATGCAGCGCGGTGACGTCAGTGATAACACCGACGCATCACGCTGGGGGTGCGGCATGACGCCGATGTGCAGGTGGACCCGCTCCTCCCATGGATGGGGAGGGGCGGGGGCAGCAAGGGAGACGAAGCCTCCCTATCCGCACATCGCAGCTCCCGGGGCCAGAACTAGCAACATCCAGCACACAGTGAATCAAATGTATCAAAACCATTGGATGTAATATACATAACAGAGTAAAAGGCTCAATACATAGTGGCATATGGCATAATTGAGGGAATTGTTTGGAATAACCTATAAGAAAGAAGGAGGGGCACCAAGGTTTAATTTTTCCAGCCAGAGAGGGAGCCAGATCATTAGTGGGCACAGTGGGTGTCTTCCACCCTAATATAAATTCAAAAAAAGGGGCAATGATCTGGTTCCCACCGAAACACTCCTCCATTCCAAAATATACATGCAAACAAGAAAATTGGCCCGCGGGACTTTGTGTGAGGTGTGTTCGGAGGCTGGAGAAGAATTGAGTACACAATTGATAAAAGCAATATTTGTTTTATTGCAAGGTATGCACAGGTTTTAAAAATACAAATAAATAGCATGTGCTCAATGGCACATGACGTAGCTCAACGGCTATAATGTCAATATTAAACAACACAGGCAAAATTGAATCACATATTAGAAAACATCTTGGTATAACCACTCAATTTCAAATAAGACATAAATATAAATATAATACTGAGTTGACATAACAGTGAAATTTGTATATATCATCGTGAACTGACGCGTTTCGGGAGCAACATCTCCCTTCCTCAGAGATCAATAGTTCGAAGTATATCTATAAAAGAACACTGTTGTTAAAATATGCCATAGCCCTATGGTTTAAATTGCAAAATTCGATCAAATAATGAGAACTTGATGGAGTATGGAATACTCACAACTTAAAGAGACTTGAGTGGAGAAATTGGACTCCTGTGTTGCAGCGGTGTGCGTGTCTGGCCCGGGAGCTGAATGGTCCCAATGTAGTGACAACCAATGTCAGGGGTCCATGGTGGGTGAGTGATGAGCGTGCAAAAGAAAAAAGCACCTTTCCATCTGTCATGTGTAAAAGTATACATAGTAGTAAGAAGGTAGCAAATTGCAACCGATAAATGATAAACATAATGTGTGTGAGATGGAAAGGGCAGGTGTAAGAGGGAGTAGTTGTGCCAAGATAATCAAAAGTGACATTTTTTAACAACAGTGTTCTTTTATAGATATACTTCGAACTATTGATCTCTGAGGAAGGGAGATGTTGCTCCCGAAACGCGTCAGTTCACAATGATATATACAAATTTCACTGTTATGTCAACTCAGTATTATATTTATATTTATGTCTTATTTGAAATTGAGTGGTTATACCAAGATGTTTTCTAATATGTGATTCAATTTTGCCTGTGTTGTTTAATATTGACATTATAGCCGTTGAGCTACGTCATGTGCCATTGAGCACATGCTATTTATTTGTATTTTTACAACCTGTGCATACCTTGCAATAAAACAAATATTGCTTTTATCAATTGTGTACTCAATTCTTCTCCAGCCTCCGAACACACCTCACACAAAGTCCCGCGGGCCAATTTTCTTGTTTGCATTAACTCAATAAAAAGACAACTATGTTTGTCCTTTTTTTATATGTTTTTTTTTAATTATTTTTACACGTTTTTTGTTACTATAAAAAACGTAAAATGTTCTAGGCTGGGGTCTCTCAAAATGCGACAGCCATCTAACATCTTCAGAGACCCTGTGTGAAAGTGTGCCCTAGACCATGCCCTGCTGTACCCTATGCTAATAATCTACTAGTGTGTGGTAGTGACAGAAACAGTCCTGCATGCAGAAACCAGTCTTGCCAGGAGGGACAAAAATTGCGGGTGTCATGCCTATATCTGTGTTTGCTACAGACACAACAGCTTTTTTGGGGTGCTCTTTGGGTAGTCGGCTCACTGCGTCTGGATTGGGAAATTGGGCCACAGCAACTTCTAGAAACAAAACGGCTGTGATGATCTCTTCCTGAAATTTTAGGAAGGATCCTCTTCTTCCTGACGCTTTGTAAAGTACAGAAGCATTGAACAGAGCCAATTAGAATAAATATACAGATACTTTCTTGTACCAGCATCTGGCCTTACGGGCAACTAAGTACGGCTCCATCATCTGATTGTTGAAGTCCACCCATCCCATGTTAAGGTTGTAGTCATGGACCCAGAGGGGCTTCTCAACAACACCAGTTGTCATTGCAGTTTGGACTGTCATATCTGCGTGAATAGAAGACAGAAAATGATTACATTGTCACAGAGCAAATTTTCGGTTCAAATGGTTTATGAGGGGCCAAATTTTGTGGAGCCAATCATATTCAGGGTTACCACGAGAATGACAGAGTTCAAAGTGCAAAAACCACAAGATTTGCTTGTATCTAGTTCTGGCCATGGCAACAGAGAACACTGGCATATGATGAACACTATGGCCCTGTCTTGGAATTCTTGGTAGACTCTACTTGTGCTGGTCACCTCACCAGCTTAAACTGCACTTACAGGACTCGCCACATCACTAAGTGTTACTGCAGTTCTGGTATGTCTATGACCAGGATGTACTAGGCCTCTGGTGCTCGCCAGTTTGCCAGAATTTTATATTGAGGATGCTAGTATTGTTCTGATCTGATCAATTTTTTTTTCGTAAAACACTTCCTAAAAGCTAATACCCTCTCCCCCAACCCTAAACATTTACCGGACACCCTTTAAGCACTGTTTTGCCTGCAGCACTGCTCCTCTGACTTTCTGGTCTCACAGGAGACACTAAACGCAGATGAAGCCATAGGCTCCTGCTTATTGATGTCAGTTAAACTCCTGTGAGGAGGGAGCAGGGGCTTGGCTTACCAGTGCTGTGTGTGTTTATGGATGCACACAGCCTGACTCAGGAGGCAGCAGGAAGAAGGAGGAGCAGACAGTGCTGGCAGGGAACTGCCAAACAGGAGGTAAAGGACTGCTCTGTGCAATATCATTTTTTTAAAAAATGTAACTTTAGTATAATTTTAGACTAACACTAAAAAACTCCAACAGGTCCAATTTTAATTTGCTCCAATATTCATAAACAAGTCTCATACTGCAAACATTTGTCATGACCTAAAATAACCTAGAGGCACTATGCTCATTAGAACAGCTATGATCTGTTCAGTGTAAATTTTACATTTTACAATATGCTCTCAACTAAACTACATCACCCTTTATTATTACACATTTTAAATGGATTGGCTTCTTCACCTGACCTCATTTTTATGTCCTAGAATTGATAGAAGATTAAAAGGAAGTTTTGATTACAGTCTGGCTGTTTTTTAAGTATAAACTACCATTAAAGCCATTTTACAAGAAGAGTAAAACACAAATTTTAGTAACGTTTTTGATGTGCCAGTAATAAAAGTACATTTCCAGAAGTGAGACAACTTTTTACAATGTTGAATTTTTCATACATTATTACAAAATACCTAATAAGGGTGATTTTCTAGATTACCTTCAGGGCTCATTAGCAAGTACAGTATTAGGTTTTGCAAGTGATTATTTGTAATATGACCAATCACCTCTAATCTAAAATACTTGTTAATAAGGTGCTACCTGTATTATGAAAAATGACTGCATAAACCTCATTGCTTGGGAGAGAGTTGTGTGTATGTAAATCCGAACAATAACTTTCTCTTATGTTCCCCTTTTCGGTCGAAGTAGATATACCACTGAAAATATTTATTTTAAATTCTGCTCAGTAAGTGCAAAAAAATAACTTATTAGTGCTGCCAGAAATCCAGCATTGTCATGTGTCATATGCACTCTGCACTTCTATATGCCCTGCCTAATTCACCTCTTTAATCACTTGCCCTGGGGAAGGTTTACCCCCCTTCCTGACCATTGCGATATTTTAGCTGATAATGTATGTCCTCCCCCCCCCCCCCCCCACAAATAGAGCTTTCTTTTGGTGGTATTTGATCACCTCTCGATTAAAAAATCTAAATTCTTCATAAATATAGGCCAATATGTATTCTGCTACATCTTTTTGGTAGAAAAAAAAATCCCAATAAGCATATATTGATTGGTTTGCACAAAAGTTATAGAGTCCACAAACTATGGGATGAATACTGGAATTTTTATTTTTTATTTTTCCTGGTAATGGTGGAGATCAATGACTTATAGCGTGGCTGCGATATTGCGGGGGACAAATTGGACACCTAACTGACACTTTTGACACTTTTTTGGGAACCAGTCACACTAATACAGTTGTGCTGGATATACAATATGCATCTATTCCGTTTGGTATGGATATGTTGTACATGGAGATGGTTTTTGCATTTCATTTTATTTATATTTTAATGTATTTTATTTTATTATATAAAGAGGTTGTTTTAACAATTATTATTTACTTGTATTTATTGTGAAAATGCTGCCAAAAGAATAGAAATCACATCCTGTTTTCTCAGAATGATGTTAGCTTGTTTCCCATGGATCTATCCAATTTAGTTTTATCATCTAATCATAATGTATACAGCTTGGAGCTATATTTATCCCCGAGTTCTGAGGGCTAATCAGACTCCCTGAAGACGCGATTTGGCGAAATGCATTGTAGTCTGTTTACCTGCTGAACTTCTGGTTTATCCAGCAACGTCGCATCCGACTCCTGTGGAACGCAAGACGGCAGCGGCCACAGTAACAGCGGCCGTGGCCATGGTGAAGGGTAAAGGTAACAGGGTCAGCTGTGAGACGGAGGGGGATGCTGATTCTGATTCTTTGTGGCAGTTCTTGCTAATGCCAGGCTGGGCCCTCTTCAATGTAAGCACAATCATTGTACAATCAAATTGGCTTTATTAAAAGGGAGTTGCACTATTATCCATTTTCTGTGTTCCTTACCTCCACATATACTCTGATTGCAGGAAGGAGAATAGGGTGCGATTGGGGATCTGGCACCCATTTATTTCCAAAGCGATATAGGTCCTTGTGGCCTAAAGCCTTCTGTTGAGCATCCATTGGTTTCATTTTTAATTTTTCCCACAGGGTGAAAAGTGTTCCATAATCTTTCTACAGGCACGGTGTGGGTGTTTTGGCAGTCATCCATTCTCATCTTATGGCTATTGGACTATATGCACCATAATTTGCATGTTCTTCCAGTTGGACTGTTTTAAGTCACCAAGCATGCACGAAGCACCTTAACATTTTTTATGTTTTATTAATTTGGGAAATGCATTTATCATGCATTTTGTTTTTAATTGCTGTTTTTTATATATTTATTCATTGCACTTATCCACTGATATTATTTCTTATGTGTATTTATCTAGACACATTCCTATTTTCTATGCACTTATCTATATGATTATAGGTTGCTAGTGGCACAGTATATATCACGGATTCAGCGTTTTTAAACAGCGCCTCTTTTACTATATTCTTTACACTAATACAGTTGTCAGTGCTAAAAATATGCACTGTCACTGTACTAATGGCATTGGATGGGAAGGGGTTAACATCAGGGGCAATCAAAGGGTTAAAAATTCCCTAGCTGGGGATTCAGTGTAGTAGGAGAGGTGCTTTTACTAGTGGAAGGCATGGATTGGGTAGCTACAGAAACACAGGATCCATGCCTTCTGTACTGACACAACGGCAATCTGCCTTGTTTACATAGGCAGACTGTCGTTCTGCCTGTGTATAGAATGATCGGTGGATTACGGCAAATATCAGGACTGCAGGACTCGCTGATTTGCTCCCACTGTGGACAGTCACAGCGGAAGTGAGCCGGCGGCGGCGCGCACTCTTTCCTGATACCAGGAAGTACAGGATCTTGTGTATATATATATATATACTGTATATATATATATATATATATATATATATATATATATATATATATATATACATTTATATATGTGTGTGTGTGTGTGTGTGTGTGTGTGTGTGTGTGTGTGTGTGTGTGTGTGTGTGTGTGTGTGTGTGTGTGTGTGTGTGTGTGTGTGTGTGTGTGTGTGTGTGTGTGTGTGTGTGTGTGTGTGTGTGTGTGTGTGTGTGTGTGTGTGTGTGTGTGTGTGTGTGTGTGTGTGTGTGTGTGATCCTGCGCAGCTGCCCTGTAGCAGTAAATGTGCTATAGGGCCTTACTTCCCCCCTATGTTATGGAGAAGAGGAGAGAGGAGTGTTCCTCAGACTTTACATACTTGGGTTTGCAAACACTTTAAAGTAATTGTAAATGCTCTATATTTATTTTTTTTAATAAAATAACAAACATGTCATACTTACTTGCTGTGTAGAATGGTTTTGCACAGAGTAGCTCCTGCCTTTAGAACCACTTTGAGAAGAACTATATACTTTCATAACTCTAGAGAATTTCAAAGATGTTTTATTCTACTGACTCACCATCTGATTGAAAATTGACCTGCACTACAATTTAAAGTGCCTTTTTCCTGCCAACACTACAAACGGAAGTCATTCAATTCTATTATTTTGAGTGTTATCACCTAGAAGTAAGACTGTGGGGAATTTAACTATGATTTCTAAATCCTTTGAATACAAATGCAATGAAGCAATATCAAACATCAAGATAGAAGAAAAGTTCCACTGGGATTGTCTCTTGTCTCGGCAGTGAAATCTGAAAAAAAAAAAAAGAAAACTTAGGCACCTGTCATAGTCATCTGTCTAAAACTAGTGATGGGCCGAACACCCCCCTGTTTAGTTTGCACCAGAACATCTTGAACAGGGAAAAAGGTCTAGCGAACATGCAAACTCTATTTAAGTCTATGGGACATGAATATGAAAAATCATAAGTCCTCATTTTAAAGGCTTATATGCAAGTTATTGCCATAAAAAATGTATGGGGACCCGGGTACTATCGTTTTAACCGGACCAGTGATTTTAATGATGCTTAAAGTTAAACAATAAAAATGAAAAATTCCTTTAAATATCGTGCCTGGGGGCCCCCTTAATGTGCCTGTAAAGTGGCGCATATGTAAGAGGTATGGAGCCTGCTGCAGCAATACTGACATTTCTAAAGGAAAAAATTTAATTTAAACTTGCTCACGGTTGTAATGTATTGTCGGCTCCCGGCAATACAGATAAGAAAACATGAAAAAAAAACGGCGTAGGGTCCCCCCTCCAGTCCATACCAGGCCCTTATCTGAGCATGCAGCCTGGTAGGTCAGGAAAGGGGAGGGGATGAGCGAGCGCCCCCCTTCCTGAACCATACCGGGCCACATGCCCTCAACATGGGGGGTGGATGCTTTGCCCCCCCACCCTAAAGCACCTTGTCCCAATGTTGATGGGCACAGGGGCCTCTTCCCGAAAACCCTGGGCTATGGTTGTAGAAGTCTGCGGGTGGGGGGCTTATCGTAATCTGGAAGCCCCCTTTAACAAGAGGGCCCCCGAGATCCTGCCCCCCATGTGAATGGTTATCGGGTACATCGTACCCCTACTCATTCACCAAAAAAGTGTAAAAAAGTAGAACACACAGAACACAACTGTTTGACAAGTCCTGTATTAAAAATAAAATAAATAAATAAAAGCGCCTTCAAAGCTGAAGAGTGGGCATACGGCGGGTAGTCTCTGAAGAGGTAAAGCACTTTTGAATTTTTTTAAATTTTTCGGGTCCAGTAGGCATCGTGTTTGACGATGGATTTACATTGAGGGACACTATTTTTTTTTTCTCTTTTTAATAAAGGAATAAAAACTGTGTTCTGTGATTTTTACTTTTTATACACTTTTTTGGTGAATGGGTAGGGGTATGATGTACCCGCTACCCATTCACATAGGGGGGAGACCAGGATCTGAGGGCCCCCTTGTTAAAGGGGGCTTCCAGATTCGGATAGGTCCCCACCCGCAGACCCCCACAACCACAGGGTTGTCAGGAAGAGTCCCTTGTACCCATCAACATGGGGACAAGGTGTTGGTGCTATGGTTCGGGGGGGGGGCGCTCGCTCGTCCCCCATCCTTTCTTGGTCTGCCAGGCTGCAGACTCAAACAAGGGTCTGGTGTGGATTTTGGGGGGACCCCACATGGTTTTTTTTTTTTCATTTTGATGTGGAGTTCCCCTAAAATCTGTACCAGACTTAAAGGACCTGGTATGGATTTTGGGGGGGGACCCCACGCCATTTTTTCTCTTACATTTTGGCGTGGAGTTCCCCTTAAAATCTATACCAGACCCAAAGGGCAGAACGCTATTCTCTCAGTTATGAACACAGGGATCCTGTGTTCCTCTTATTTAGGAACACAGGTCTCTGTGTTCATGCAGCAAGCCCACCCCCCACAGTTAGAAAACACCCCCTAGGGACACAATTAACCCTTTGATCACCCCTGGTGTTAACCCCTTACCTGACAGTGTCTTTAGTACAGTAACAGTGCATATTTTTAGCACTGGTCCCCCCAAAAGTATCAAAAATGTCAGTTAGATGTCCGATCCACTGCAATGTCACAGTCCCGCTAAAAATCACTGATTTCCGCCATTACTAGTAAAAAAATAAATGAATAAAAATGACATAAATCTTTCCCCTAGTTTGTAGACGCGATAACTTTTGTGCAAACCAATCAATATACACTTATTAGAATTTTTTTTTACCAAACAAATCTAGGAGAATACAAATTGGCCTAAAATGATGAAAACATTTAATCTTTAAACATTTTTTTATTGGGAATTTTATATAGTAGAAAGTAAAAAATATTTTGATTTTTTTTTTCAGAATTGTCCCCCTTTTTTTTTTTAATAGCGCAAAAAAAAATCGCAGAGGTGATCAAAAACCACCAAAAGAAAGCTCTATTTGTGGGAAAAAAAGGACATCAATTTATTTGGGTACAGTGTCGCATGAACGACTTGTCAGTTAAGGTAACTTAGTACCATATCACAAAAAATGGCCTGGGAATTAAGGGGGTAAATCCTTCCGGTCCAGATTTGGTTAACATTGGCATCTATGGAAAATCTTGGTCAGCTTGGTATGGCACTGCTTCCTGTCTTTAACATTGGCATCTATGGGAAATCTTGGTCAGCTTGGCATGGCAATGCTCCGTATCTTCATTGGCGTCTATGGGAAATGTTGGTCAGCTTGACATAGCACTGCTCCTTGTCTTTAACATTGGCGTCTACGGGAAATCTTGGTCAGCTTGACATGGTTCTGCCCCCGAACTATAAGTGACGTGAACACAAAACCTGGGGAACACCAAGAGGGGACCCAGGACTACCACATAGCCATACAATTTAAAAGTGGAGTATGCCTTTACACTACACTGACTGCACAAAACTAAGACAACACACTATCCCCTAACTACCTGCCTAATCTCTATTGTAACACTATACATGGCTGCTGTATAAGTGGCAAGCTTATATAGTGTGGGGCGTGGACTTAGCCCCTGAGCCATAATTAGCTAAAGGCACCCTGCCGTTGGCCAATCATGGCTCTGACAGGACATTGTGCTGTGATTGGCCAAAGCATACAGGTCAGGTGCATGCTTTGGCCAATCATCAGCAACTAATGCACTGCAAAAGTGCAGTGAATTATGGGCGGCTCATCGGCGGGCAAACGTCCTGCCCAGCACCCCATTTGTTCACGTGTTCTGTGAACATTCGACTTGAACACAGAGCCCATCCCTATCTAAAACTAAACCTTATAGCCAAATCAAATTGGCCTTAACTGACCGTTTAAAATAATAATTACCGTTTTGGTCCTCAAACATATTTACAGTATTTAGGAATGAATACAGATTCCTTATTCCTGTGTTTGCAATTAGGCAGGTCAAAGTGTCCCAAACACACCTACTGTACTAAAATCACACTCAGAGAGTAGAGCTGTATGGAAAGTTTTTAAAGACTGCCATTCATTTTACCCTGCTGTCACGTTGCTGCGAAGGCTTCAGTTCATTTTGAACCATATACTGATATACATTTGTAAATCAGAAGTTCTACTTTCTTTCTTGCATCCTAATCTGCACACTTTTTCTAGGGTCAGTGAATTGAAAAGTATTACAGCCAGAAACAGCCAGTATTCTTAGAAAGAGGTCAGCAGCACAGGGTTCGATTTACAATCTCAATATGTACGCCTATTGAAAATATGCAAAACTTGGCTCATGCCACTCTATTTATTAATGAAAGATATAAATGACTAGCAAAAGGCTTAAATGATAGATTAATCAATATCATTTAATAATATCAAATAATCCCTTGAATTGCATGGCATTGATATTAGTTTGGCTTTAGCAGCCCTTTCACCAAGGGATCAAGTCCCTGGTAGAACCAACAACAACCTGCCAAAAAGAAGCACCATACCATCAGATAGGTTCTGTTTTAGAGAGATTCCAAGTCTTTCAAAGGCCCCCAAATATACCCCAACCTGCCAAGCTGCTAAGATTGGAAAACAAATTTCTCATCCCCTTGCTGTTTCTTATAAGGGCAGGTAGATGGACTTGCACTTCCACCAAGCATGTTGAGTAGGGAGAATACTCCTCCCACTAATCATGTGATCAAATGAAAAAAAGAGGAAAAGTAAGGGGATTTCATGATTTAAAATTGGTGCAAGTTTCCCAAATAGCATTGGCAGATCAATTTATTAAATTGAATATTTAAAACCCATGTTTTTTTTTTTTTGAGTAAGGCAATGTAGGCAGTGAGAATAATGTACAGAGTGTAGTGATTCATAGCAAGTAATAAGATAAATATTTTAAGAGATTTAACATGAAAGTGAAATCTGTTTGCTATAAGTTACTCATATATGTGCATCATCCTAGCACTTTGCTCTGCTTTACGGAATACATTTGTTTGAAGATGCAACCTCAGCAGTGCCAAACTGAGATCAACACAAACATTTTCGTGGTGCTTGACAAAAAATAACTGGTATATTGGCATGCATCTTCTAGGAACAACGGTACCTTCATGGGCACTTATAAAAAGGCTGGCACAAAGCAATTTTAAATGGAAAGGTTAAGATATACAGTAGATGTCTGGGACTGGTTTTAGTACAAGCCTTCATTTACAGCGCTATTCACTGTTTCTACTTTATCTGTTGGTCCTGAAATAAATAATTTCTTTCCTAATCTGCTGTTTTAACTTTTTGAACATTATTTTACCTTAGTTTGTATACCTTGATAGCTGTTAAAGCACAAGTTACTAATCCTATAAAGTAAATGCGCTACAGTATATAAATAAAAAGCCACTTCCATTAACATTTTCTGTACTAGACACCTATCATCTTGTATGAGTGTTTTAACATATTGAAATTAAGTTGAGGTGTTGGTTCAGATTGGACATGGGTTGCAGGTGAACCCAACCTGTTCCCATTTTACAAATTCAACTATCTAATACAGCCTTTTGCTGCCATAGCAACCATCTACCTATAATTAACTTCCTGACCTTTGAAATTATGTCAGTGTGTTGGTAGGAGGAGAATGTTGCTGCCGTGCTTTAAAGTGCTATACAGTGTTATTTTATGCTACATTACTTTGAATTTCAGTGTGAGGATCAGTGTGAGTCAGTGGAATTATTTCATCACATTTGGTGCAAGAGGAGGATCTTGGTCATGCACGAGAATTCCTCAATTCAGGTGATGAGGATGAGGAAGAAAGCTCATGGACCACAGAGAAGGGACATCAAGCAGTAGAAAGAAGCAGTGATGTTCCATAAGCTGCAGCTTGTTGCCTAGTGGACTCTAGTAATAGGGAGGGTGGGAATTTCAGGACCTAATCTATGTTTTGTCTAAAATTATACATTTTTGGGAGTTTGGAAAATGCCAAACCTAATGTGTGTTTGTTTAGCTGATCTAAACCTCCAGCTGCAATGGAAAGTGAAACATTCATCAGGGGTTTTACTACTGCTGCTAAATGTGACAGCTGGTGTGAGTCCTCCCCACCCAGCTCAGCTTATCGGTTGAACTAGATGGACTTTTTTTCAACCAAACTAACTATGCAACTATGTAAAAGACAGTGGGTCCATGTTTTTACTGCCCTCTGATTGTCCACCTACAAGTGGAAATGGTACCACTCAGATGAGTACACATAGGAGCACCCAAATGTTGTACTGTACTGGCCAAAAACCAGGAGTTTGATTTGAAAAAAATTACAAATTTATTTAGTGTATCACATTAAAACAATAACAAAACTTCAATAAAACCAATAGTACTGGGAAGTTATAAACTTGAGCCAGGTGAGATAGAATGCTGTAGAAACAGTCCTCGTGCTCCAACGTGTTTTGTTATATTGCTTTGTCAGGGCTTATTAGGAATATACAGCATATATCTTCATGTGGGGCAGTACCGGCTAAATTATTCACTGGGCGGGCGCTGGAGCATCAGGAATAGCTGCTTGGGGACTATAGCCTTTCATAGTTTAGTTCCCTAGATCACGATTAAAGCTAAGCCCTCCCAGGAAAAAAATTCTTGCAGTGAGACTTGTCGCTCGGTCTATCAATGCTTTTGTAAGCAAGTTTTAATTGGACCCTAAGATATTTGATTTGGAACCTTACTCTCAGGAAAGCCTTACTAGTAGTCATCAGATCTGCCAGATGCATATCCAGACTTTTAGCACTAACTGAACCATGTTGCCTTTTCTTCGCAGCCAGTGTGGTCCCCAGGCCAATGTTACCGTTTGTAGTAAAAGTAACTACCTCATTCCTTCAAAGTTAGGATATAGTTCTACCTACTTTTTATGATAAAACATGACATCCTCACGCCTCAGGTAGGGGGTACCTTAAAGGCATATTACAGCTACAACAAGCACCAGATCTGCAGGATAATATTTCATTGGAAGCAGCAAACCAGCTTTGACAAAAACAATAGCTGCTTGGCTAGTAAAGCCCATTAGGAAATCTTGTATGATGAAAATCTTCACGTGCCCAATGAAGTCTAGGTACACTTAACAAGGGGGAAGGAAGCACCATGGGCAGCATTTTCCAAGGTATTGCCTGAAACCATCCGCAAAGTCAACTAGCTTTTTGTTAATCAGTAGAGAGTTGATCCAGCTGCTCTTACAACAGTTGAGTTTGGGATTTAGCAATACCAACTCGAGTGTTGTGAGTATTAAATCCATTTGTGTGCTATTATAATTGTTTTCCTACAAAACAGACAGAGCACAGTCCACATGGGCTTTACTGCTTAACTGCAGACAGAATACAGGAAGTTTATTATCAGAGAAAAAAACAATAAAGTTTAACCATACATGCAGCCACAAACTTATAAACACTGCCATCTACTGGCTGATGTAGTTATTGCATAAAATATAAATGAACATTATATTTCAACAATAAAAGTTACATAATTACATAGTTAGTCAGGTTGAAAAAAGACACGAGTCCATCTGGCTCAACCAATAAAAACAAAAAACATGAAAGAAAACCCAACCATACAATCCCATGTACACAATCCTATGCCCGCAGTTGATCCAAAGGAAGCATGATTCAATTTGCTACAGCAGGGGAAAATATTCCTTTCTAATCCCCTGAGAGGCAGCTGGATATTCCCTGGATCAACTCTACCTATAAATATTAGTGTCCATTTATATTATGCACACCTAGGAAATAATCCAGGCCTTTTTTAAAACAATCTAGTGAGCTGGCCAGAACCACCTCTGGAGGGAGTCTATTCCACATTTTCACAGCTCTTATGGTGAAGAAACCATTCCGTATTTGGAGACAAAATCTCTTTTCCTCTAGACGTAAAGAATGCCCCCTTGTCCTTTTTAAGACCTTTGACCTTAAAGTGAATAACTTAACACCAAGTTCACTATATGGACCCCTTATGTATTTATACATGTTGATCATACCCCCCCTTAATCTCCTCTTCTCAAGAGAGAACAAATTCAGTTCCTCTAATATCTCCTCATAGCTGAGCTCCTCCATGCCTCTTATCAGTTTGGTTGCCCTTCTCTGCACTTTCTCCAGTTCCCCGATATCCTTTTTGAGAACTGGTGCCCACAACTGAACTGAATATTCCAGATGAGGTCTTACTAATGATTTATACAGGGGCAAAATGATATCACTCTCTCTGGAGTCCATGCCTCTGTTAATACAAGAAAGGACTTTGCTTGCTTTGGAAACCGCAGCTTGGCATTGCATGATATTATTACGTTTAGGATCTACCAGAACACCAAGATCCTTCTCCGCTATGGATTCCCCCAGTTCTACTCCCCCTAGTTTGTATGATGCATGCATATTCTTCGCCCCAAAGAGCATAACTTTACATTTATCAACATTAAACCTCATTTGCCGCATAGGTGACCAATGAAACAGTGCATTGAGGTCAGCTTGTAAGTTGGAGACATCCTGTAAGGAAGTTATTCCACTGCAAAGCTTGGTGTCATCTGCAAAGACTGAAATTGTACTTTTAATCCCAGACTCTATTTCATTTTTAAAGATATAGATATTAAAAAGTAAGGGTCCTGGGGCGTAGCCTGGAACGGCATGAAGTAGGACACGAGTGAGTGGAGCTCCGTCGGCAGATACTCCTGATTGCATCTATCCTGCACCCAGCAATCCTCAATCAGCCTCCCTCGCACCTCGGGTTTTCCCCTGGACACCCCGCAGCATGTCGCCACCCAAGAAATCGGCGGACACCGCCGCCAAACTCGGTAAGTATCGCCATACAGACAAGGACCCCTCATCCCAAGATGGCGCCGAAGCGGGAGCAGAGGTAAGCATGGCGGGAGCCGAGACAGCAAAAGTCCTAGAGGCCATATCACAATGCCAGGCATCCCTCACCTCAAAAATTGAGGAAGTTAAAATTGACATATCCTTAGTCCATCAAGATCTCCAAAAGTTAAGGGAGAGAGTAACTGAAACTGAACAGAGGATCAGTGGTGTGGAGGATTCCCTGCCCCCACTGCAGAATGCATCAGACCGTCTCCAAACTCAAGTCTGCCAGCTCCTGCTCAAGCAAGATGACATGGGGAATAGGCTGAGGAAATGTAATATTAGACTCATAGGCCTGCCTGAATGGGCTGAGGGATCCCATCCATCAGATTTTCTGGAGCAACTCCTTATTGACACATATGGCCGTGAATCCTTTTCCCCCACCTTCGTAGTGGAGAGAGCCCATAGACTATCTGGCAGACCACCGCCTCAAGGTGCTCCCCCACGCACCTTCAGGCCAAGCTCCTGAACATTAGAGACAGGGATACCGTCCTCCGGCTCACCAGAGAAAAGGGCAACATCCCCTTTGGCAACAGAAGAATAGCCATATTCCCTGACTTCTCCGCAGAGGTACAGCGGAAACACAAATCCTTTCTTGAAGCGAAGTGCAGACTCCGCATTAAAAACATCAAGTATGCTATGTTGTTTCCAACCCGCCTTCGTGTGGAAGGTAAAGATAGAGCACACTTTTTTGAGGATCCTGATGCTGCTATTTCCTGGTTAGAACACCTGGAGGCACGGGGTTAACTGTGCCTCATGCCTCACTTTCACAGCACCACACTGCTGGACCCCTCTGGATCTCCCCGGTTTTTGGATAATTCTCCCTGCCTGCATATTACCGCCCCCTTGGACTGTTTCCTGGGACCCTCCTTGCCCTTGTCTGAGACTACAACCTGCTCTCCTGCTGCCAGTACATGACAACTGCTGTTTTGGTTTTTGCCATTTTCACGACTTTACCTGACGCTGACTCTCCCCTCCTTGCAAGCCGACAGAGCACCTAGGCTATTTTACAGCCTGCCTGGCTGTTGAATCCATTCTGGCTCTCCCTCATCCCTGAGGAAAAGGGTCTAGCCGCCAGTTGGCAACAATTCTTTGCGAAGAATGGTGACACTGCTTCCCCTCTGGCGGTCTGGGAGACCTTTAAAATGCATGCCAGAATGATCTTGTCCTCCACTATTAATGCCATCAAATCTTATTCTGCACAGACCCATGTACAGGCCACCCGGGCCCTAACCGTTGCGGAGGAGGCTTTTGTGACGATCCTGATTAAAATGTGTAGTGCGCTAATTCTGTGAAACTTATAAACATAAATATGTAAACAATAGTGACACCAATATCATAAAAAAATAGGATGAGATCTAAAACATAAAAGTCCATAAAATTCATAAAAGGTCCATATATGCAACAGTTCACATAAGTCCTTGAATGAAGAGATCCCAATACCATACAAGTGATTTCAATGAAAACAAATGAGGAAAAGGTGTTTCAAGGTGCTTGTTAAAGTGCAGGTATTCCCCTTACCAGATGGGTGAAAAATAAGGTGCAAATTATCTCCAAACGAAAAGATGCGTGCAGTGATATAGATAGCCCAGCTCAACCTTACCAGATGACATAAAAGTTAAGGTGTATGGATAACTTCTGGATATCTTTCAGCCCAATTGTAATGACCGTCCCCCAAGCTTGCGGCTCCCTGTTGTCCCTTGGAAGTGAAACTTCATCCAGGTGTTCACAGGTGATTTCCCAAAAATAAACAAGGGGGGACTAATAGTGCATTATTCTTATAAATTTTATTGCTGATACTCAAAGATGCACTTACAGTTAAGACGATATAATAAGCCTGCTGGAACCCTGTAGATCCGTGGCCGCCTGCAGTGCGGACCGCGGATGTAGTTAGTGATGGCGCGCCTCCTCTCTGACGGTTTTCCTCCGAGCGGACTTCTACTGGGACAGGAGTGTGGCGATCCTACTCCTTCAGGACCAGATCAAATTAAACTCTTAACTAGGGTGGTTGAACAACTTGATTACGAGAAGGCACGGCGGGCCCTTTTTTTTCCAAAAACAGAAGCTGTATGAACACGGTGAGCGAGCGGGTAAACTTCTCGCCTAACTAGTCCACAGTAACGAAAGACCCCCAGTAGTGATAACTTTGCATCCTCTTGGAGGCACCCCAATTTCAGACCCTAAGCTGGTGGCGGAGTGCTTTAGAGACTTTTATCAGGACCTTTACACCTCTACTGCCCCAAGAGATTCTCCAGTGCTCCCCTACCTGTCCCCAGTTGACGGCCGACCAGCTGACGCAACTTGAGGCTCCACTGATTGAGGATGAAATTATAGAAGCTATAGCTAAGTTCCCCAGATCCAAGTCACCGGGTTTAGATTGACAGCCAATAGAATTTTATTCTACATACTCGGACATGCTAGCACCCCATCTGTTGAATCTGTTTGAACAAGCATTCGAATTGTCCACTCTACCTCCCTCCATGTGGGAAGCCTTGATTATGCTTATACCCAAGCCAGGTAAAGATCCCCATCTTCTTGCTTCATACCGCCCCATCTCCCTCCTACATGTGGACGTTAAGATCCTGGCCAAGGTCCTCTCCATCCGGCTCAATAAGGTCATACTGTCTTTAGTCCACGCGGATCAGTCGGGTTTTATGCCAGGCAGGAATACCTCCTTCAACCTGAGACATCTGTTCATGAACCTACAGGCCTATCATGACAACTCTGGTATTAGAATTGTGGTGTCCTTGGACACTGCAAAGGCATTTCGGTTGAATGGGGTTTCCTATGGAGATGCCTGGAGGGATACGGCTTCTGTCCCAACTTTATCCGCTGGGTTCGAGTCCTGTATCAGGCTCCGGTTGCTGAAGTCCTTGCCAATGGGTGGGCGTCGGCCGAGTCCCCCTTTACCCGAGGTACCCGGCAAGGCTGTCCTCTATCCCCCCTACTGTATGCGCTGGTGGCCGAGCCTCTAGCAATAGCGATAAGGGCACATCCCGACATCCATGGCCTCAGGGTTGGCTCTCTGGAAGAAAAGATCGGCATGTACGCAGATGACACACTGATGTACTTAGCTGACCCAGGTGACTCCCTATCTGCCGCCCTGACCTTAATAGAACACTTTGTTCGTTTTTCAGGCTTAAAAATTAATCCCAAATCTTGCCCATAGACGACGTCTCTTCCTTCCCTATTGACCCGAGTCTCCCCCTCCAGATAGTTGAACGCATTAAGTATTTAGGGATTCAGGTCACCAATCAACCAAAACAGCCTACCTGCCCTACAACCTACAGCCCCTCTTTACCTTGCTCAAGGCCAAAACACAGACATGGGCACATCTCCCTTTGGGAGTACGGGCCGAGTTAACCTATTCAAGATGGTACTGCTACCCAAGTTACTATACGTACTCTGGCACTCCCCGATATATATTCCTCTTAAATACTTCCTTCAACTAGAATCCATTCTCAAACCCTTCATTTGGGGATCCAATAGACACAAGCTTGCCTGGAGAAAACTCAAAAACCCTACAGACTTAGCACTTCCTGACTTTAATCTATACTACCTAGCATCACAGCTGTCCCACCTCTTCCATCTTCACAATTCAGATAGAGAGAGGTTTCTGGCTCCTTTGGCTCCTGCTTGGGCACATGCATCTGCACATCCTCTGTCGATAGTCATGAGGATCCTGCGTGGGGCTAGGTCCCGCGGGGACAGAGCGTCCATGCTGTTCCACTACAGACTAATCTGGGAGGTTGTGTCCACCAAATTGGACCTTCCCGCACTGCATGAACACACACCATTATGCCATAATGCAAGTCTCCCCAAATTCGCTTCCATCCCAGATGCACATGCTTGGACCCAACATGGAATATGCCTTCTTAATCAAATACTCACTAACAGCACGCTTAAGACTTTTGACACCCTAAAACAACAATACGGCCTTCCAAACCACATGTTCTTTCGGAACTTACAGATTAGACACGCCTATTCTTCCCAATTCCCTCAACCTGTGCGTGACATTGCCTTGATCTCAATTTTGGGGGTGGTCAGGGGCTCTGAATCCAAGGGTCTCATCTCACATCTCTATAATGCACTCCACTTACCGGCTTCTACAGTTCTAGCCTATGCCATCAAAACCAAATGGGAGGGAGATCTAGGACCTTTGGAGGATGAGGAATGGGAAGACACACTCGATAACTGTAAATTAGCATCCCCGAAACTATCGGACCAACTAACCCAACTATATATCATTCACCGGGCCTACCTATCATGACGGCCAAATACAGGAGTGATGCCTTGGAGCTTTGTCCCATGTGTCAGTGAGAACAGGGTACCTTCTACCACCTCCTTTTGAATTGTCCAGACCTCCAGGGCTTTTGGGCACAGGTAGTTAAATTTCTTAATGATACAATGGGCTCCCCTTTAACGTTGGCCCCCAAGCCATGCTTACTAGGGATATTCCCTGACGTCAGTGTGGACAAATCTACCACCCTGTTTTTACATGAAACATTATTTCTTGCCAGAAAATGCATTGCAAGGCAATGGATGCGGGATAAACCTCCCTCCCTTCACGATTGGTTCCGAGATGTTACCAGACATTACCCTACAAAAAACTGATATATATCCATCGTGGGTGCTGTCCAAGTATAATAAAATCTGAAACAGATGGGTACAGGCCCCGAAGACGTGTATTTAGAATTTATACTGCTTTGCCAGTTGATTTTCTTTTTTCTCCCTCTCACTGTGTATTTTATGGTTAAAAGTACTGTCGCAGACCAAGAACTGTTCAGGCCACACGGATAATACTGCCCACAATTTTACATAAGCGATGGTAGTACCTAGTTGCCTCATCCACTGCTGATGGTATGTTCCGTATTCAGGTTTTTTTCTGCTTGATCTGCTGTATTCCCATGACAATTTGCTAAAGTACATTTATATTCTTTGTACCTGAACTTGTTTTTCTCAATAAAGACTTTGTTGATTTAAAAAAAAAAAAGTAAGGGTCCCAACACTGAACCTTGAGGTACACCACTGATAACCTTAAGCCATTCAGACTAACAATAATTAACCACTACTCTCTGAATTTTATCTTTTAGCCAATTTTCTATCCATTTACAAACTGATCTCTCCAAGCCTTTAGACTTTATCTTACAAATTAGCCATGTGTGGGGAACTGTGTCAAACGCTTTTGCAAAATCCAAGTATACTAAGTCCACAGCCACCCCTCTGTCCAAGGTTTTTTTTTTTTTTTTACTTTGTTTTTATTTGCATATAAAATTTCAATATACAACAGTATTCCAACAATTTTGATTTAGATTCACAAATTACATAATAAAGTTATGCGAAAAAAAAGAAATACAGTAATTCATATATTAAATATCATACATATTTCCCTTTTCCACCCTCCCCCCCCTCCCAGGATTCCTCCCCTTCTTGCCAGCAGTTTCCATTCTACAGTGCCTCTCCATGGTAGATATGCTTAACTATTTAATTCAATATATTTAGTTGATTTTTTAAATTCTATCCATTTCCCCCATTTTCTTTTCATATTTCTTGGGATCTCCTCTTGTGTATTACATACATATTCCATATTAAAGTTGTTATTTATCTTTTTACACCATTCCTTTATTTTCGGGCTCTCCTTTTCTCTCCACTTTTATGGTATGGTTCCTTTTGCTATATTCAGCATGGTTGGGACCAGAGTCATATTATATTTTTTTAAAGGTATTGTTGTTTTATGAAATAGGCAGGCCCATGGATCGTCCGGCACTTTTATTTCGGTGATTTCTTCAATCAGTTGTCTAACCTCTAGCCAGAAATCTTTTATCTTGGGACAATCCCAAAATAAATGATATATTGTACCTATGTTGCCACAATCCCGCCAGCATTTGTCTGTCTTGCCTGGTTGGTATTTATTTATCACTTCTGGAGTGATATACCACCTAAATAGACATTTATAGTTTAATTCTGTAGTACTTACGTCTATGGCTGTGGATCCAACCATCCCTAGTACAGTCCCAAGTTCCTGTCCTTGCAAATGTGTCCCTATTTCTTTCTCCCATTTTGCTATATATGGAGGTTTTTCCAGACTGTGCCATTCCGTCAGCATTTTGTAAATCTGAGAAACTCCGTGCCTTTGCATGGGAGAGTAGCTCAGTTTCTCGATGTTATTAAGATTTTTTTCAGACCTAATCGGCTGTGGTAATGAGCTGACAAAATGTTTCAGCTGGAGATATCTCCAATCGTCTATTTTTATATTATTATTTTCTTGTTTTAATTTCTGAAGTGTTTTTATGTGACCTTTGTGTAAGATATCTTTTAATTGAGTGTTCCCTATCCAATTTCCACCCTGTTCTTCTTCCCCGGGTGGGAAGTATTTAGTGCCATTTAATGCTATCATTGGTGAATTGTATTCCCATTTCAGTTGTTTGTTTATCCCATCCCATATTTTATAAACTACCTTTGTCAGTTCATGTACTCCCTGTGTTTCCCTATATTTTGGTGGGATCCATATTGTTTTGTGTAGGTGATTATTATTTTGTGCACATTCTATCTCTACCCATCTTTTTTCCCTCCTTTCTGTTTTTGTCCAATCCACCATTCGTGTAATAATTACCGCCTTATAATACCTTTCTATATCTGGAGTTGCTAATCCTCCTTGTGTTTTGCTTCTTGTAAGGATCTTGTACTGTACTCTGGGTTTTTTCCACTGCCATATATACTTTGTCAGTAAGGTTCTAATTACCCTAAAAAAAGTTGCGGGGATGTTTATTGGCAACAGAGAGAAGGTGTATAAGATTTTTGGCAAGATAAACATCTTAACAACATTGTTTCTTCCGATCCATGAGATTTGACCATTTGATTTCTTTCTTATTTCTGTTTTTATTTCGTTCAATAACGGTATATAGTTAGCTTGGTATAATTTTTCAGTTTGAGGTGTTAAATATATCCCTAAGTATTTTAATTTTTCTTTTGTCCACGTATATGGGAAGTATGTTTTTATTATTTGTTCTACCTGAGTATTTAACCCTATATTCAAAATCTCTGATTTTATTGGATTTATTTTAAAGTTTGACAACTTTCCATAATCTTTTAACTCCTTTTGAATGTTTGGGAGAGTAATCCTTGGATTTGTGACGATGAATAATAAGTCGTCAGCGTATGCTGCGACTTTGTGTTCATCTTGGTTTACCGTCACTCCTTTTATGTCTACATTTTGTCTAATTTTTGCCAATAATGGTTCCAGGGTTAATACGAACAATAGGGGTGACAGGGGACATCCCTGTCTCGTCTCATTACTCATTCCAAATTTCTCTGATAGACTTCCGTTTATTTTGATTTTTGCCGTGGGGTTGTTATATAATGCCTCTATCCATTGTCTCATTCTTAACCCAATCCCTAAATTTTTTATGGTTTCTTTCATGAAGTCCCAGTCCACCCTATCAAAAGCCTTTTCGGCATCAATTGATAATAGGATGGAGGGGACCTCATGTTTTTTTGTTTTTTGTAGAAGAAGCAGGGTGCGTATCACATTATCCTTCCCTTCTCTACCTGGAACGAATCCGGTCTGGTCCGGATGGATCCACGTTTTTAGTAAATCTTTTAATCTCGTTGCCAAGATTTTCGCAAATAATTTTGTGTCTGCGTTTAACAACGCAATTGGCCTATAACTAGAACAAAGGGTTTGATCTTTCCCTTCTTTCGGTATGACCGTTATATATGCCATTAGAGATTCTTCTCTTAGATCTTCCTTCCCTATTTTATTCAGGTATTCTTGCATTTTTGGTATTAATATTTCTTTAAATCTTTTATAGTACTTTATTGTGTATCCATCCGGACCCGGACTCTTTCCATTTTGAGTGGTTTTTAATGCTTCTCTTATTTCATTTTCAGTAATTGGAGCTTCAAGAAGTTCCAATTTATCTTCTGGGATTTTGGGCAGGTTTGCTTCCTTAATATATTTTTGGATATTTATTATTCTTTCCTGTCTTATTTTTGAGGTTTCTTCCTTCCGGACGTTGTATAAAGCACTATAAAAGGCATGAAACGCTTTAGCTATTCCTGTGGTTGGATTAACTGTTTCGTTTTTACTGTTTTTAATTTTTTCTATGTAATTTTTTGATTTTTTCTTCATCAGTAATCTTGCTAGGGATTTTCCTGGTTTATTTCCAAATTTGTATCTGTATCTAGCTATCTTATTGAAATGATTTCTAGATTCTTCTTCCAATAGATCTTTTAATTCATCTCTTTTAATTATAAGGTTTTTCTCTATTTCTTTTTTAAATTCTTTTTTATGTTTTTGTTCTAGATCGTATATTTCTCTTATGAGTGTATTGATTTGATTGGACCTCTCTTTCTTTTTTCTTGATGCACTGGATATTAATATTCCTCGGATATACGCTTTATGTGCTTCCCAGAGTGTAGCGGATGATATTTCTGGTGTGTCATTCTTTTGAAAATATAACTCTAGTTCTTTTTCTAGTCTATTTCCTATTTCTTCCTCTAGCATTAGTTCTTCGTTTAACCTCCATGTTCCCATACTTTTGTGGTGGGTCGGTGTCTTAATTGTTAAGGTTAGGGGAGCGTGGTCTGACAATGTGGTTGTACCTATTTCTGTAGTTTCTATAAATTCCAATAGGCGATGGTCAATAAAAAAATAGTCCAGTCTTGAGTACATCGAGTGTATTGAGGAATAGTAAGTATAATCTCTTTTTTTTGGATGTTGAACCCTCCATGCATCTACTAATTGACTCTGGTGTAACTTTTCCCTTATTTTCCTTAGTTTTTGTTCTCCCAGCATCCTTACACCCGATGTACTGTCGACGCTTGGGTCTATACAAAAATTTATGTCCCCTGCCATTATCAGATAGCCTTTTTTAAAGCTCTCTAGGTCATACAGGATTCTCCCCAGATATTCACTTGGTTTTTTGTTTGGGTTATAGATATTGGCTAATGTCAGCTCCATCCCCCTTATTTGTCCCTTAAGAAAAATGTATCGGCCATTCGGATCTGTTTTCATTTCTTCTAGGGAGAATTCTGTATTTCCAGCTATTCCTATTGCTACTCCTCTTGCACGCTCTATTGGTGAGTCCCCGTAATACCATTTAGGAAAGTGTTTAGAAAAAAGTTTTATATTCGAGTGGAGAGAAATGTGCGTTTCCTGCAGAAAAGCTATATTTGCTGCTTCTCTCCTCAACTCTTCCAATATTTTATACCTTTTTATATGGGAATTTAATCCTCTTACATTGTATGTTATTATTTTTAGTTGTTCATCTTTCATTTTTATCTTTTCTGCTCGGTCCAGCTCCTCCTCGAACACGGAGGCGCTGGATCGATTTAAATTCTACTGACAGCATACTACCCATGTTGTTGGTCTGACAAACTTTTAAAATTTCTTTTCCTTTTGGGCAATGGAGAGTTTCCCTGTCCCTTCCCCTCCTCCCATCTCTCTCCCTCCCCCCCCCCCTCCCCCCCACCTCCGTCCCTCTCCGTCTCATATTGATATTCTTTTGATCAACTTTTGATCTTAGGGTATTTAGTTGTTTCTTTGGGTCATTCTCCCTGATACCCATTTCCTTTGGGGTGGTGCTCTAGTGGATTAGCACGATCTATCTCCTTCCTCAATTGGAAGGACATTCCGGCTTTGGGGGGGCTATCCTACTTCCTTTATATAGCTTATCTCCCTTCCCCTCCCTCCCCCTCCCTCCTTCCCCCCCCCGGCCCCCCTTCCCTCAGTCCCCCCACACAGTTCACATCGATATGAGGGTAGGAGAGAACCCCTCAGCGTATGGCAGGAGAGAAAGAAAAAAAAAAAAAAAAAGTTCTCTCCCGGCTTGCATTATTTAGACAGTATTTCCACATATTTTATCTTTTGTTTTTTCTAGCTAATGTCCATTGCTGTTCTTCCATCTGTGAGTTTCTTCCTGGTTCATCTCCCCTGTCACCTTCATACCATCCGGGCAGGTTTGGCTCTTGTATATCAAGTTTTTTGCAAAATTCTTGAGTTTCCTCTGGAAAAGTGAGTTTTGCTGATCGTCCATCTCTTTTTCCTATTAAACTAGCTGGGAAACCCCAATTATATCTGATTCCTTGTTTTTGCATCTCTTCTGTCAAAGGCTTTAAAATTCTTCTCCTCCTCAATGTTTCCGGTGCCAAATCTGTAAATATCTGTATCTTGTCATTTTCTGTATTTCCTGCATTTAGTAATGATTTATTCTTCTTTAGGTTTTCCCATATTTGTGCTTTATCTGTATAGTTTTGAAACCTGATTATCACATCTCTAGGTGATTCTGCTGGGACTCCTGTCGGTTTTCTTATGCGATGGGCTCTTTCAATCAATAATTGATCTTCTTCCCCTCTACCTAATACTGGGTTTAAGATTTTTTGAAGTTTTTCTCCTAAATTTTCTTCCTGTGCTGTATCCCTTAATCCTCGGATCCTCAAATTTTTTCGTCTTGCTCTGTTCTCTTGATCCTCTAGTTTATAAGCTAGATCTCTGGCTTTTTTCTTGGTCTCGTTTATTTCTTTTCTCATTCCCTGTATTATTTTTGTTTGGTCCTCTTGTTTTTTCTCTAGTTCTTCTACCCGTCCCAGGGCGTGTCCCAGATCCATCTGGACACGTCCTAGGTCGGTCTGGATTTTAACCAATTCGATTTTTAATGATTTTTCCAATCCTGCGAACATTTCTCGCATATCACCTTTTGTAGGGGCATGTTCTTTTGTTTCTCCCTGCTCTTCCTCTTCTTCCTCATCATTTTCAGTCCTTAGGCTTAACTCTGAGTTTGCTGAACTGATTGGTGATTTAGCTACTTCAGCTTTTTGACTTTTCTCCGCTTTCTTCTTCTCTGTTCCTTGTTGTTTTTCCTGAGATGTTTTTTCTGAGGAGTTTTCTTGTGTCATAAATTTCCTTATTGTGTTAGGGCTTGAGGTCACCCTTGGTGATTTTGCAATAGCTCCTCCTCTTGTGGATTTACCCCTCATTGTGTAGAAAGTTGTTCCGAGGTTCCTTTATAAAATCTCACAGCTCCATATGTTGGTACTCAAAAATTAGGTATACAGTATTGATATTCAGTATAAAATTTGTTTGCATTCAAACCGGAGGGAGACACAGAAAGGCCGAGTAACCTCTATATTGACTCCGTATTAACAGGCGGCTATAAAGAATAGAAGTATGAGGCACTTCCAGCCTTCCACCTCCCTACTCAAGTCCTTATACAAGCTGGGGTGGATCTCATCCTTAAATGTTAAAAATGAAAAAAAGCAAAAGAGCAAGAAAGAAACTCATGCTGTATGGCATACAAAATGCTTGGGCAATGCCAGGTATTATTTCACAGAGAAAGTGTTAATTATTTTATGCAGCTCCGAGGTCCTTGTTTACACCTGTGTTCTTCTTATGAGTCTCTGTGTAGGTCCTTCATTCCTTCACCTACTAAATTGCTATACATACATATGTACCTGCATATGATGGTCCGGCTGCCGAGGTACCATGTAGTATAAACGTGTGCTGATTTAAGGTATGAAGAAACTGTTGCAGCTGCTAATCCAATAAAAGACACTAATGTGAAGTTACTGGTTTAAACAAGGAGCAGCTAGATCAGTCTCAGGTGTGCTAGCTTTATATTTTACCATACTGTTTTGTTGTATATTATCTCTAGGAAGTCTTTATAAGTCCTTCTAATAAACAGTAGGATGACAGTAGAGATGATATAGAAAGAGGGTTTACTCCTCTGTAACTCACGGTTTTAGTAGACTGTCCTCTTTTAAAATACTTTCTGTTCGTCTATAGGCTGTTTGCTCTCCTGTCTCCTCAGCTTCCCAGCCCTCAGGCATCAAGGCATCAGCATCTCCAGATAGACTATGCTGGATAGGGTGAGACGGTGCAAAAATGGTGAGGAGTCTTTCTCTCCTTTTCAGCTACACTGTAGACTTCACAGCGCTCACAGGACTCAGGTGGACCGGGCAGCTCTCTTGAGGTCCGCTCCCTCGGGACCCGCTTCTCACTGTCCACATCCGGCTTCCCGCGATAGCAGTTAGCATAGAGGCCTCACCTATCACCGCTGTAGCTGCCCAACTGCGTCGCCGTGCAGGAGACAGGGCTCGCCAGCATCGGCGTCAGTGTGCTGCAAAGCGAGAGGAACTCCTCCAGGTATCGATGCTGCACGGAGCGTGGTATCAAACCATGGAGGGAGACGTCAGGCAGGGGGGGGGGGGTCAGCGAGGTTCACCGCTCACAGTGCCCGCGCTCATCCCCGGCAGCTTAGGCGTCTAGAGTCTGGCCAAAGGTGGGTCGGGAGCGGTCGGGATTCTTAGTTCCTTCATGTAGGAGATAGCCTTCTCCCCCTTCAGCCTACGTGTGTGCCGTTAGGCTCCTCCCCCTCATGACGGGCCTGACCACTGCGTCTGTGTCCAAGGTTTTACTTACCTCCTCATAAAAAGAAATCAGGTTTGTTTGACAAATTCTGTCTTTCATGAATCCATGCTGTCTGTTGCTTAAAATATTTTTTTCCAGCAAGAACTTATCTATGTGGTCTTTTATTAAACTCTCCAGTATCTTCCCGACTATAGAAGTTAAACTAACAGGTCTATAGTTACTTGGCAAACACTTTGATCCTTTTTTAAATATAGGCACCACATTGGCCCTACGCCAATCCAGTGGTACTATTCCAGTCTTTTACGAGGCTTTGAAATTACAGCACTCAATTCTTTTAGGATGCATGGGTGGATATCATCTGGTCCAGGTGCTTTATCCACCTTTATTCTGTCTAAATATTTCTGGACCAAATCACGTTTGAGTCATTGTGCAGCAGAGAAAAAAAATATATATATTCAATTTTCTGTAATTTAAGTTCCTGGTGCATCTTCGTGGCAATATATAGTTTACCTCCCATGGCATGGCTTGCTTGGATTTACCAGAATGGGCAGTGTCCTATTGTCCTATTAGGCTGAAGGATAGAGCATTAACACATAGAGATGTCCTGAACTATTCGCCGGCGAACAGTTCCCGGCGAACATCGCTTGTTCGCGTTCGCCGCAGCGGGCGAACATATGCGATATTTGGTCCGCCCCTATACATCATCATTGAGCAAACTTTGACCCTGTACCTCACAGTCAGCAGACACATTCCAGCCAATCAGCATACCCTCCCTCCCAGACCCTCCCACCTCCTATAAAAAAGCAAGGACAGCATCCATCTTAGATTCATTCTGAAGCTGCAGTGTTAGTTAGAGCAGGGAGTGTGCTGCTGCTGCTGAATAAATAGGGAAATCATTAGCCATTGTTCTGTGTCCACTCCTGCTGTAAGGACAGCTTCCTGACAGCACCCCAAAAAGCCCTTTTTAGGGCTGGTATATCAGTCTGCTTTTATTTATTTTTTATATATATATATATATACAGACTGTACTGTGTGCACACCACTCATATCGGGTGGCACAGTACCTTGCAGATAAAAAAGTCATTTAATTTTTACCCTTAATATAATTTCAGTTGCCTGCCAGTGTGTGTCAGGCCCACTGACTGAACTGTGCCCACTGCCAGTGCCCACCACTCATATAGGGTGGCACAGCACCTTGCAGATAAAAAATTCATTTAATTTTTCCTCTGTAATATAATTGCAGTTGCCTGCCAGTGAGTGTCAGGTCCACAGACTGTACTGTGCCCACTGCCCACCACTCATATAGGGTGGCACAGCTTAAACTCTTAAATTTTTCCTATAATAAAAAATAAAGTTCATCCAGAAAAAACAGGAACTGGCTTTTTCATTCGAATTTCAGTAGCGCAGGGATGGTGATAACCTCTTACCAAATAAATAGGATGATAACATATACCAAAATATATGAATCAGATGTGATAAATATAAGCATAAAATCATAAATACATAAAAGCATGAAATCACATCAATAGGAGTCCATAAGGTCCATAGGTATAAAGTGCATAGAGCAATGAAAGTGCAAACATGAAGGATCACAGGTGCGACTTATGGGGACCACCCTTGCTTGCCACCACCACACAGTGCCGGGAGAAGTATCTGAAATTCAGACTCACCAGACGCCTATGCCTGGCGGTTCGCCCGGTTCGGAAGTTTGCGGAAGTTCGCGTCCGCGAACATAAAATTTTATGTTCGCGACATCTCTATTAACACATTGTGTGCTGTCATGAAGATTGACGAGGAAAGGAAAGTAACGTAAATGTAAGTGTACAATTTCTTATTTTAGACAGGCTCTCTCAAGTTTTATTTCAGCCAGGCACAATGATCTTGATGGACAAAAACTACTCTATTACAGAAGAGTACAAATCACTGCTGTCTATAATGATGAAACCTTCTGTATAGATTATATGACAGACTGAAATGATAGGCTATCTGTCATGTCACCCCGTGTGCTTTTATGCTGACAGAATGACAAGTGAAATCAATGTATCAAATAAATAGAAGACTGCAATTTTATTGCATTTTGCTTAGTTCCTGCTACTACAGGAATACAGGTGTTTGTTTTAACTCATGAAATTCTGCCAGGATCTGATTCATATGCTAGTCTTGGGCTATATACAGTATCTCACAAAAGTGAGTTCACCCCTCACATTTTTGTAAATATTTTATTATATCTTTTCATGTGACAACACTGAAGAAATTACACTTTGCTACAATGTAAAGTAGTGAGTATACAGCTTGTATAACAGTGTACATTTACTGCCCCCTCAAACTATCTCAACACACAGCTATTAATGTCTAAACTGCTGGCAACAAAAGTGAGTACACCCCTAAGTGGAAATGTCCAAATTGGCCCCAATTAGCCATTTTCCCTCCTCTGTGTCATGTGACTTGTTAGTGTTAAATGGTCTCAGTTGTGAATGGGGAGCAGGTGTGTTGAAGTTGGTGTTATCGCTCTCACTCTCTCATACTTGTCACTGGAAGTTCAACATGGCACCTCATGGCAAAAAAAACTCTCTGAGGATTTGAAAAAAAGAATTGTTGCTCTACATAAAGATGGCCTAGGCTATAAGAAGATTGCCAAGACCCTAAAACTGAGCTGCAGCATGGTGGCCAAGACCATACAGCGGTTTAACAGGAGAGCATCCATTTAGAACAGGCCTTGCCATGTAGTGCATGTGCACGTGCTCAGCGTCATATCCAGAGGTTGTCTTTGGGAAATAGACGTATGAGTGCTGCCAGCATTGCTGCAAAGGTTGAAGGGGAGGGGAGTCAGCCTGTCAGTGCTCAGACCATACGCTGATTACTGACATTGATTACTGAAATGTATTACTATGCTATACTTACTGTAAAATTACTTGGTTCAGATGGTATCAGTCTTGTGTGGCGACAACCAGGTGAAGAGTTCAAAGACAAGTGTGTGTTGCCTACAGTCAAGCATGGTGGTGGGAGTGTCATGGTCTGGGGCTGCATGAGTGCTGCAGCACTGGGGGAGCTACAGTTCATTGAGGGAACCATGAATGCTAACGTGTACTGTGGCATACTGAAGCAGAGCATGATCCTCTCCCTTTCGAGACTGGGCGCAGGGCAGTATTCCAACATAACGACCCCAACCACACCTCCAAGACGACTACTGCCTAGCTAGAGAATCTGTAGGAAAAGGTGATGGACTGGCCGAGCACGTCTCCAGACCTAAACCTTACTGAGAATCTGTGAGGCATCCTCAAATGGAAGGTGGAGGAGCGCAAGGTATCTAACATCCACCAGCTCCGTGATATCGTCATAGAGGCATGGAAGAGGACTCCAGTGGCAACCTGTGAAGCTCTGGTGAACTCCATGCCCAAGAGGGTTAAGGCAGTCCTAGAAAATAATGGTTGCAAAAGGAAAAAGAACGGGCGCTCTTGCTGGGGGATGGGTCCTTTGTTCCAGACAGTCTTGATAGGTGAGATGTTAACCAGACTGATGGTGAATGTTCCAAAAGCACAGTGTTAGTGCTATCGTCGAGGGCAGCTCTTACAGGGCCGAAGCGAGATCCCACATGTAAGCAGAGTAAAGAGAAGGCCCCACTCCGTGAAGCAGTAATAACAAATTTATTAAACTCATATCAAGACTTACATAAAAGCAAAAAGTGGAGTGTTATGACCCGGCGTCCTTCCTAATTCACAGTGTACCCATTGAAGAAGCTGCCAGCAGCCTAAACCAATCCAGGGGCTGAATCAGAGTGTAGCTGCGGCAAACCACATACTTCACAGAAGGACCATGTGGCCGTAGACAAGGAATGGGCAGTGGAATGGGCGGTTACCGGTTTCAGAGCATGCTCCCAACAGCTCCTTCTTCAGACCAATTCAGATTGGTCTGAAGAAGGAAGAAGGAGCTATTGTGAGACTGCTCTGAAACAGGTAACCGCCCATTCCTCATCTACGGCCGCACAGTCCTTCTGTGAGGTATGCGGCTCACCAGAGCCACACTCTGATTCAGCAAAAGAAACTGAAAAATTGCAGGGTGAGACTACTACATTACAACAGCAAATTCTATCTCGAAAAGATGTCTCTCACAGTTGGCGGACTCATAGCAGGTAAAAAAGGAAAAATGAATGCGAGATAAGCTGTATTATGAGCTTGACAATGTGAACACTGCCCATGGGGCCGTTCAAGAAACAATCTAGCTGAGGATACTTTTATCATGATCCACAAACGGCGGATAAGGGTGGCTTGGCAGTTGTGATGGATGCCAAGGCATATGGTGGAAGCATAACAACTCTAGGATATAAGGACATATTGAGTGTACTGAAAAGTAATTCAACGAAAACGTATAAAACTATATTGGCTCATTTGGCGAGTAAGGGAGTATATCTGGGAGTTTTCAGCTCTAACGAGGGCCAGATTTTGATCCTGACCACCCTGTTATGCCCACCTTTTACCATCTCCCAAAGGCTAATAAAGAACTGGACTCCCTTCATGGTAGGTACAATATTACAGGGATTGGTTTTCTCAATGAAAAAATCAGCCAGTAGCTGGATGGACAGCTGCAGGTTCTGGTACAGGGATTAACCAATTTTTTGAGAGATACCAATCACCTGTTCGAAGTGATGAGTGGTGTAGTATGGAGAGATATTTTTTTATGGTTAACATGTGACATAGTAAGAATGCTTGATAAATGCCACTGAAAGTGTTGGGTAGGGCTTAAAAGAGACGTGATGTAGAGGACATGATCTATTTTGAGGCGTGGTAAGCTTGTGCTTTCATAGTGGACATTTTTGTGAATTCTCTGCATAGATTTGTATACTTCGATCTCTCTAACACCTGGCTTGGTCCAGCTCAGCTTTTCTGAAACAAAAAGTTTTGCCACTGTCAACAATGCCGAATGCCTCTTCTCCTGAGGCTACTGTCAGGATTGTTGGCTGGATTGATGCTTTTGCCTGCACACAGAAGTGAATCGTGTTGCCACACAGCTTCTTTGTACAACCAGGAATTGGTTGGAGCTGCTCTGTCCTAATTCTCTATTATTTGCCAGTGCATTCTAGGATATATGAACCTCCACTGCCTCTCTCCCAGTGCCCAGCTAACACTTTATAAATGTTTCATTAACAAGCCATAAATGCTCTAGGTCCTGTTAAGGTGTACTTACAAAGCACTAACATTGAAATCAATGGAAGCGGGTGACAAGCGCTGATGCATTGTAAAAAGTGACATTCTGCTTAATTTGTAATTCAACATGTACCAATGTACCAGCAGCAGTACCCACCAACAGTGCCAGCCAGCAGTACCTGCCAGCAGTACCAGCCAGCAGTACCCACCAGCAGTACCCATCAGCAGCACCTGCCAGCAGTACCAGCCAGCAGTACCCGCAAGCAGTACCCACCAGCAGCACCTGCCAGTAGTACCAGCCAGCAGTACCCGCCAGCAGTACCAGCCAGTAAAACCAGCCAGTAGTACTCACCAGCAGTACCAGCCAGCAGTACCCACCAGCAGTACCTGCTGGTAGTACCCGCCAGCAGTACCTGTCAGTAGAACCAGCCAGCAGTACCCGCCAACAGTACCAGCCAGCAGTACCCACCAACAGTACCAGCCAGCAGAACCAGCCAGCATTACCCACCAACAGCACCTCCCAGAAGTACCTACCAGTAGGACCCGCCAGCAATACCTGCCAGTAGTACCCACCAGTAGTACATGCCATCAGTACCCATCAACAGTACCAGCCAGCAGTACCCACCAGCAATACCCACCAACAGTACCAGCCAGCAGTACCCACCAGCAGTACCCACCAGCAGCACCCACCAGCAGCACCAGTCAGCAGTACCCACAAGCAGTACCAGCCAGCAGTACCAGCCAGTAAAATCAGCTAGCAGTATCCCCCAGTAGTACCAGCCAGCAGCACCAGCCAGTAGTACCAGCCAGCATTACCCACCAACAGTACCAGCCAGCAGTACCCACCAACAGTAGCCTCAGCAGTACTCACCAGCAGTACCAGCCAGCAACACCCACCAGCAGTACCAGTCAGCAGTACCCACCAACAGTAGCGCCCAGCAGTACCAGCCAGCAGTATCCACCAACAGTACCCGCCAGCAGTAAAAGCCAACAGTACCCGCCAGCATTAGAGGAAGCAGAGCTGATACTTCCTCTATAGTACGTGATACCAAATGTACTCCAGGTCACAGAAGCGATACAGGAAGCATCCATTGTGCTCTCTACTGCAGCCGCATGCTTCCTCCAGCACCATTCCTGTGACACTGATGCTTGGGAATGGTGGGTTGGAAACCCGCCAGCAGTATCCACCTACAGTACCCACCAATTGTACCCACCAGCAGTACCAGCCAGCAGTACCCACCAACAGTACCTGCAGCAGTGCCCATCAGCAGTACCTGCCAGCAGTATCCATCACCACCAGCAGTACCAGCCAGCAATACCCACCAGCAGTACAAGCCAACAGTACCTGTCAGCAGTACCCACCAGCAGTACCCACCAGCAGTACCAGCCGGCTGTACCAGCCAGTAGTTCCCGCACCAGCAGTACCGGCCTGCAGTACCCACCAGCAGTACCCACCAGCAGTACCAGCCAGAAGTACTTGTCAGCAGTACCTGCCAGCAGTACCCACCAGCAGAACCAACCAGCAGTACCCACCAGCAGTACCAGCCCTGGGGGACAGCCATCAGCAGCCACCTGCTATTCCTGCCTGGGGGACAGCAGCAGTCAGCGATACCTGCAGGAATCCTGAGGAAGAAATAAAGATTGAGTTCAGTTGAGGTGCAGGTAAACCACAGTGCATTTGCGTGAAAGCTGCTTTAGGCCCCTTTCACACGATCTATCCAATCGGGTCCGCCTGTGGCAGCCAACTTTATGACACAACATTAATGTGGCAGGCCCGCGTGGAGGGGCACCAAGCTCGGTGACATGCAGAGTGGCAGGAGACTTAAAGCCTGTGACCCAATAAAGGAGCCTCTCATGGGCAGTGCCACCTTAACAGCAGCATGGGCCCTGGGGAACCAGTAACCAGGGCCCAGTACCAAGGAGATGGTGACACAGTGGGTGTGGCTAAATTATGCTGCATATTAGTTGTGGCTTTTTAATCTGATTAGAAGTTTTAGTCTGATTTTTTACAAAGTTTTTTCTTTTTTTTTTTACAATTATATTTATTTTTTTTGATTTTAATGTTTAATTTATTCTAATATAATATTTTTTTTACATTTTTTCACAACGCTGTTGAGGGGAAGGCTTTGGTGAAATATCAGGGGTCTAAATAGACATCCCCAGCTCCTTTCTCTGTAGGCTAAATCTGCACTGCAGATTAATGAACAGGAGACAGGGGTTCCTACCCATTCATGAACTGAAGCATAGTAAACACAGATAGTACTAGAGCTGCTGCTGGTGGGAGAGGAAAGGAGGGGGCACTCTGGAGGTACTCCATAATCCCCCTTACATCACCATGTTGGCCAAAATTGAGGAAGCCAATGGACCCCCAAATCTACAGCGGAGACCCAACTTTTTAATTTCAATAGTTTTTATTTAGACCCAACTTTTAAAGGTTTTCTGGTTTTCTCTAGTTGTTGCCAATGGAGCTGACTACTGGATTGGACAGTGTGGCTCTAAAATTCCATATATATATATATATATATATATATATATATATATATATATATACATAGTTAGTCAGGATGAAAAAAGACACAAGTCTATCTGGCTCAACCAATAAAAAAAATAAAAAACAGTAATGAAAACCCAACCATACAATCCCATATACACAATCCTATACCCGCAGTTGATGAAGAGGAAGGCGAAAAAACTCCAGCAAAGCATGATCCAATTTGCTACAGCAGGGGAAAAAATCTGATATTCCCTGGATCAACTTTACCTATAAATATTAGTACCAACTTATATTAAGTCCACCCAGGAAAGAATCCAGACCTTTTTTTAAAGCAATCTAGAGAGCTAGCCAGAACCACCTCTGGAGGGAGTCTATTCACAGCTCTTACTGTGAAGAAACCTTTCCCTATTTGGAGACAAAATCTGTTTTCCTCTAGACGTAAAGAGTGCCCCCTTGTCCTCTGTGTTGACCTTAAAGTGAACAACTCAACACATAGGTTCACTATATGGACCACTTATGTATTTATACATGTTAAAGAGGTTGTAAACCCACCTCGCAAACTTTTACCTATAGGTAAGCCTATATAAAGGCTTACCTATAGGTGCTATAAATATCTCCTAAACTTGCACCGTTTAGGAGATATTTAGAGTGCCTACTGCCAATGACGTCATCGGCGCAGGCGCTCTGAAGGAACGGCCACCCGTGCCGTTCCTTCAGAGCTCAGTGCCGTGAACGGCGGCTCCCGCGCGCATGCGCGGGAGTGATGTAATCGCGCCTCCGGCCAATCAGATGGCCGGAGGACGCGAACCTGGAAGCAGGACGGCCGGACATGTCGCCGTCCTGTCGCTGAGGTGGCGGCACGGCGGGGGCTTCGTTTTAAGGTAAGTACTGCATAATGAGCTAGTATCCGATGCATACTAGCTCATTATGCCTTTTTCTTTACAGGGCTTTTTTTTCCTCGGTTTTTTTGGGGGAGTTTACTTCCTCTTTAATCATATCCCCCCTTAATCTCCTCTTCTCAAGAGAGAATAAATTCAGTTCCTCTAATCTTTCCTCATAGCTGAGCTCCTCCATCCCTCTTATAAGTGAGGTCTTACTAATGATCTGTACAGAGGCAAAATTATATCTTTCTCTCTGGAGTCCATGCCTCTGTTAGGATTTTGCTTGCTTTGGAAACCGCAGCTTGGCATTGCATGCTATTTGTAAGCTAATATATATATATATATATATATATATATATATATATATATATGTATATACAAACACACACACTCTCACACATACACATACAAACCACACTATTATGTCCACACTTTCTAAAGTGAGAAGGAAAGGTATACCACCCTCATGTATGAGATAGGGCAGTGTAGTATGTCTGGGAGGAGAGCAGCCATCTCTGCCTAATGACTTCCTGCCCTGCACAATCTCTGCACTCTGTCATGTGAGGGGGGGGATCACACAACCAGCAGGGGAGGTCAGCGCTGACAATCGCAGCTTTGCACACAGGCCACTTACCAATACAATGAAAAATAATTGAACTCTGACATGATCCAGGGAAGTCAATAACCATCCCTAATAATAAAAATAGAAGAGAATCCCATGTCACATAAATCATCCCTCCAGGTGTCAGACATGTGATCTGCAACAAAGTACCTTTTTCTTTTTTATGCATCAAATCTCAGCGAGGGAGGGTGCTGATTGGAGGAGAAAAGGGGATCATGTGCCTGGCAGGTAGAGGGATTGCGGGATCAGGTCTGAAATGTGTATAGACTTTGGATAGTAGAGAACACACATGGCGGAGCTCTCTGCATTGCAGTACATGGCAATCAAATTTCAGGGCCAACATTATAATATTGACTGAACCCTGGGCAAACATTTTCTTGGGCCCTCCTGACCGCTCTTAGACATATAACGGATAGCAGGAAGACTCAAAATCAGTTTACTGCAGCAGATCAGGCAGCGATTGCAATTGGTTGCCAGAGGTTACAGCATATCATTACTGCTCACTGATGGACATACTACAGGAGATGGTCAGAGACAGCAGACATACTACAGGAGAAGATAATGAGAGACTGCAGAAGTACTACAGGTGATAGTGAGAGACAGCGGATCTAGTACAGGAGGTGACCAGAGACTGCGGATATAGTACAGGAGGTGACCAGAGACTGCGGATCTAGTACAGGAGGTGACCAGAGACTGTAGATCTAGTACAGAAGATGACCAGAGACTGCGGATCTAGTACAGGAGGTGACCAGAGACTGCGGATCTATTACAGGAGGTGACCAGCTAAGTAACCATTTTAAAATTCTACCTTACAGCAATGTACACAGATTTTACATATGACAATCAGTGCTGCCCTATATGCAAAATACAAAGTGCTCTTGGTGCATAAATGATATAACAAGTATCATACAATAAATCATCAAAGTGTCATCATAACCATAGAATCACATATATAAAATGTATAAAAATATATAAACTGCAAGTGATACTCTAAAAAAATATATAAATAAATACTGTGCAATTCTTGTGCTATCACTAGTCCTGCAAAGTCCTTGGATACAGTCACAAAAATAAGGTGCCTAGTGATTCTCTGCAGGAAATATAATAATTCTAAGAATATATGTCACTCTAGTGCTATCAACAGTCCCAAAAAGTCCTTGTGCAATGAGAAGGTGCAAAAAAACATAAAATGCCAAATAAATGATGCACTTACAAGCATTAAATCAGGTAACCGTGTTTACTTCCTTGTGGAATCCAGTGGAATATCACCCTTGCTGTGTACCTGTGTGCACCCACCTACTTGCCATCCGAAGTCCTAGAGGAGAGAGGTCTCAGCAGCATAAGGCTTCATACATAGAAGGTGGTCTTGTGGGCGCTATATCTCTGGCGATCCGGTGAGTGGGGTAAAGAGAGGGGAGCACACAGTGGAGCACCTAGCACTTGGCACTTTATGTTTTTTTGCACCTATCTCATTGCACAAGAACTTTTTGGGACTGTTGAGAGCACTAGAGTGATATATTCTTATAATTTTGCATATAGGGCAGTGCTGATAGTCATATTTAAAATCTCTGTTAAAGGTATCCCCTTTTTTGTCAGCACCAGCTCAGATTAGCACACTATTGATTTTGAGCACATATTTATTAATACTAGTGTTGAGCGAACACGGACTGTATTATTCGTGTTCGTACCGAATAATTGGATTTTTGTTACCGGAACACGAACACGGACACTTTACTGTATATTCGGGTAAAAATCCGTGTTCGGTCGTTTTATTTCTGGGTTTTGCATGCTTTGGCGCTCTTTTCATGGCGGGCTTTCAACAGCCAATCAACAATCGTTTAACTGGTGTGCCTTAAGCCATCCCAGCCATGCCTGCAAATGTCTCAGTAGCTGTGATTGGCCGTCTGAAGCATGTGACCAAGTCTTTATAAGTTCGAGGCAGCCGCAGCGGCGTCATTATGCTGCTTAGATCAGGGACAGAGCACACATCAACGTGCTGGCTGCTGATTAGGGAAAGATAGGCAGGAAAAAACCATTTGTGTCCGTATAGAATTGAGGGACAGGTCGGAGTGTTTAGGCAGGGCGAGTTGTAGGCATTTTAGGGATAGAGTCTGCTGAATTATAGGGTCAGTGTGTTCTACAAACTACAATCGATATTGCTGTGTGGGGTGGGGTCTGCACTTAGTTCTCCTGATCTACGATCTCTTCTCAATCCTGTTAGGGACAGAGTCTGCTGAATTTTAGGGAAAGTGTGTTCTACAAACTACAATCGATATTGCTGTGTGGTGTGGGATAGGAGATAGGCAGGTGTCAGTGATCCACATCCATTTTTCTGTGTGTGGGCTGCAGTGAACACAATCTTTTTGGGGTGCAGTGAACACAATCCTTTTGGAGTGCAGTGAACAAAATCTTTGTGGGGTGCAGTGAACAAAACCTTTGTGGGGGTACAGTGAACACAATCTTTGTGGGGTGCAGTGAAGACAATCCTTGTGAGGTGCAGTGAAGACAACCCTTGTGGGGTGCAGTGAACAAAATCTTTGGGGGGTACAGTGAACACAATCTTTGTGGGGTGCAGAGAAGACAATCCTTGTGGGGTGCAGTGAACAAAATCTTTGGGGGGGGGGGGTACAGTGAACACAATCTTTGTGGGGTGCAGTGAACAAAACCTTTGTGGGGTGCAGTGAACACAATCTTTGTGGGGTGCAGTGAAGACAATCCTTGTGGGGTGCAGTGAAGACAATCCTTGTGGGGTGCAGTGAACAAAATCTTTGGGGGGTACAGTGAACACAATCTTTGTGGGGTGCAGTGAACAAAACCTTTGTGGGGTACAGTGAACACAATCTTTGTGGGGTGCAGTGAACAAAACCTTTGTGGGGTACAGTGAACACAATCTTTGTGGGGTGCAGTGAAGACAATCCTTTTGGAGTGCAGTGAACACAATCTTTGTGGGGTACAGTGAACACAATCTTTGTGGGGTGCAGTGAACAAAACCTTTGTGGGGTACAGTGAACATAATCTTTGTGGGGTGCAGTGAACAAAACCTTTGTGGGGTACAGTGAACACAATCTTTGTGGGGTGCAGTGAAGACAATCCTTTTGGAGTGCAGTGAACACAATCTTTGTGGGGTACAGTGAACACAATCTTTGTGGGGTGCAGTGAACAAAACCTTTGTGGGGTACAGTGAACACAATCTTTGTGGGGTGCAGTGAACACAATCTTTGTGGGGTGCAGTGAACAAAACCTTTGTGGGGTGCAGTGAACACAACCTTTGTGGGGTACAGTGAACACAATCTTTGTGGGGTGCAGTGAACAAAACCTTTGTGGGGTACAGTGAACACAATCTTTGTGGGGTACAGTGAACACAATCTTTGTGGGGTGCAGTGAACAAAACCTTTGTGGGGTACAGTGAACACAATCGTTGTGGGGTGCAGTGAACACAATCTTTGTGGGGTACAGTGAACACAATCTTTGTGGGGTGCAGTGAACAAAACCTTTGTGGGGTACAGTGAACACAATCTTTGGGGGGTACAGTGAACACAATCTTTGTGGGGTGCAGTGAACAAAACCTTTGTGGGGTACAGTGAACACAATCTTTGTGGGGTGCAGTGAACAAAACCTTTGTGGGGTACAGTGAACACAATCTTTGTGGGGTGCAGTGAAGACAATCCTTTTGGAGTGCAGTGAACAAAATCTTTGTGGGGTACAGTGAACACAATCTTTGTGGGGTGCAGTGAACAAAATCTTTGTGGGGTACAGTGAACACAATCTTTGTGGGGTGCAGTGAAGACAATCCTTGTGGGGTGCAGTGAACAAAATCTTTGGGGGGTACAGTGAACACAATCTTTGTGGGGTGCAGTGAACAAAACCTTTGTGGGGTACAGTGAACACAATCTTTGTGGGGTGCAGTGAACAAAACCTTTGTGGGGTACAGTGAACACAATCTTTGTGGGGTGCAGTGAAGACAATCCTTTTGGAGTGCAGTGAACACAATCTTTGTGGGGTACAGTGAACACAATCTTTGTGGGGTGCAGTGAACAAAACCTTTGTGGGGTACAGTGAACACAATCTTTGTGGGGTGCAGTGAACACAATCTTTGTGGGGTGCAGTGAACAAAACCTTTGTGGGGTGCAGGGAACACAACATTTGTGGGGTACAGTGAACACAATCATTGTGGGGTGCAGTGAACAAAACCTTTGTGGGGTACAGTGAACACAATCTTTGTGGGGTACAGTGAACACAATCTTTGTGGGGTGCAGTGAACAAAACCTTTGTGGGGTACAGTGAACACAATCTTTGTGGGGTGCAGTGAACACAATCTTTGTGGGGTGCAGTGAACAAAACCTTTGTGGGGTGCAGTGAACACAACCTTTGTGGGCTACAGTGAACACAATCTTTGTGGGGTGCAGTGAACAAAACCTTTGTGGGGTACAGTGAACACAATCTTTGGGGGGAACAGTGAACACAATCTTTGTGGGGTGCAGTGAACAAAACCTTTGTGGGGTACAGTGAACACAATCTTTGTGGGGTGCAGTGAACAAAACCTTTGTGGGGTACAGTGAACACAATCTTTGTGGGGTGCAGTGAAGACAATCCTTTTGGAGTGCAGTGAACAAAATCTTTGTGGGGTACAGTGAACACAATCTTTGTGGGGTGCAGTGAACAAAATCTTTGTGGGGTACAGTGAACACAATCTTTGTGGGGTGCAGTGAAGACAATCCTTGTGGGGTGCAGTGAAGACAATCCTTGTGGGGTGCAGTGAACAAAATCTTTGGGGGGTACAGTGAACACAATCTTTGTGGGGTGCAGTGAACAAAACCTTTGTGGGGTACAGTGAACACAATCTTTGTGGGGTGCAGTGAAGACAATCCTTTTGGAGTGCAGTGAACACAATCTTTGTGGGGTACAGTGAACAAAACCTTTGTGGGGTACAGTGAACACAATCTTTGTGGGGTGCAGTGAACAAAACCTTTGTGGGGTACAGTGAACACAATCTTTGTGGGGTGCAGTGAAGACAATCCTTTTGGAGTGCAGTGAACACAATCTTTGTGGGGTACAGTGAACACAATCTTTGTGGGGTGCAGTGAACAAAACCTTTGTGGGGTACAGTGAACACAATCTTTGTGGGGTGCAGTGAACACAATCTTTGTGGGGTGCAGTGAACACAACCTTTGTGGGGTGCAGTGAACAAAACCTTTGTGGGGTACAGTGAACACAATCTTTGTGGGGTACAGTGAACACAATCTTTGTGGGGTGCAGTGAACAAAACCTTTGTGGGGTACAGTGAACACAATCTTTGTGGGGTGCAGTGAACAAAACCTTTGTGGGGTACAGTGAACACAATCTTTGTGGGGTGCAGTGAAGACAATCCTTTTGGAGTGCAGTGAACAAAATCTTTGTGGGGTACAGTGAACACAATCTTTGTGGGGTGCAGTGAACAAAATCTTTGTGGGGTACAGTGAACACAATCTTTGTGGGGTGCAGTGAAGACAATCCTTGTGGGGTGCAGTGAACAAAATCTTTGGGGGGTACAGTGAACACAATCTTTGTGGGGTGCAGTGAACAAAACCTTTGTGGGGTACAGTGAACACAATCTTTGTGGGGTGCAGTGAACAAAACCTTTGTGGGGTACAGTGAACACAATCTTTGTGGGGTGCAGTGAACACAATCTTTGTGGGGTGCAGTGAACAAAACCTTTGTGGGGTGCAGTGAACACAACCTTTATGGGCTACAGTGAACACAATCTTTGTGGGGTGCAGTGAACAAAACCTTTGTGGGGTACAGTGAACACAATCTTTGGGGGGTACAGTGAACACAATCTTTGTGGGGTGCAGTGAACAAAACCTTTGTGGGGTACAGTGAACACAATCTTTGTGGGGTGCAGTGAACAAAACCTTTGTGGGGTACAGTGAACACAATCTTTGTGGGGTGCAGTGAAGACAATCCTTTTGGAGTGCAGTGAACAAAATCTTTGTGGGGTACAGTGAACACAATCTTTGTGGGGTGCAGTGAACAAAATCTTTGTGGGGTACAGTGAACACAATCTTTGTGGGGTGCAGTGAAGACAATCCTTGTGGGGTGCAGTGAAGACAATCCTTGTGGGGTGCAGTGAAGACAATCCTTGTGGGGTGCAGTGAACAAAATCTTTGGGGGGTACAGTGAACACAATCTTTGTGGGGTGCAGTGAACAAAACCTTTGTGGGGTACAGTGAACACAATCTTTGTGGGGTGCAGTGAAGACAATCCTTTTGGAGTGCAGTGAACACAATCTTTGTGGGGTACAGTGAACAAAACCTTTGTGGGGTACAGTGAACACAATCTTTGTGGGGTGCAGTGAACAAAACCTTTGTGGGGTACAGTGAACACAATCTTTGTGGGGTGCAGTGAAGACAATCCTTTTGGAGTGCAGTGAACACAACCTTTGTGGGGTACAGTGAACACAATCTTTGTGGGGTGCAGTGAACAAAACCTTTGTGGGGTACAGTGAACACAATCTTTGTGGGGTGCAGTGAACACAATCTTTGTGGGGTGCAGTGAACAAAACCATTGTGGGGTGCAGTGAACACAACCTTTGTGGGGTACAGTGAACACAATCTTTGTGGGGTGCAGTGAACAAAACCTTTGTGGGGTACAGTGAACACAATCTTTGTGGGGTACAGTGAACACAATCTTTGTGGGGTGCAGTGAACAAAACCTTTGTGGGGTACAGTGAACACAATCTTTGTGGGGTGCAGTGAACACAATCTTTGTGGGGTGCAGTGAACAAAACCTTTGTGGGGTGTAGTGAACAAAACCTTTGTGGGGTACAGTTAACACAATCTTTGTGGGGTGCAGTGAACAAAACCTTTGTGGGGTACAGTGAACACAATCTTTGTGGGGTACAGTGAACACAATCTTTGTGGGGTGCAGTAAACAAAACCTGTGTGGGGTACAGTGAACACAATCTTTGTGGGGTGCAGTAAACAAAACCTTTGTGGGGTACAGTGAACACAATCTTTGTGGGGTGCAGTGAAGACAATCCTTTTGGAGTGCAGTGAACAAAATCTTTGTGGGGTACAGTGAACACAATCTTTGTGGGGTGCAGTGAACAAAACCTTTGTGGGGTACAGTGAACACAATCTTTGTGGGGTGCAGTGAAGACAATCCTTTTGGAGTGCAGTGAACACAATCTTTGTGGGGTACAGTGAACAAAACCTTTGTGGGGTACAGTGAACACAATCTTTGTGGGGTGCAGTGAACAAAACCTTTGTGGGGTACAGTGAACACAATCTTTGTGGGGTGCAGTGAAGACAATCCTTTTGGAGTGCAGTGAACACAATCTTTGTGGGGTACAGTGAACACAATCTTTGTGGGGTGCAGTGAACAAAACCTTTGTGGGGTACAGTGAACACAATCTTTGTGGGGTGCAGTGAACACAATCTTTGTGGGGTGCAGTGAACAAAACCTTTGTGGGGTGCAGTGAACAAAACCTTTGTGGGGTACAGTGAACACAATCTTTGTGGGGTGCAGTGAACAAAACCTTTGTGGGGTACAGTGAACACAATCTTTGTGGGGTACAGTGAACACAATCTTTGTGGGGTGCAGTGAACAAAACCTTTGTGGGGTACAGTGAACACAATCTTTGTGGGGTGCAGTGAACACAATCTTTGTGGGGTGCAGTGAACAAAACCTTTGTGGGGTGCAGTGAACACAACCTTTGTGGGGTACAGTTAACACAATCTTTGTGGGGTGCAGTGAACAAAACCTTTGTGGGGTACAGTGAACACAATCTTTGTGGGGTGCAGTGAACAAAACCTTTGTGGGGTACAGTGAACACAATCTTTGTGGGGTGCAGTAAACAAAACCTTTGTGGGGTACAGTGAACACAATCTTTGTGGGGTGCAGTGAAGACAATCCTTTTGGAGTGCAGTGAACAAAATCTTTGTGGGGTACAGTGAACACAATCTTTGTGGGGTGCAGTGAACAAAATCTTTGTGGGGTACAGTGAACACAATCTTTGTGGGGTGCAGTGAAAACAATCCTTGTGGGGTGCAGTGAAGACAATCCTTGTGGGGTGCAGTGAAGACAATCCTTGTGGGGTGCAGTGAACAAAATCTTTGGGGGGTACAGTGAACACAATCTTTGTGGGGTGCAGTGAACAAAACCTTTGTGGGGTACAGTGAACACAATCTTTGTGGGGTGCAGTGAACAAAACCTTTGTGGGGTACAGTGAACACAATCTTTGTGGGGTGCAGTGAAGACAATCCTTTTGGAGTGCAGTGAACACAATCTTTGTGGGGTACAGTGAACAAAACCTTTGTGGGGTACAGTGAACACAATCTTTGTGGGGTGCAGAGAAGACAATCCTTTTGGGGTGCAGTGAACACAATCTTTATGGGGTACAGTGAACACAATCTTTGTGGGGTGCAGTGAACACAACCTTTGTGGGGTACAGTGAACACAATCTTTGTGGGGTGCAGTGAACAAAACCTTTGTGGGGTACAGTGAACACAATCTTTGTGGGGTACAGTGAACACAATCTTTGTGGGGTACAGTGAACACAATCTCATACTTCTGAAGCTTTGAGGGTGCTGCCTGTTCTATACTCCTCCTCCTCCTCCTCATCCATCCTTTTAGGTGTACAAACAATAGTAATTGGGGCCTAGTGTGCTTCTGTATGTGTGAAAAACATACACTTTTTTTTATCATATTTCCTATTCCGTTATTCAATAAAAACCTTTGGGGCTCAATTAAATTACGGAATAGTCTGTGTCGGTACGTGTGAGATCCACCTTTCCAAGTTTTTGAGGTTCATCTCATACTTCTGAAGCTTTGAGGGTGCTGCCTGTTCTATACTCCTCCTCCTCCTCTTCCTCATCCATCCTTTTAGGTGTACAAACAATAGTAATTGGGGCCTAGTGTGCTTCTGTATGTGTGAAAAACATACACTTTTTTTTGATCATATTTCCTATTCCGCTATTCAATAAAAACCTTTGGGGCTCAATTAAATTGCGGAATAGTCTGTGTCGGTACGTGTGAGATCCACCTTTCCAAGTTTTTGGGGTTCATCTCATACTTCTGAAGCTTTGAGGGTGCTGCCTGTTCTATACTCCTCCTCCTCCTCTTCCTCATCCATCCTTTTAGGTGTACAAACAATAGTAATTGGGGCCTAGTGTGCTTCTGTACGTGTGAAAAACATACACTTTTTTTTGATCATATTTCCTATTCCGCTATTCAATAAAAACCTTTGGGGCTCAATTAAATTGCGGAATAGTCTGTGTCGGTACGTGTGAGATCCACCTTTCCAAGTTTTTGGGGTTCATCTCATACTTCTGAAGCTTTGAGGGTGCTGCCTGTTCTATACTCCTCCTCCTCCTCTTCCTCATCCATCCTTTTAGGTGTACAAACAATAGTAATTGGGGCCTAGTGTGCTTCTGTACGTGTGAAAAACATACACTTTTTTTTTAATCATATTTCCTATTCCGCTATTCAATAAAAACCTTTGGGGCTCAATTAAATTGCGGAATAGTCTGTGTCGGTACGTGTGAGATCCACCTTTCCAAGTTTTTGGGGTTCATCTCATACTTCTGAAGCTTTGAGGGTGCTGCCTGTTCTATACTCCTCCTCCTCCTCATCCATCCTTTTAGGTGTACAAACAATAGTAATTGGGGCCTAGTGTGCTTCTGTACGTGTGAAAAACATACACTTTTTTTTGATCATATTTCCTATTCCGCTATTCAATAAAAACCTTTGGGGCTCAATTAAATTGCGGAATAGTCTGTGTCGGTACGTGTGAGATCCACCTTTCCAAGTTTTTGGGGTTCATCTCATACTTCTGAAGCTTTGAGGGTGCTGCCTGTTCTATACTCCTCCTCCTCATCCATCCTTTTAGGTGTACAAACAATAGTAATTGGGGCCTAGTGTGCTTCTGTACGTGTGAAAAACATACACTTTTTTTGATCATATTTCCTATTCCGCTATTCAATAAAAACCTTTGGGGCTCAATTAAATTGCAGAATAGTCTGTGTCGGTACGTGTGAGATCCACCTTTCCAAGTTTTTGGGGTTCATCTCATACTTCTGAAGCTTTGAGGGTGCTGCCTGTTCTATACTCCTCCTCCTCCTCATCCATCCTTTTAGGTGTACAAACAATAGTAATTGGGGCCTAGTGTGCTTCTGTACGTGTGAAAAACATACACTTTTTTTGATCATATTTCCTATTCCGCTATTCAATAAAAACCTTTGGGGCTCAATTAAATTGCGGAATAGTCTGTGTCGGTACGTGTGAGATCCACCTTTCCAAGTTTTTGGTGTTCATCTCATACTTCTGAAGCTTTGAGGGTGCTGCCTGTTCTATACTCCTCCTCCTCCTCTTCCTCATCCATCCTTTTAGGTGTACAAACAATAGTAATTGGGGCCTAGTGTGCTTCTGTACGTGTGAAAAACATACACTTTTTTTTGATCATATTTCCTATTCCGCTATTCAATAAAAACCTTTGGGGCTCAATTAAATTGCGGAATAGTCTGTGTCGGTACGTGTGAGATCCACCTTTCCAAGTTTTTGGGGTTCATCTCATACTTCTGAAGCTTTGAGGGTGCTGCCTTTTCTATACTCCTCCTCCTCCTCATCCATCCTTTTAGGTGTACAAACAATAGTAATTGGGGCCTAGTGTGCTTCTGTACGTGTGAAAAACATACACTTTTTTTTGATCATATTTCCTATTCCGCTATTCAATAAAAACCTTTGGGGCTCAATTAAATTGCGGAATAGTCTGTGTCGGTACGTGTGAGATCCACCTTTCCAAGTTTTTGGGGTTCATCTCATACTTCTGAAGCTTTGAGGGTGCTGCCTGTTCTATACTCCTCCTCCTCCTCTTCCTCATCCATCCTTTTAGGTGTACAAACAATAGTAATTAGGGCCTAGTGTGCTTCTGTACATGTGAAAAACATACACTTTTTTTTGATCATATTTCCTATTCCGCTATTCAATAAAAACCTTTGGGGCTCAATTAAATTGCGGAATAGTCTGTGTCGGTACGTGTGAGATCCACCTTTCCAAGTTTTTGGGGTTCATCTCATACTTCTGAAGCTTTGAGGGTGCTGCCTGTTCTATACTCCTCCTCCTCCTCTTCCTCATCCATCCTTTTAGGTGTACAAACAATAGTAATTGGGGCCTAGTGTGCTTCTGTACGTGTGAAAAACATACACTTTTTTTTGATCATATTTCCTATTCCGCTATTCAATAAAAACCTTTGGGGCTCAATTCAATTGCGGAATAGTCTGTGTCGGTACGTGTGAGATCCACCTTTCCAAGTTTTTGGGGTTCATCTCATACTTCTGAAGCTTTGAGGGTGCTGCCTGTTCTATACTCCTCCTCCTCCTCCTCCTCATCCATCCTTTTAGGTGTACAAACAATAGTAATTGGGGCCTAGTGTGCTTCTGTACGTGTGAAAAACATCCACTTTTTTTTGATCATATTTCCTATTCCGCTATTCAATAAAAACCTTTGGGGCTCAATTAAATTGCGGAATAGTCTGTGTCGGTACGTGTGAGATCCACCTTTCCAAGTTTTTGGGGTTCATCTCATACTTCTGAAGATTTGAGGGTGCTGCCTGTTCCATACTCCTCTTCCTCATCCTCCCTTTAGGGTAGGAAAAAATTTAATCGGGCCTAGTCTGTGTTTGTACGTGTGAGATACACAGTTTTTTATCCTATTCCGCTATTCAATACACACCCTTTTGGTGTAAAAAACATTAAATTGCGGCATAGTTTGCATATTTGACTGTGAGATACACCCGTGCGATACTGTTGTTCTTTTGTTCCGCTATTCAATAAAGACCTTTCTAGGGCAAGATCTTAAATTTCAGAAATATGAGGAGAGCGTCAAATAGGGGCCGTGGCCTGGGTCGTGGTGGTGCTGCTGCTATAGCTCCTGTTGCAAGGAGAGGACGTGGTCGATCTGTGCCAGCTACACGCACAAGTGAAACACCTTCCTCAAGTGTGAGTAGGCGACAGAACCTGCATCAGTATTTGGTCGGGCATCATACGCCCCTAGAAGTGATGAGGCCAGAACAAGTGGAGGCGATAGTAGATTGGTTTGCTGCTGACAGTGCCTCCAGTTCCTTCACTTTGTCTCCCACCCAGTCTACTGCAGAAAGGTCACAGTTGGCACCTGCAGCCGATGTCCAACCGTCTTTCACCTCACCCCCTTGCAAATCAGGCAAGCAGTCTGAGCCCCAAGCCATACAGCAGTCTCTTCTTCTTTTTGATGACTCTGTCAGCAGGGTTTCCCAGGGCCATCCACCTAGCCCTGCCCCAGAAGTGGAAGAGATTGAGTGCAGCGATGCCCAACCACTTATTTCTCAAGATGAGTACATGCAAGGATCATCGCAGCACGTCTCCGATGATGACGAAACGCAAATGCCAACTGCTGCGGCGTTCAGCATTGTGGAGACCGACAAGGAGGGCAGGGGTGAAGACTGGGTGGAAGATGATGTGGAGGACGATGAGGTCCTCGACCCCACATGGAATGAACGTCATGCAGGTGACCTGAGTAGTTTGGAGGAAGAGGCGGTGGTCGCACAGAGCCACCAGCACAGCAGAAGAGGGAGCAGGGTGCAGAAGCGGAGCGGCCGTGCCCTAGACACTACGCCCGCTACTGCCCAACGCAGCAAGGGAACGAGCGCACCAAAGTCAGCTCAAAGGAGTTCTCTAGCATGGAAGTTCTTTAGAAAATGTGCTGATGACAGGACACGAGTGGTTTGCACCCTGTGCAATCAGAGCTTGAAGCGAGGCATAAACCTTCTCAACCTGAGCACAACCTGCATGATCAGGCATCTAAGTGCAAAGCACGAGCTGCAGTGGAGTACACACCTTCAAAACCAAGAAACGTCTCTGGCTCATCCTGCTTCCTCTTCTGCTGCAGTCTCGGCCGCTCCAGCCACATCTGTAGTGATACCGGCACCTGCCACCCCGCAAACAGACGATCTGTCAGCAACACCACCACCTGGGTCACCAACAACCATCTCCACAATGTCCCGTGGAAGCATTCAGCTTTCCATCTCCCAAACACTTGAGAGGAAGAGGAAGTACCCCCCTACCCACCCGCGATCCCTGGCCCTGCATGCCAGCATTTCAAAATTATTGGCCTTTGAAATGCTGTCATTCCGTCTGGTGGAGACGCACAGTTTTAAAAACCTTATGTCGGTGGCTGTCCCACAGTACGTCGTGCCCAGCCGCCACTACTTTTCCAGGCAAGCCATCCCTTCCCTGCACAACCAAGTGGGGGAAAAAATCAGGTGTGCACTGCGCAACGCCATCTGTGCCAAGGTCCACCTAACTACCGATACGTGGACCAGTAAGCACGGTCAGGGGCGTTATATCTCCCTAACGGCACACTGGGTAAATGCAGTGGCGGATGGGCCTGAGGCGGATAGCAATTTGGCGCATGTCCTTCCACCACCGAGGATTGCAGGGCGCTTCAGTTTGCCTCCTGTTCCTAACTCCTCCTACTCCGCTTCCTCATCCTCTACCGCCTCCTCATCCGGACAGCGTAACACCTTCACCACCAACTTCAGCACGGCCAGGGGTAAACGACAGCAGGCAGTTTTACAACTTGCCTGTTTGGGGGACAAACCACACTCCGCGCAGGAGTTGTGGAGGAGCATGGAACAGCAGACAAATGAGTGGTTGCTGCCAGCGAGCCTCAAGCCCGGCCTGGTGGTGTGCGATAACGGGAGAAATCTCATAGCAGCTCTGGGCCTAGCCGGTTTGACGCACATCTCTTGCCTGGCGCATGTGCTGAATTTGGTGGTGCAGAGGTTCCTTAAAAACTACCCCGATATGTCAGAGCTGCTGCAGAAAGTGCGGGCCGTTTGTGCCGTTTGTGCGCACTTTCGGCGTTCTCACCCTGCTGCTGCTCGCCTGGCAGCGCTGCAGCGTAACTTCGGCCTTCCCGCTCACCGCCTCATATGTGGAACTCCACCTTGCACATGCTGGAAAGACTGTGCGAGCAGCAGCAGGCCATAGTGGAGTTTCAGCTGCAGCACGCACGCGTGAGTCGCTCTGCGGAACAGCACCACTTCACCACCAATAACTGGGCCTCCATGCGAGACCTGTGTGCCTTGTTGCGCTGTTTTGAGTACTCCACCAACATGGTCAGTGGCAATGACGCCGTTCTCAGCTTAACTATCCCACTTCTATGCCTCCTTGAAAAAACAATTCGGGCGATGATGGAAGAGGATGTGGCACAGGATGAGGAGGAGGAGGAGGATGAAGAGGTAACATTTCCAAGGCTTTCAGGGCAGTCATTCGCAAGGGTCTCCGAGGGTGGGTTCCTGCACACACAAACGCTAGGGACACAATTGTCCAGCAGGGGCACAGTTCTGGAGGATGAGGAGGATGAGGAGGAGGAGGAGCTGGAGGAGGAGATGGAACCATGTTCACAGCAGGGTGGCACCCAGGCCAGCTCATGGCCATCACTGGTGCGTGGCTGGGGGGATACAGAGGACACGGACGATACACCTCCCACAGAGGACAGCCTTTCGTCGCCTCTGGGCAGCCTGGCACACATGAGCGATTACATGCTGCAGTGTCTCCACAACGACCGCCGAGTTGCCCACATTCTAACTTGTGCTGATTTCTGGGTGGCCACGCTGCTGGATCCCCGTTACAAGGACAACGTACCGTCCTTAATTCACTCACTGGAGCGCGATCGCAAGATGCGCGAGTACAAGCGCACGCTGGTAGACGCGATGCTGCTGGCATTCCCATCTGACAGCGGGGCCACAGTGGAAGCACAAGGCAGAGGAGGAGGAGGAGGAGGTCGCCAACTCAACCAGGGCACCGCCAGCACCTCAGAAGGCAGGGTTAGCATGGCCAAAATGTGGAAAAGCTTTGTCAGCACGCCACAACAAACAGCAGCACCAGCAGCTCAGATGGAACGTCTTAGCAGGAGGCAGCATTTTACCAACATGGTGGAGCAGTATGTGTGCACACGCCTACATGTAGTGAATGACGGGTCTGCCCCCTTCAACTTCTGGGTCTCCAAATTGGGCACATGGCCTGAGCTTGCCCTTTACGCCTTGGAGGTGCTGGCGTGCCCTGCAGCCAGTGTATTATCTGAACGGGTATTTAGCACGGCTGGGGGTGTTATAACAGACAAGCGCAGCCGCCTGTCCAGAGACAATGTGGACAAGCTCACGTTCATTAAAATGAACCAGGCATGGATCCCACGGGACTTTTCCGTACCTTGTGCAGAATAGCAATGGATACCGACCTTACCCAGCCATTGTTCCATTTTTGCTCTTTCTCACTCTTTTGGGGTGTACCCTCATTTAAAATTTGTGAAAAGAAGCAGTGTTGGCTACCTCGTCCTCCTCCTCAGGGCCAGATTAACGTAGGGGCTATTGGAGCTGCAGCTCCATGCAGGCCCCTACCTTTTATATAGGCCCCGGGTTGGCCATATTCACTGTGACCGCTCTTCTGTCACTTGTAAACACAGAAGTCTGGCTTCTATGCTCGCTTCCCCAGGCAGCACCCTCAGAACCTCCCCACACAGCGCGAAGGCCGGACAAGGAGGGACAGTTGCCGATGCATGGATGTGTTTATGGGCTTCAGAGACAGCATCCCATGTTGAATTAGGCATGCATGGCTGCACCCTTCCTCCTCTGGGTGCATGCAAAGGCACGGCCCTTAAGGCCCTTCAAAATCCTCAGCACCAAGACCATGATGCTCTTAATCCGGCCCTGGTCCTCCTCCACCGCCGCTTCCACCTACACCGCCCATAGGTGTGCGCAGCCTATTGCATTAGGGTGTGCACCCCAAAGTTGAAATACACATGCATGTGTTTGCCTACATGTACATGGCCCCGATACATTACTCTCCCTGCTGGCAAAGAGAAATAGAGCAGAGCAGGTGCGAGGGAGATCTTTCCCATCTCCTCACTGGCAAACAGAGCGATAATGCTATGTGCCCTAGGTGATTAGGGTGTGCCCAGGTACACCAGGCACACCCTGTGCGCACGCCTATGACACCGCCACATCCACCACCACCTCAACCTCCCTCCTACTCCATATGGGCCTCGTCCTTCAGAGATGAAAAACAGTGTTTTATTTTTCTGTTTTTTTTTTTGTTGTTTTAAGTTATTTCCCTATCCACATTTGTTTGCAGAGCACTTGCCATGCTCTTAACTACGTTTTGCTGCCATTTGCAGCACTCTAGCCCTTTCCATTGGTGTTTTAGAGCCATTTTAGTGCCTTAAAGTTCGGGTCCCCATTGACTTCAATGGGGTTCGGTGTCCGGGAAAAGTTCGGTAAAAGTCCGGGACACGGACCCGGACTTTTTTTTAAAGTTCGGCCGGACCCGTCGAACACGGACATCTAGGTGTCCGCTCAACCCTAATTAATACACATTCCTGAGCGCAGGTACCTTCACACGTTTTGTCAATTTAGCAATGTACACAGCTATAATGTTGGTAAGCAGGTCAGGGTTAGACTTAAAATCCAAAAGCAGTCAATTCGGAGAAGGACCTACCTAGCCAGCCTGTCTCACCACCTGCTGTCCTGTGAGGTCTGGGGGCAGGGAGCTCAGAGGTCTGGGGGCAGGGTCCCCATTTCAGCTCTGAGTCTCGGAGTATTCCTCCCCTATCACCTCCCACACACACCCCCCCTCCAATCTTCCCCTAGATTCCTCCAGCTCAGCTCAGCAGTACTGCAGTGAACCAGACAAGTCCATACATTCCGAGCCACTGCATATTGTTCTCCTCCCCTCTCTCCCCCTTGGAGAGCCCTCCAAGACCCAATCGCTTCTCTATCCAGCAGGCACACCATGTGTCTGCTCCGGATGATGGCAACACAGTCATGAGCGGGCCCCAGCAGCGCCCGATATGCCCGAATGGTCAGTCCGCCCCTGGCCTGTCTGTTTTTCAGGTGGATCCAATCGGACCCTCCATTCACCTGTATAGGGTGTGTGATGTAAACGGACTTGTGCCCGTTTACACCCGCATATCTCCAATCTGATCCACTTAAAAGAACAGAAGGGGATCTGTCCCCTTCTGTCTGGGTGGATCAGATCAGAGGGCCCATAGAGTAGAGCGGGCTGTGTCTGTGTCTGCTCTGCCTATGCTGAGTGGACACGGACCTGTCATCTGCCCACTCCACTCATTGTGGTCCTCGACCAGTTCCCAAGTCGCTAAAGTGGCCCTCACTTCTCAAAAGGTATATATTTATATACATATACACACTTTTTTATTTTTGAGGTGGGGGGGATCTTGGGTGAGTTCCCCCACCTTCTTCCAGGACTTGACCCCTGTGTATGGTGCCATTGTAATATTCATGGCAGGCATTGAAGGGCAGTTAAAAATGCTGAATAACCACTTCCGGACCAACCCACATACATGTACTGCGGCAGGGCGGCCCTTCAGTGCGAAATCACGTACCTGTACATAATTTACATTTCCAGGTCTGGGGCGCGCATGCACACCACTGTCGACCTGCTCCTGCAGTAATTGGACACAGTGGGAGCCAATCAGCTGGTCCGACGGACCCGATGTTCACTTGCACCCAGTGATTGTTCCTGGGAGAGGCAGAACGGCAGCCTGCCTATGTAAACAAGGAAGATTGCGGTTCTGTGAGAGGGGAAAATGGGAATCCTGTGTTTCTGCTAAGCAGGAACACGGATCGCTGTCTTCCCCACTCAAAGCTCCCCCCACACAGTTAGCAAGCACTCCCAGGAAACACATTTAATTGATCGCCCCTGATGTTAACCCCTTCCCAGCCAGTGTCATTAGTACAGTGACAGTGCATATTTTCTTTAGCACTGATCATTGTATTAGTGCCACTGGTCCCCAAAAAAGTGTAAAAATTATCATCCGTGTTCCGATTTGTCCGCCGCAATGTTGCAGTTCCACTATAAGTCACAGATCTCTGCTATTGTTAGTAAAAAGAAAATAAATAAAAATTTCATAAAAATATTCCATAGTTTGTAGGCACTATACATTTTGGGCAAACCAATCAATATATGCTTATTGGGATTTTCTTTTACCAACATGTAGCAGAATACATATTGGTCTAAATTGATGAAGAAATTATATTTTTTACATTTGTTTATTGGATATGTTTTATAGTAGAAAGTAAAAAATATTGTTTTTTTTTCTTATCAAATTTGTTTATAGCACAAAAAATAAAAACCGCAGAGGTGATCAAATACCACTAAAAGAAAGCTCTATTTGTAGGAATAACGGAAATCAATTTTATTTGCGGACAGCCTAGCACAACTGCGCAATTGCCAGTTGGGGTGGGGTGCAGTGAACACAATCTTTGTGGGGTGCAGTGAACAAAACCTTTGTGGGGTGCAGTGAACACAACATTTGTGGGGTACAGTGAACACAATCTTTGTGGGGTGCAGTGAACAAAACCTTTGTGGGGTACAGTGAACACAATCTTTGTGGGGTACAGTGAACACAATCTTTGTGGGGGGCAGTGAACAAAACCTTTGTGGGGTACAGTGAACACAATCTTTGTGGGGTGCAGAGAACAAAACCTTTGTGGGGTACAGTGAACACAATCTTTGTGGGGTGCAGTGAAGACAATCCTTTTGGAGTGCAGTGAACAAAATCTTTGTGGGGTACAGTGAACACAATCTTTGTGGGGTGCAGTGAACAAAATCTTTGTGGGGTACAGTGAACACAATCTTTGTGGGGTGCAGTGAAGACAATCCTTGTGGGGTGCAGTGAAGACAATCCTTGTGGGGTGCAGTGAACAAAATCTTTGGGGGGTACAGTGAACACAATCTTTGTGGGGTGCAGTGAACAAAACCTTTGTGGGGTACAGTGAACACAATCTTTGTGGGGTGCAGTGAACAAAACCTTTGTGGGGTACAGTGAACACAATCTTTGTGGGGTACAGTGAACAAAACCTTTGTGGGGTACAGTGAACACAATCTTTGTGGGGTGCAGTGAACAAAACCTTTGTGGGGTGCAGTGAACAAAACCTTTGTGGCGTACAGTGAACACAATCTTTGTGGGGTACAGTGAACACAATCTTTGTGGGGTGCAGTGAACAAAACCTTTGTGGCGTACAGTGAACACAATCTTTGTGGGGTACAGTGAACACAATCTTTGTGGGGTGCAGTGAACAAAACCTTTGTGGGGTACAGTGAACACAATCTTTGTGGGGTGCAGTGAACAAAACCTTTGTGGGGTGCAGTGAACACAACATTTGTGGGGTACAGTGAACACAATCTTTGTGGGGTGCAGTGAACAAAACCTTTGTGGGGTACAGTGAACACAATCTTTGTGGGGTACAGTGAACACAATCTTTGTGGGGGGCAGTGAACAAAACCTTTGTGGGGTACAGTGAACACAATCTTTGTGGGGTGCAGAGAACAAAACCTTTGTGGGGTACAGTGAACACAATCTTTGTGGGGTGCAGTGAAGACAATCCTTTTGGAGTGCAGTGAACAAAATCTTTGTGGGGTACAGTGAACACAATCTTTGTGGGGTGCAGTGAACAAAATCTTTGTGGGGTACAGTGAACACAATCTTTGTGGGGTGCAGTGAAGACAATCCTTGTGGGGTGCAGTGAAGACAATCCTTGTGGGGTGCAGTGAACAAAATCTTTGGGGGGTACAGTGAACACAATCTTTGTGGGGTGCAGTGAACAAAACCTTTGTGGGGTACAGTGAACACAATCTTTGTGGGGTGCAGTGAACAAAACCTTTGTGGGGTACAGTGAACACAATCTTTGTGGGGTACAGTGAACAAAACCTTTGTGGGGTACAGTGAACACAATCTTTGTGGGGTGCAGTGAACAAAACCTTTGTGGGGTGCAGTGAAAAAAAACCTTTGTGGCGTACAGTGAACACAATCTTTGTGGGGTACAGTGAACACAATCTTTGTGGGGTGCAGTGAACAAAACCTTTGTGGCGTACAGTGAACACAATCTTTGTGGGGTACAGTGAACACAATCTTTGTGGGGTGCAGTGAACAAAACCTTTGTGGGGTACAGTGAACACAATCTTTGTGGGGTGCAGTGAACAAAACCTTTGTGGGGTACAGTGAACACAATCTTTGTGGGGTGCAGTGAAGACAATCCTTTTGGAGTGCAGTGAACAAAATCTTTGTGGGGTACAGTGAACACAATCTTTGTGGGGTGCAGTGAACAAAATCTTTGTGGGGTACAGTGAACACAATCTTTGTGGGGTGCAGTGAAGACAATCCTTGTGGGGTGCAGTGAACAAAATCTTTGGGGGGTACAGTGAACACAATCTTTGTGGGGTGCAGTGAACAAAACCTTTGTGGGGTACAGTGAACACAATCTTTGTGGGGTGCAGTGAACAAAACCTTTGTGGGGTACAGTGAACACAATCTTTGTGGGGTGCAGTGAAGACAATCCTTTTGGAGTGCAGTGAACACAATCTTTGTGGGGTACAGTGAACACAATCTTTGTGGGGTGCAGTGAACAAAATCTTTGTGGGGTACAGTGAACACAATCTTTGTGGGGTGCAGTGAAGACAATCCTTGTGGGGTGCAGTGAACAAAATCTTTGGGGGGTACAGTGAACACAATCTTTGTGGGGTGCAGTGAACAAAACCTTTGTGGGGTACAGTGAACACAATCTTTGTGGGGTGCAGTGAACAAAACCTTTGTGGGGTACAGTGAACACAATCTTTGTGGGGTGCAGTGAAGACAATACTTTTGGAGTGCAGTGAACACAATCTTTGTGGGGTACAGTGAACACAATCTTTGTGGGGTGCAGTGAACAAAACCTTTGTGGGGTACAGTGAACACAATCTTTGTGGGGTGCAGTGAACACAATCTTTGTGGGGTGCAGTGAACAAAACCTTTGTGGGGTGCAGTGAACACAACCTTTGTGGGGTACAGTGAACACAATCTTTGTGGGGTGCAGTGAACAAAACCTTTGTGGGGTACAGTGAACACAATCTTTGTGGGGTACAGTGAACAAAATCTTTGTGGGGTGCAGTGAACAAAACCTTTGTGGGGTACAGTGAACACAATCTTTGTGGGGTGCAGTGAACACAATCTTTGTGGGGTGCAGTGAACAAAACCTTTGTGGGGTGCAGTGAACACAACCTTTGTGGGGTACAGTGAACACAATCTTTGTGGGGTGCAGTGAACAAAACCTTTGTGGGGTACAGTGAACACAATCTTTGGGGGGTACAGTGAACACAATCTTTGTGGGGTGCAGTGAACAAAACCTTTGTGGGGTACAGTGAACACAATCTTTGTGGGGTGCAGTGAACAAAACCTTTGTGGGGTACAGTGAACACAATCTTTGTGGGGTGCAGTGAAGACAATCCTTTTGGAGTGCAGAGAACAAAATCTTTGTGGGGTACAGTGAACACAATCTTTGTGGGGTGCAGTGAACAAAATCTTTGTGGGGTACAGTGAACACAATCTTTGTGGGGTGCAGTGAAGACAATCCTTGTGGGGTGCAGTGAAGACAATCCTTGTGGGGTGCAGTGAACAAAATCTTTGGGGGGTACAGTGAACACAATCTTTGTGGGGTGCAGTGAACAAAACCTTTGTGGGGTACAGTGAACACAATCTTTGTGGGGTGCAGTGAACAAAACCTTTGTGGGGTACAGTGAACACAATCTTTGTGGGGTGCAGTGAAGACAATCCTTTTGGAGTGCAGTGAACACAATCTTTGTGGGGTACAGTGAACAAAACCTTTGTGGGGTACAGTGAACACAATCTTTGTGGGGTGCAGTGAACAAAACCTTTGTGGGGTACAGTGAACACAATCTTTGTGGGGTGCAGTGAAGACAATCCTTTTGGAGTGCAGTGAACACAATCTTTGTGGGGTACAGTGAACACAATCTTTGTGGGGTGCAGTGAACAAAACCTTTGTGGGGTACAGTGAACACAATCTTTGTGGGGTGCAGTGAACACAATCTTTGTGGGGTGCAGTGAACAAAACCTTTGTGGGGTGCAGTGAACACAACCTTTGTGGGGTACAGTGAACACAATCTTTGTGGGGTGCAGTGAACAAAACCTTTGTGGGGTACAGTGAACACAATCTTTGTGGGGTACAGTGAACACAATCTTTGTGGGGTGCAGTGAACAAAACCTTTGTGGGGTACAGTGAACACAATCTTTGTGGGGTGCAGTGAACACAATCTTTGTGGGGTGCAGTGGACAAAACCTTTGTGGGGTGCAGTGAACACAACCTTTGTGGGGTACAGTGAACACAATCTTTGTGGGGTGCAGTGAACAAAACCTTTGTGGGGTACAGTGAACACAATCTTTGTGGGGTACAGTGAACACAATCTTTGTGGGGTGCAGTGAACAAAACCTTTGTGGGGTACAGTGAACACAATCTTTGTGGGGTGCAGTGAACAAAACCTTTGTGGGGTACAGTGAACACAATCTTTGTGGGGTGCAGTGAAGACAATCCTTTTGGAGTGCAGTGAACAAAATCTTTGTGGGGTACAGTGAACACAATCTTTGTGGGGTGCAGTGAACAAAATCTTTGTGGGGTACAGTGAACACAATCTTTGTGGGGTGCAGTGAAGACAATCCTTGTGGGGTGCAGTGAAGACAATCCTTGTGGGGTGCAGTGAACAAAATCTTTGGGGGGTACAGTGAACACAATCTTTGTGGGGTGCAGTGAACAAAACCTTTGCGGGGTACAGTGAACACAATCTTTGTGGGGTGCAGTGAACAAAACCTTTGTGGGGTACAGTGAACACAATCTTTGTGGGGTGCAGTGAAGACAATCCTTTTGGAGTGCAGTGAACACAATCTTTGTGGGGTACAGTGAACAAAACCTTTGTGGGGTACAGTGAACACAATCTTTGTGGGGTGCAGAGAAGACAATCCTTTTGGGGTGCAGTGAACACAATCTTTATGGGGTACAGTGAACACAATCTTTGTGGGATGCAGTGAACAAAACCTTTGTGGGGTACAGTGAACACAATCTTTGTGGGGTGCAGTGAACAAAACCTTTGTGGGGTACAGTGAACACAATCTTTGTGGGGTACAGTGAACACAATCTTTGTGGGGTACAGTGAACACAATCTCATACTTCTGAAGCTTTGAGGGTGCTGCCTGTTCTATACTCCTCCTCCTCCTCCTCATCCATCCTTTTAGGTGTACAAACAATAGTAATTGGGGCCTAGTGTGCTTCTGTACGTGTGAAAAACATACACTTTTTTTGATCATATTTCCTATTCCGTTATTCAATAAAAACCTTTGGGGCTCAATTAAATTACGGAATAGTCTGTGTCGGTACGTGTGAGATCCACCTTTCCAAGTTTTTGGGGTTCATCTCATACTTCTGAAGCTTTGAGGGTGCTGCCTGTTCTATACTCCTCCTCCTCCTCCTCATCCATCCTTTTAGGTGTACAAACAATAGTAATTGGGGCCTAGTGTGCTTCTGTACGTGTGAAAAACATACACTTTTTTTGATCATATTTCCTATTCCGCTATTCAATAAAAACCTTTGGGGCTCAATTAAATTGCGGAATAGTCTGTGTCGGTACGTGTGAGATCCACCTTTCCAAGTTTTTGGGGTTCATCTCATACTTCTGAAGCTTTGAGGGTGCTGCCTGTTCTATACTCCTCCTCCTCCTCCTCCTCCTCATCCATCCTTTTAGGTGTACAAACAATAGTAATTGGGGCCTAGTGTGCTTCTGTACGTGTGAAAAACATACACTTTTTTTTGATCATATTTCCTATTCCGCTATTCAATAAAAACCTTTGGGGCTCAATTAAATTGCGGAATAGTCTGTGTCGGTACGTGTGATATCCACCTTTCCAAGTTTTTGGGGTTCATCTCATACTTCTGAAGCTTTGAGGGTGCTGCCTGTTCTATACTCCTCCTCCTCCTCCTCCTCATCCATCCTTTTAGGTGTACAAACAATAGTAATTGGGGCCTAGTGTGCTTCTGTACGTGTGAAAAACATACACTTTTTTTGATCATATTTCCTATTCCGCTATTCAATAAAAACCTTTGGGGCTCAATTAAATTGCGGAATAGTCTGTGTCTGTACGTGTGAGATCCACCTTTCCAAGTTTTTGGGGTTCATCTCATACTTCTGAAGCTTTGAGGGTGCTGCCTTTTCTATACTCCTCCTCCTCCTCATCCATCCTTTTAGGTGTACAAACAATAGTAATTGGGGCCTAGTGTGCTTCTGTACGTGTGAAAAACATACACTTTTTTTTGATCATATTTCCTATTCCGCTATTCAATAAAAACCTTTGGGGCTCAATTAAATTGCGGAATAGTCTGTGTCGGTACGTGTGAGATCCACCTTTCCAAGTTTTTGGGGTTCATCTCATACTTCTGAAGCTTTGAGGGTGCTGCCTGTTCTATACTCCTCCTCCTCCTCTTCCTCATCCATCCTTTTAGGTGTACAAACAATAGTAATTGGGGCCTAGTGTGCTTCTGTACGTGTGAAAAACATACACTTTTTTTTTATCATATTTCCTATTCCGCTATTCAATAAAAACCTTTGGGGCTCAATTAAATTGCGGAATAGTCTGTGTCGGTACGTGTGAGATCCACCTTTCCAAGTTTTTGGGGTTCATCTCATACTTCTGAAGCTTTGAGGGTGCTGCCTGTTCTATACTCCTCCTCCTCCTCTTCCTCATCCATCCTTTTAGGTGTACAAACAATAGTAATTGGGGCCTAGTGTGCTTCTGTACGTGTGAAAAACATACACTTTTTTTTGATCATATTTCCTATTCCGCTATTCAATAAAAACCTTTGGGGCTCAATTCAATTGCGGAATAGTCTGTGTCGGTACGTGTGAGATCCACCTTTCCAAGTTTTTGGGGTTCATCTCATACTTCTGAAGCTTTGAGGGTGCTGCCTGTTCTATACTCCTCCTCCTCCTCCTCCTCATCCATCCTTTTAGGTGTACAAACAATAGTAATTGGGGCCTAGTGTGCTTCTGTACGTGTGAAAAACATACACTTTTTTTTTATCATATTTCCTATTCCGCTATTCAATAAAAACCTTTGGGGCTCAATTAAATTGCGGAATAGTCTGTGTCGGTACGTGTGAGATCCACCTTTCCAAGTTTTTGGGGTTCATCTCATACTTCTGAAGATTTGAGGGTGCTGCCTGTTCCATACTCCTCTTCCTCATCCTCCCTTTAGGGTAGGAAAAAATTTAATCGGGCCTAGTCTGTGTTTGTACGTGTGAGATACACAGTTTTTTATCCTATTCCGCTATTCAATACACACCCTTTTGGTGTAAAAAACATTAAATTGCGGCATAGTTTGCATATTTGACTGTGAGATACACCCGTGCGATACTGTTGTTCTTTTGTTCCGCTATTCAATAAAGACCTTTCTAGGGCAAGATCTTAAATTTCAGAAATATGAGGAGAGCGTCAAATAGGGGCCGTGGCCTGGGTCGTGGTGGTGCTGCTGCTAGAGCTCCTGTTGCAAGGAGAGGACGTGGTCGATCTGTGCCAGCTACACGCACAAGTGAAACACCTTCCTCAAGTGTGAGTAGGCGACAGAACCTGCATCAGTATTTGGTAGGGCATCATACGCCCCTAGAAGTGATGAGGCCAGAACAAGTGGAGGCGATAGTAGATTGGTTTGCTGCTGACAGTGCCTCCAGTTCCTTCACATTGTCTCCCACCCAGTCTACTGCAGAAAGGTCACAGTTGGCACCTGCAGCCGATGTCCAACCGTCTTTCACCTCACCCCCTTGCAAATCAGGCAAGCAGTCTGAGCCCCAAGCCATACAGCAGTCTCTTCTTCTTTTTGATGACTCTGTCAGCAGGGTTTCCCAGGGCCATCCACCTAGCCCTGCCCCAGAAGTGGAAGAGATTGAGTGCAGCGATGCCCAACCACTTATTTCTCAAGATGAGTACATGCAAGGATCATCGCAGCACGTCTCCGATGATGACGAAACGCAGATGCCAACTGCTGCGGCGTTCAGCATTGTGGAGACCGACAAGGAGGGCAGGGGTGAAGACTGGGTGGAAGATGATGTGGAGGACGATGAGGTCCTCGACCCCACATGGAATGAACGTCATGCAGGTGACCTGAGTGGTTTGGAGGAAGAGGCGGTGGTCGCACAGAGCCACCAGCACAGCAGAAGAGGGAGCAGGGTGCAGAAGCGGAGCGGCCGTGCCCTAGACACTACGCCCGCTACTGCCCAACGCAGCAAGGGAACGAGCGCACCAAAGTCAGCTCAAAGGAGTTCTCTAGCGTGGAAGTTCTTTAGAAAATGTGCTGATGACAGGACACGAGTGGTTTGCACCCTGTGCAATCAGAGCTTGAAGCGAGGCATAAACCTTCTCAACCTGAGCACAACCTGCATGATCAGGCATCTAAGTGCAAAGCACGAGCTGCAGTGGAGTACACACCTTCAAAACCAAGAAACGTCTCTGGCTCATCCTGCTTCCTCTTCTGCTGCAGTCTCGGCCGCTCCAGCCACATCTGTAGTGATACCGGCACCTGCCACCCCGCAAACAGACGATCTGTCAGCAACACCACCACCTGGGTCACCAACAACCATCTCCACAATGTCCCGTGGAAGCGTTCAGCTTTCCATCTCCCAAACACTTGAGAGGAAGAGGAAGTACCCCCCTACCCACCCGCGATCCCTGGCCCTGAATGCCAGCATTTCAAAATTATTGGCCTTTGAAATGCTGTCATTCCGTCTGGTGGAGATGCACAGTTTTAAAAACCTTATGTCGGTGGCTGTCCCACAGTACGTCGTGCCCAGCCGCCACTACTTTTCCAGGCAAGCCATCCCTTCCCTGCACAACCAAGTGGGGGAAAAAATCAGGTGTGCACTGCGCAACGCCATCTGTGCCAAGGTCCACCTAACTACCAATACGTGGACCAGTAAGCACGGTCAGGGGCGTTATAACTCCCTAACGGCACACTGGGTAAATGCAGTGGCGGATGGGCCTGAGGCGGATAGCAATTTGGCGCATGTCCTTCCACCACCGAGGATTGCAGGGCGCTTCAGTTTGCCTCCTGTTCCTAACTCCTCCTACTCCGCTTCCTCATCCTCTACTGCCTCCTCATCCGGACAGCGTAACACCTTCACCACCAACTTCAGCACGGCCAGGGGTAAACGACAGCAGGCAGTTTTACAACTTGCCTGTTTGGGGGACAAACCACACACCGCGCAGGAGTTGTGGAGGAGCATGGAACAGCAGACAAATGAGTGGTTGCTGCCAGCGAGCCTCAAGCCCGGCCTGGTGGTGTGCGATAACGGGAGAAATCTCATAGCAGCTCTGGGCCTAGCCGGTTTGACGCGCATCCCTTGCCTGGCGCATGTGCTGAATTTGGTGGTGCAGAGGTTCCTTAAAAACTACCCCGATATGTCAGAGCTGCTGCAGAAAGTGTGGGCCGTTTGTGCGCACTTTCGCCGTTCTCACCCTGCTGCTGCTCGCCTGGCAGCGCTGCAGCGTAACTTCGGCCTTCCCGCTCACCGCCTCATATGTGACGTGCCCACAAGGTGGAACTCCACCTTGCACATGCTGGAAAGACTGTGCGAGCAGCAGCAGGCCATAGTGGAGTTTCAGCTGCAGCACGCACGCGTGAGTCGCTCTGCGGAACAGCACCACTTCACCACCAATAACTGGGCCTCCATGCGAGACCTGTGTGCCTTGTTGCGCTGTTTTGAGTACTCCACCAACATGGCCAGTGGCAATGACGCCGTTCTCAGCTTAACTATCCCACTTCTATGCCTCCTTGAAAAAAACAATTCGGGCGATGATGGAAGAGGATGTGGCACAGGATGAGGAGGAGGAGGAGGATGAAGAGGTAACATTTCCAAGGCTTTCAGGGCAGTCATTCGCAAGGGGCTCCGAGGGTGGGTTCCTGCACACACAAACGCCAGGGACACAATTGTCCAGCAGGGGCACAGTTCTGGAGGATGAGGAGGATGAGGAGGAGGAGGAGCTGGAGGAGGAGATGGAACCATGTTCACAGCAGGGTGGCACCCAGGCCAGCTCATGGTGCGTGGCTGGGGGGATACAGAGGACACGGACGATACACCTCCCACAGAGGACAGCCTTTCGTCGCCTCTGGGCAGCCTGGCACACATGAGCGATTACATGCTGCAGTGTCTCCACAACGACCGCCGAGTTGCCCACATTCTAACTTGTGCTGATTACTGGGTGGCCACGCTGCTGGATCCCCGTTACAAGGACAACGTACCGTCCTTAATTCACTCACTGGAGCGCGATCGCAAGATGCGCGAGTACAAGCGCACGCTGGTAGACGCGATGCTGCTGGCATTCCCATCTGACAGCGGGGCCACAGTGGAAGCACAAGGCAGAGGAGGAGGAGGAGGAGGTCGCCAACTCAACCAGGGCACCGCCAGCACCTCAGAAGGCAGGGTTAGCATGGCCAAAATGTGGAAAAGCTTTGTCAGCACGCCACAACAAACAGCAGCACCAGCAGCTCAGATGGAACGTCTTAGCAGGAGGCAGCATTTTACCAACATGGTGGAGCAGTATGTGTGCACACGCCTACATGTAGTGAATGACGGGTCTGCCCCCTTCAACTTCTGGGTCTCCAAATTGGGCACATGGCCTGAGCTTGCCCTTTACGCCTTGGAGGTGCTGGCGTGCCCTGCAGCCAGTGTATTATCTGAACGGGTATTTAGCACGGCTGGGGGTGTTATAACAGACAAGCGCAGCCGCCTGTCCAGAGACAATGTGGACAAGCTCACGTTCATTAAAATGAACCAGGCATGGATCCCACGGGACTTTTCCGTACCTTGTGCAGAATAGCAATGGATACCGACCTTACCCAGCCATTGTTCCATTTTTGCTCTTTCTCACTCTTTTGGGGTGTACCCTCATTTAAAATTTGTGAAAAGAAGCAGTGTTGGCTACCTCGTCCTCCTCCTCAGGGCCAGATTAACGTAGGGGCTATTGGAGCTGCAGCTCCATGCAGGCCCCTACCTTTTATATAGGCCCCGGGTTGGCCATATTCACTGTGACCGCTCTTCTGTCACTTGTAAACACAGAAGTCTGGCTTCTATGCTCGCTTCCCCAGGCAGCACCCTCAGAACCTCCCCACACAGCGCGAAGGCCGGACAAGGAGGGATAGTTGCCGATGCATGGATGTGTTTATGGGCTTCAGAGACAGCATCCCATGTTGAATTAGGCATGCATGGCTGCACCCTTCCTCCTCTGGGTGCATGCCAAGGCACGGCCCTTAAGGCCCTTCAAAATCCTCAGCACCAAGACCATGATGCTCTTAATCCGGCCCTGGTCCTCCTCCACCGCCGCTTCCACCTACACCGCCCATAGGTGTGCGCAGCCTATTGCATTAGGGTGTGCACCCCAAAGTTGAAATACACATGCATGTGTTTGCCTACATGTACATGGCCCCGATACATTACTCTCCCTGCTGGCAAAGAGAAATAGAGCAGAGCAGGTGCGAGGGAGATCTTTCCCATCTCCTCACTGGCAAACAGAGCGATAATGCTATGTGCCCTAGGTGATTAGGGTGTGCCCAGGTACACCAGGCACACCCTGTGCACACGCCTATGACACCGCCACATCCACCACCACCTCAACCTCCCTCCTACTCCATATGGGCCTCGTCCTTCAGAGATGAAAAACAGTGTTTTATTTTTCTGGTTTTTTTTTGTTGTTTTAAGTTATTTCCCTATCCACATTTGTTTGCAGAGCACTTGCCATGCTCTTAACTACGTTTTGCTGCCATTTGCAGCACTCTAGCCCTTTCCATTGGTGTTTTAGAGCCATTTTGGTGCCTTAAAGTTCGGGTCCCCATTGACTTCAATGGGGTTCGGTGTCCGGGAAAAGTTCGGTAAAAGTCCGGGACACGGACCCGGACTTTTTTTTAAAGTTCGGCCGGACCCGTCGAACACGGACATCTAGGTGTCCGCTCAACCCTAATTAATACACATTCCTGAGCGCAGGTACCTTCACACATTTTGTCAATTTAGCAATGTACACAGCTATAATGTTGGTAAGCAGGTCAGGGTTAGACTTAAAATCCAAAAGCAGTCAATTCGGAGAAGGACCTACCTAGCCAGCCTGTCTCACCACCTGCTGTCCTGTGAGGTCTGGGGGCAGGGAGCTCAGAGGTCTGGGGGCAGGGTCCCCATTTCAGCTCTGAGTCTCGGAGTATTCCTCCCCTATCACCTCCCACACACACCCCCCCTCCAATCTTCCCCTAGATTCCTCCAGCTCAGCTCAGCAGTACTGCAGTGAACCAGACAAGTCCATACATTCCGAGCCACTGCATATTGTTCTCCTCCCCTCTCTCCCCCTTGGAGAGCCCTCCAAGACCCAATCGCTTCTCTATCCAGCAGGCACACCATGTGTCTGCTCCGGATGATGGCAACACAGTCATGAGCGGGCCCCAGCAGCGCCCGATATGCCCGAATGGTCAGTCCGCCCCTGGCCTGTCTGTTTTTCAGGTGGATCCAATCGGACCCTCCATTCACCTGTATAGGGTGTGTGATGTAAACGGACTTGTGCCCGTTTACACCCGCATATCTCCAATCTGATCCACTTAAAAGAACAGAAGGGGATCTGTCCCCTTCTGTCTGGGTGGATCAGATCAGAGGGCCCATAGAGTAGAGCGGGCTGTGTCTGTGTCTGCTCTGCCTATGCTGAGTGGACACGGACCTGTCATCTGCCCACTCCACTCATTGTGGTCCTCGACCAGTTCCCAAGTCGCTAAAGTGGCCCTCACTTCTCAAAAGGTATATATTTATATACATATACACACTTTTTTATTTTTGAGGTGGGGGGGATCTTGGGTGAGTTCCCCCACCTTCTTCCAGGACTTGACCCCTGTGTATGGTGCCATTGTAATATTCATGGCAGGCATTGAAGGGCAGTTAAAAATGCTGAATAACCACTTCCGGACCAACCCACATACATGTACTGCGGCAGGGCGGCCCTTCAGTGCGAAATCACGTACCTGTACATAATTTACATTTCCAGGTCTGGGGCGCGCATGCACACCACTGTCGACCTGCTCCTGCAGTAATTGGACACAGTGGGAGCCAATCAGCTGGTCCGGCGGACCCGATGTTCACTTGCACCCAGTGATTGTTCCTGGGAGAGGCAGAACGGCAGCCTGCCTATGTAAACAAGGAAGATTGCGGTTCTGTGAGAGGGGAAAATGGGAATCCTGTGTTTCTGCTAAGCAGGAACACGGATCGCTGTCTTCCCCACTCAAAGCTCCCCCCACACAGTTAGCAAGCACTCCCAGGAAACACATTTAATTGATCGCCCCTGATGTTAACCCCTTCCCAGCCAGTGTCATTAGTACAGTGACAGTGCATATTTTCTTTAGCACTGATCATTGTATTAGTGCCACTGGTCCCCAAAAAAGTGTAAAAATTATCATCCGTGTTCCGATTTGTCCGCCGCAATGTTGCAGTTCCACTATAAGTCACAGATCTCTGCTATTGTTAGTAAAAAGAAAATAAATAAAAATTTCATAAAAATATTCCATAGTTTGTAGGCACTATACATTTTGGGCAAACCAATCAATATATGCTTATTGGGATTTTCTTTTACCAACATGTAGCAGAATACATATTGGTCTAAATTGATGAAGAAATTATATTTTTTACATTTGTTTATTGGATATGTTTTATAGTAGAAAGTAAAAAATATTGTTTTTTTTTCTTATCAAATTTGTTTATAGCACAAAAAATAAAAACCGCAGAGGTGATCAAATACCACTAAAAGAAAGCTCTATTTGTAGGAATAACGGAAATCAATTTTATTTGCGGACAGCCTAGCACAACTGCGCAATTGCCAGTTAAAATAACGCAGTGCCATATCGCAAAAAATGGCCTGGTCATGAAGGGGGGTAAACCCACCGAAGCTAAAGTAGATTAAAGGCGTATAAACACATGGTTTTGACACGCGTGTGAATGAACCCTTCTTGAATAAGTAACACAAAATATGAATATTAGCTGAAAATGCTGAAACTTTAGGATCAGTATGACAGTCAGGTAAGTAATGTATTTACAAGGAGAAATAAATAGTGACAACTTACATAGAAAATCAGGAAAGGACACACCAATGATGTCCAACTCAGTAAAGTCTTTTTGGAATAAAAAAATTACAAAATGTGTTACTAGGAGCAAAGTGCAGTAACCCATAACAACCATTCAAAAATCATCTAGTTAGGGATCAGAGTGCAGTAAAATGATGCAGTGCTCTCTGTACAAATAATAATGTTATAATAATAAAAAAGCACATGCAATACCTTTACCTTTCTGGTACATCTTTCCTATCATCATACAATATATATCAGCAAGATGTTAATCTTTGTAAAAACATGAATATGAAATGTCATCAAATGTAAACAATGGTTTCTAAGGCAATTTCATATTTCTGTACAAAATGTTATGCCATTATAATGCTAATAATATGCATGTTTCTAGTATACATTCTGCTATTGGATGCTATTGGCAAACATGAGACTTGATTCAAAACCAAAGGTTATCCTTATGTACTCAAAGGTTATCCTTATTTATTCTATGTCTTAAGGCTAATTTAAGCCCTATGCTGTAATGGCAGACCCCTGCAAAGCTTGAATATCTATGATGTATATTTTCTTTTGTGTGCGTAAAATTGTAGCAGATTATTCGCTTTTTTCTGTGTTGAAGCTGACCACCAATGTCCACTTCGCCCTGCCACATATGAGCAAAATCACCTTTTATTAAAAAAAAAAAAGAAAACTGTTAAAGACTTTTAGTTCCCATGATGAGATCTTTGAAAATATTTTATATATGATACAGTATATTAATAATACGTCCAGTGCTTTTTTCTGTAAGATGTATGGTTCAAAAATGTGTCATGAGATAAGACCAGGAAATAAACAACCCTTTTCTAAATGTAAAAAAGGGCAGATATTTATTATTTCTTCTATCTCTTTTGCTGGTACAATTTTGGTCTATGTATCCTGTTGTTTATTTTTAAATGGTTAGTTCACCTTTACCAAAAAAACTGCCTATGCAGGTAAGGATCATCTGTAGATAAAAATAAACTGTGTAGCGTTACCCAAAGGTCGATAATGCCCTTGCTATGGGTATGGGGCATACTGTACCTCCCAAAGCCTGATTGAAAACTCCCAGAGATGACATCATTCCATCCAGCCTTTTTGACTTGCTAAAATACTCCTAGATGAATAAAACCCTTTTGCATTTATTCTCCCTCCCCTGTTATAGTAGCTCTGATCTCAGCAATGCAAGGAAAGAGTTGATAGTGGACCATACATGTGCAGGGGCTTGCTCCTGTGATGTGAACAAGAGCAGTAACAGCCTTGAGTGTCTAAGCAATGTTGTATCAGTGCCCCCAGGATCTGCCTAAACACAGGCTGTGTAGACGATTTTTATAAAACATCCTATTACCTATTAGTGGCCCTTCAAATAACAGCTGTATCAAATACCACAAGGCATTTAAAATTAGAAACATACTGCATTTCCTCAACACTTTATATTCCTGATATGTGCCTGCTGTACCATGTACTTGTGTGAGAAAGTATCTTGTTCCCTTTGTATTGCTTTCTTTATGTGAAATCCCTGGAGTTTCTGCTAGTCTCCTTGCTTTCCTACTAAAAACTGACCACACTAAGCAGGAGAGCACATCGTGGTCAGTTCTATAGCTATGCTGGGAACTCAGTGTGCTCTCCTCCAATGGTCAGACTTGTCCTGACACGACCCCGCTGCCCAGCCATTTACTTGAAAGCTCAGTGTGCTGCTGCTTCTCCTCCCCCAGCTCTTAAGCAGCTGGGAACAGAGGTAATGTGATCACTTATAAAAATAGGAAATTAAGTATTTATTATATATACAAAAATGTTTAAATGTTTTTTCCTTTCATTTCTATTTTAAACTGAATGGGTTGTTTCACAAGGTGATTGTTTACAATCACCTTAATATAAATATAGACAGTGCTCCTATCACTTTAAATGTCACAAACATTGACATGCAGTGAGTTTTAGCTGCTCTTCTGCAGCACCTCTCTTGTTTTCCAAGTGGTGGGAGAAGATTTGGAGGAAAGCTCTGTATTTGAACTGGAATCTGAGGGAGGGGGAGGAGAGCTTTGTACTTGGGTAGGGGGGGGGGGCGGACTTGGATGTGCAGATCATCCCTCAACACTGTACTCTGCACATAGTGGACCCCTTAACTCTGCACATGGTGGACCCCTCAACTCTGCATACAGTGGACCCCTCAACTCTGCACATGGTGGACCACTCAACTCTGCACATGGTGGACCCCCCAACTCTGCACATAGTGCACCCCTCAATCCTGCACTCTGCACATAGTGCACCCCTTAACCTTGCACTCTGCACATAGTGCACCCCTGAACCCTGCACAAAGTGCACCTCTGAACCCTCGATATAGCGCATCCCTGAACCCTGCACTCTGCACATTGCGCACCCCTGGGCCCTGCACTCTGTACATAGCACATAGCACACCCCTCAAGCCTGCACTTTGCACATAGTGCACCCCTGAACATGCACTCTGCTCATTGCACATACCTGGACCCTGCACTCAGCACATAGCGCACTCCTCAACTATGCACATAGTGCACCCTTCAACCTTGCACTCTGCACATAGCACAACCCTCAATCCTGAACCCTGAACATAGTGCACCTCTCAACCCTGCACATAGTGCACCCCTGAACATGCACTCAGCACATTGTGCACCCTGTAAAATATGCACTGTTACTGTAATAATGACATTGGCAGGGAAGGGGTTAACACAGTGGGTGATCAAGGGGTTAAATGTAAGCCTATGGGAGTGCTTATAACTGGGGGGGGTGGTCTTTTGAAATGATCAAAGAGACCTGTGATCCTACTGTATATAGAAGGCTCACAGGAGCTCTGTGAGCTTTCCAGAGAGAAGAATGGTCAGCTGTGTTTACAACAGCTGCCAGTTCTCTCTCAGTGGGGAGCAATCGCAGGTGGCCGGCGGCAATCCGTGCATCAGACTCCCCGCTGCCGAGTGGCAGCAGGCACCTGACCGACGTAGGGCTATGTCGGTTCGCGCAGGAGGGCCAGCCTGCTGCAGTATATCTGCCGCGGGCGGACCAGAAGAAGTTAAAGACGGTCCTTAGGCTCCTCCAAGGCAAAGCAATTCCTTATGACTCCTAAGTTTTTAACCACTTCCTGTAAGGCACATGTACATATATGGCTAGCTGGGAGCTTTGCCGATGCGGATGGACATCTGTCCTTCACAACCAGTGGCTTGTCTACTGCTCCTAGAGTGCTCGCCCACAAGCCCAGTGATCGCTGTGTCCCTTGGCACACTATTAGGACTAGTGTGGACATTTATCAGGATGTGTTTTATTTAGCTTTTTATTATGGCTCCTGTTGTCGGTTTGCTTGCAATACGCTCATTGGGCCGTGAACGGGCAAACCAACATTGAGGAGAGACTACTGGCAGTAAAAAACCTTCCCTTAGATGTGTAGACGCATTCACTCTACATAGACATCTCTGCCGGCGAGCACCCTATGCGCTATGTGCGGGTCTGTTTGCCAGTAGAGATCTATGTGTATTGCGGTACGGAGTCAATATTGTTTTGATATCTATCTGCCTTTATGATGGGATACATGCTTATGTCTTTCTGCTGTGCCTGATCACCATAGTGGAAACAGCATGGCTTTTCCCTTGCAGATAGCCTTACGTCTATGGAAACGGTAATATAATTCAATTAGGCATTGTTCTCTGAGCTTTGCTGAATGGGATTCACGCCAGTAGTAGTGGCAGGAATACATACACAAGTTTTTTTCAGAACAGCGTTCACGGTTCTACATGCTGGTTTCATTGTGTAGTGTTAGGCTCGAATTCCACTACACGCGGGTTTCATTGTTATCTACAGTGTTCAGATTTCCACATATCAATGGCAGGAAGCCGTGCACGCTGTTCTGCTCATTCACGATCATGTACTCCCCATTTTCCTTTGTATTTTTAAATATATACAAGTGTGTCATTGGCTGATTCTATGCGAGTAACTTGTGTCATGTGACAGTACATTTGGAACTAATTGGCTGATGTTATATAGCCATCACTTCCAGCTGTTGTCCCTTTGTTGTCCCATAAATAAATGGAGCTCAATGCTTTAGGCAGGACATTCCATTGAGCATCCAAAGTGATAGCTGCCTTTGTGTCTGTATTATTGGTTACTGCTGAGCGCGCACAATTACTTTATACAAAAGAGCTGAGAACTGTGCTTTTTAGCACAATGGGATTGATTGCGCTTGACGCTTATTAATATCCAAAAGTGCAATTATTAGCGCAACAGAGTTATTTGTGCATCAAGTATACATTAATTTCCAAGACAGATGGCAAGCCTAGGTAATTTAAGGAGCCAACGGAATTTCCTTTACAGCTGACCGAGAGGAAAGACTAATTTGGGTCCAATACAATAAAAAGGCTGGCCATTTGGTAAGACAAACTTTATTTCAGCTTTTGAAATTTTTTGTTGCCTTGAGACCAGGATTTGTTTTCTCTGTCCGCTGCGTAAGGTAAACTTAGCTCAGTAAAATAACTTTCTTTTTGCTTCTCCTCTTTTTGTATAGGTACGCGGTTTATTTTGTGTTTTTAATATTTGTAATTTGGGGTGGGTGTATTGATTGGGGGAAAAACCTATACTGTTGTCCTCTGTAGGTTTCCAGTCACTATAGCCCAAAGGGGTTTTTTTTTGTTTGTACGGGGCTGCAGTATATGTTTTTGTCAGTGTTTTACTGTAGAGTGGGTTTTGTATGGAGACACTCTGTCTGGTCAGCAGCCCTACAGACAAAAGGGGCAATCTTAATTACAATGCCTAACATTTGTCTTTGAAGGCACCAAGCTGACGCTTTCGTCTATTGAGAGACCCGGAACAGTCTTGTACAGTAGGTACAAATCAGGCACGTCTCCTCATAACACCATAAAATATATTAAGTACATATTTTTCCTGTAACTATATTTTCCTGGGCATGGTGATTTCTTACATTCCCATGGAGCAATGTTAGTTTCCTAATAATAGAATATCAGTCCGTGTAGATTTTGGTGGTATAATAGTATACCGGGCAGAACTATTCTATTGTTAGACTGAGATTCATCCCTGAGTGGAAATTGTTCCATTTTTGGGTTAAAAATCAATGTGTACAGAAAAATTGATCCATTTTGTTTTTTGCACTGAAATTTAGTTTTGGTACAGATATCCTGGTTTTGTGCTGAATTTCGGTTCTAAGTGACGTTATTCCGCTTTTGGACTGAATTTCTGTATTCAGTGAAGATATCTTATTGTCTACACTGAATTTCAATTCCGGCTGACCATCATTTTTTGTTTTTACTGGTTTTCAGTGCCACCAGTTTGTTTTTTCACTGAAACCCACATGGCTATTGTGTTTGTCCTGCCACTATTTTGCTTTGTAGTAATATTTGTTTGCAGCAGTTTTTGGCAGGAAATCAAGTTTTCAGTAGAACTGATTCATTTTTGGCTGAATTTCAGTGATTAGCAAAACCTAGAGTATCTGTTTTTGATTTTATTTTTTGTTTGTTGGGTGTAGTTATCTTTGTTTTTGTATATCGTTTTCAGTTTTTTGTTTGCTTTATTTGTTTTGTATAACTCATTTTTTTTTTTTGGTGGTGGAATTCAGTGTTGAGTGTAACTAATCCGTTTTTGCACCAGATTCAGTTTTTCAGGTAGAATCATTTTAGCCAAACAGCTTCGCAGTACATGAGGTCTGGGTTTGGGGCTCAGGCCATGAGACCCCTTAAAGAGTGGCACAAATGGTCCAAGGGAACAGATTGGCACATTCCCTTTGAAGGTACCTTTGATACCTGGAGATAGGAGAAACTTCTCACGAGTTTAGAACCAGGCTCCAGGCAACAAAGACATTGGATATAGCGCAACTGTGGCTTCAAAGGTCTATAATGGTAAATCGTCAAGGTGTACAGAAGGCGGTTTTAATCTGGAAGAACCGCATTATATATACTTGGCCCGAGGGGATAGCCGAGTCTGGTAATCCAGTAAGGGATGCAGAAGGAGCTCTCTCTGGACTAACTCTGCCAAGAGAAGCCGAATCAGCTAATACTGTAACTACCACTGTCTCTCCTCACGCTCCTATTATCGATAATCCTACTATAGCTACTCCTCTTTCTCCAGCTTCTTCATCTAATAGCACAAACATTGATTCTACTAATAATTCATCTCCTTACACTGTCTCTCTCCCTCAATGAATAGTCAGCTAAAGCAAGAAAGGCGTCAGTTTATGGAGCAACTGAAAGACCTAAAAATGGAAGTGGCTTAATTTACGCAAGGATACCACACTGGAGTGCACCACTCTTTTGTTAATTAACGCTTAGAAGGTTAAATGTAACCTTAAAGACTCCCATGGTTCATCACATTAGGATTCCACGGTAGTTGGAACCCAGGTTTGGCCATCACTACTAATCTCAGGACACTCTGCTCTTTCTTTGGAGGAGTAAGAATGCTGACTGCAGCAACCTTGCATTTATTCATTTGGAGCATATTGGATGATGTGTATCTCTTGAAGGCTAAACCTGTATCCTTATTCAGGAATTTCTGCTTATGAAACATTGTTACAGTCACTTCAAGAATACCACTGGAAGTTTTTTCTCCCTTTCAGAAGCTATTGATGTTGTATGATGCATTTGAATTGTTTGACTGTTAATATCCTAATATAATGCATCATATTTAGGGTTGAGCGAACACGGACTGTATTATTCGTGTTCGTACCGAATAATTGGATTTTTGTTACCCGAACACAGACACGAACACTTTACTGTATATTCGGGTAAAAATCCGTGTTTGGTCGTTTTATTTCCGGGTTTTGCATGCTTTGGCGCGCTTTTCATGGCGGGCTTTCAACAGCCAATCAACAAGCGTTTAACTGGTGTGCCTAAGCCATCCCAGCCATGCCTACAAATGTATCAGTAGCTGTGATTGGCCGTCTGAGGCATGTGACCAAGTCTTTATAAGTTTGAGGCAGCGCCGCTGCGGCGTCATTCTGCTGTTTAGATCAGGGAGAGAGCACACATCAACGTGCTGGCTGCTGATTAGGGACAGACAGGAAAAAAAAAACATTTGTGTCTGGATAGAATTGAGGGACAGGTCGGAGTGTGTTAGGCAGGGCGAGTTGTAGGCATTTTAGGGAGAGAGTCTGCTGATTTTTTAGGGACAGTGCGTTCTACAAACTACAATCGACATTGCTGTGTGGGGTGGGGTTTGCAGTCACCCGATCTACGATCTTATCAATCCTGTTAGGGAGAGAGTCTGCTGATTTTTAGGGAAAGTGTGTTCTACAAACTACAATCGATATTGCTGTGTGGGGTGGGGTTTGCAGTCACTCGATCTACGATCTTATCAATCCTGTTAGGGAGAGAGTCTGCTGATTTTTAGGGAAAGTGTGTTCTACAAACTACAATCGATATTGCTGTGTGGGGTGGGGTTTGCAGTCCCGATCTACGATCTTATCAATCCTGTTAGGGAGAGAGTCTGCTGATTTTTAGGGAAAGTGTGTTCTACAAACTACAATCGATATTGCTGTGTGGGGTGGGTTTTGCAGTCCCGATCTACGATCTTATCAATCCTGTTAGGGACAGAGTCTGCTGATTTTTAGTGACAGTGTGTTCTACAAACTACAATCGATATTGCTGTGTGGTGTGGGATAGGAGATAGGCAGGTGTCAGTGGTCCACATCCATTTTGCTGTGTGTGGGCTGCAGTGAACACAATCTTTTTGGGGTGCAGTGAACGCAATCTTTTTGGGGTACAGTGAACACAATATTTTTGGGGTGCAGTGAACACAATCTTTTTGGGGTGAAGTGAACACAATCTTTTTGGGGTGCAGTGAACACAATCTTTTTGGGGTACAGTGAACACAATTTTTTTGGGGTGCAGTGAACACAATCTTTTTGGGGTACAGTGAACACAATCTTTTTGGGGTGCAGTGAACACAATCTTTTTTGCCCACTGAGGAGGAAGGAGAAAAGTATTTTTCTATCAGGCACTGTGTGCAGCCTTTTTCCTTCAGCTGTGCTGTGCTGAGTGACTGATCATACACTGCTGTGTTCAGTTCACATGTGCTAATATTGAGTGGTTTCAAAAATCATACACTTTTTTTCTATTCCACTATTCAATATACAGCCTTGGGTTAAAAAAAATTAAATTGTGGCCTGCAGCAGAGCTGAATGATATTTGGGGTTTTTGGGGTTCATCTCATACTTCTGAAGATTTGAGGGTGCTGTCTGTTCCATACTCCTCCTACTCCTCATCCAGCCTTTTAGGGGTACAAACAATAGTAATTGGGGCCTAGTGTGGTTGTGTACGTGTGATATACATACACTTTTTTTGATCATATTTTCTATTCCGTTATTTAATCAAAAACCTTTGGGGATCAGTTAAATTGGGGGATAGTCTGTGTCGGTACGTGTGAGATCCACCTTTCCAAGTTTTTGGGGTTCATCTCATACTTCTGAAGATTTGAGGGTGCTGCCTGTTCCATACTCCTCCTACTCCTCATCCAGCCTTTTAGGGGTACAAACAATAGTAATTGGGGCCTAGTGTGGTTGTGTACGTGTGATATACATACACTTTTTTTGATCATATTTTCTATTCCGCTATTTAATCAAAAACCTTTGGGGATCAGTTAAATTGGGGGATAGTCTGTGTCGGTACGTGTGAGATCCACCTTTCCAAGTTTTTGGGGTTCATCTCATACTTCTGAAGATTTGAGGGTGCTGCCTGTTCCATACTCCTCCTACTCCTCATCCAGCCTTTTAGGGGTACAAACAATAGTAATTGGGGCCTAGTGTGGTTGTGTACGTGTGATATACATACACTTTTTTTTGATCATATTTTCTATTCCGCTATTTAATCAAAAACCTTTGGGGATCAGTTAAATTGGGGGATAGTCTGTGTCTGTACGTGTGAGATCCACCTTTCCAAGTTTTTGGGGTTCATCTCATACTTCTGAAGATTTGAGGGTGCTGCCTGTTCCATACTCCTCCTACTCCTCATCCAGCCTTTTAGGGGTACAAACAATAGTAATTGGGGCCTAGTGTGGTTGTGTACATGTGATATACATACACTTTTTTTGATCATATTTTCTATTCCGCTATTTAATCAAAAACCTTTGGGGATCAGTTAAATTGGGGGATAGTCTGTGTCGGTACGTGTGAGATCCACCTTTCCAAGTTTTTGGGGTTCATCTCATACTTCTGAAGATTTGAGGGTGCTGCCTGTTCCATACTCCTCCTACTCCTCATCCTGCCTTTAGGGGTACAAACAATAGTAATTGGGGCCTAGTGTGCTTCTGTACGTGTGAGATACATACACTTTTTTTGATCATATTTCCTATTCCGCTATTCAATAAAAACCTTTGGGGATCAATTAAATTGCGGGATAGTCTGTGTCGGTACGTGTGAGATCCACCTTTCCAAGTTTTTGGGGTTCATCTCATACTTCTGAAGCTTTGAGGGTGCTGCCTGTTCTATACTCCTCCTCCTCCTCATCCATCCTTTTAGGTGTACAAACAATAGTAATTGGGGCCTAGTGTGCTTCTGTACGTGTGAAAAACATACACTTTTTTTGATCATATTTCCTATTCCGCTATTCAATAAAAACCTTTGGGGATCAATTAAATTGCGGGATAGTCTGTGTCGGTACGTGTGAGATCCACCTTTCCAAGTTTTTGGGGTTCATCTCATACTTCTGAAGATTTGAGGGTGCTGCCTGTTCCATACTCCTCCAACTCCTCATCCTGCCTTAAGGGGTACAAACAATAGTAATTGGGGCCTAGTGTGCTTCTGTACGTGTGAGATACATACACTTTTTTTGATCATATTTCCTATTCCGCTATTCAATAAAAACCTTTGGGGATCAATTAAATTGCGGGATAGTCTGTGTCGGTACGTGTGAGATCCACCTTTCCAAGTTTTTGGGGTTCATCTCATACTTCTGAAGATTTGAGGGTGCTGCCTGTTTCATACTCCTCCTACTCCTCATCCTGCCTTTAGGGGTACAAACAATAGTAATTGGGGCCTAGTGTGCTTCTGTACGTGTGAGATACATGCACTTTTTTTGATCATATTTCCTATTCCGCTATTCAATAAAAACCTTTGGGGATCAATTAAATTGCGGGATAGTCTGTGTCGGTACGTGTGAGATCCACCTTTCCAAGTTTTTGGGGTTCATCTCATACTTCTGAAGATTTGAGGGTGCTGCCTGTTCCATACTCCTCCAACTCCTCATCCTGCCTTTAGGGGTACAAACAATAGTAATTGGGGCCTAGTGTGCTTCTGTACGTGTGAGATACATACACTTTTTTTGATCATATTTCCTATTCCGCTATTCAATAAAAACCTTTGGGGATCAATTAAATTGCGGGATAGTCTGTGTTGGTATGTGTGAGATCCGTCTTTCCAAGTTTTTGGGGTTCATCTCATACTTCTGAAGATTTGAGGGTGCTGCCTGTTCCATACTCCTCCTACTCCTCATCCTGCCTTTAGGGGTACAAACAATAGTAATTGGGGCCTAGTGTGCTTCTGTACGTGTGAGATACATGCACTTTTTTTGATCATATTTCCTATTCCGCTATTCAATAAAATCCTTTGGGGATCAATTAAATTGCGGGATAGTCTGTGTCGGTACGTGTGAGATACACCTTTCCAATTTTTTTGGGCGCATCTCATACTGCCGAGGATTTGAGGGTGCTTCAGTCTGCCTCCTGCCTGTTTCCGAACTCCTCCTACTCCTCATCCTGCCTTTAGGGTAGAAAAAATTGTAATCGGCGGGGCCTAGTCTGTGTTTGTACGTGTGAGATACACTGTATTTTCAAAATTTTTCCTATTCCGCTATTCAATATACACCCTCTTTGAGTGTAAAAAATTAAATTGCGGGATAGTCTGTATCGGTACATGTGAGATACACCTTTTTAAATTTGTTTGGCGCATCTCCTTCTACCGCCGAGGATTGCAGGGCGCTTCAGTTTGCCTCCTGTTCCCAACTCCTCCTACTCCTCTTCCTCATCCTGCCTTTAGGGTACAAAAAATTGTAATAGGCGGGGCCTAGTCTGTGTTTGTACGTGTGAGATACACCGTATTATAAAATTTTTCCTATTCCGCTATTCAATATACACCCTTTTGGAGTGTAAAAAATTAAATTACGGCATAGTCTGTATCGGTACGTGTGAGATACACCTTTTAAATTGGTTTGGCGCATCTCCTTCCCCCGCCAAGGATTGCAGGGCGCTTCAGTTTGCCTCCTATTCCCAACTCCTCCTACTCCTCTTCCTCATCCTCCCTTTAGGGTACAAAAAAATTTGTAGTGTTTGTACGTGTGAGATACACCGTTTTTTATCCTATTCCGCTATTCAATATACACCCTTTTGGGGTAAAAAACATTAAATTGCGGCATAGTTTGCATATTTGACTGTGAGATACACCCGTGCGATACTGTTGTTGTTTTGTTCCGCTATTCAATAAACACCTTTTTAGGGCAAGATCTTAAATTACAGAGATATGAGGAGACCGTCAAATAGGGGCCATGGCCTGGGTCGTGGTGCTGCTGGTAGAGCTCCTGTTGCAAGGAGAGGACGTGGTCGATCTGTGCCAGCTACACGCACAAGTGAAACACCTTCCTCAAGTGTGAGTAGGCGACAGAACCTGCATCAGTATTTGGTAGGGCATCATACGCCTCTAGAAGTGATGAGGCCAGAACAAGTGGAGGCGATAGTAGATTGGTTTGCTGCTGACAGTGCCTCCAGTTCCTTCACATTGTCTTCCACCCAGTCTACTGCAGAAAGGTCAGAGTTGGCACCTGCAGCCGATGTCCAACCGTCTTTCACCTCACCCCCTTGCAAATCAGGCAAGCAGTCTGAGCCCCAAGCCATACAGCAGTCTCTTCTTCTTTTTGAGGACTCTGTCAGCAGGGTTTCCCAGGGCCATCCACCTAGCCCTGCCCCAGAAGTGGAAGAGATTGAGTGCAGCGATGCCCAACCACTTATTTCTCAAGATGAGTACATGCAAGGACCATCGCAGCACGTCTCCGATGATGACGAAACGCAGGTGCCCACTGCTGCGGCGTTCAGCATTGTGGAGACCAACAAGGAGGGCAGGGGTGAAGACTGGGTGGAAGATGATGTGGAGGACGATGAGGTCCTCGACCCCACATGGAATGAATGTCATGCAGGTGACCTGAGTAGTTTGGAGGAAGAGGCGGTGGTCGCACAGAGCCACCAGCACAGCAGAAGAGGGAGCAGGGTGCAGAAGCGGAGCGGCTGTGCCCTAGACACTACGCCTGCTACTGCCCAACGCAGCAAGGGAACGAGCGCACCAAAGTCAGCTCATAGGAGTTCTCTAGCGTGGAAGTTCTTTAGAAAATGTACTGATGACAGGACACGAGTGGTTTGCACCCTGTGCAATCAGAGCCTGAAGCGAGGCATAAACCTTCTCAACCTGAGCACAACCTGCATGATCAGGCATCTAAGTGCAAAGCACGAGCTGCAGTGGAGTAGACACCTTCAAAACCAAGAAACATCTCTGGCTCATCCTGCTTCCTCTTCTGCTGCAGTCTCGGCCGCTCCAGCCACATCTGTAGTGATACCGGCACCTGCCACCCCGCAAACAGAGGATCTGTCAGCAACACCACCACCTGGGTCACCAACCATCTCCACAATGTCCCGTGGAAGTGTTCAGCTTTCCATCTCCCAAACACTTGAGAGGAAGAGGAAGTACCCCCCTACCCACCCGCGATCCCTGGCCCTGAATGCCAGCATTTCAAAATTCTTGGCCTTTGAAATGCTGTCATTCCGTCTGGTGGAGACGCACAGTTTTAAAAGCCTTATGTCGGTGGCTGTCCCACAGTATGTCGTGCCCAGCCGCCACTACTTTTCCAGGCAAGCCATCCCTTCCCTGCACAACCAAGTGGGGGAAAAAATCAGGTGTGCACTGCGCAACGCCATCTGTGCCAAGGTCCACCTAACTACCGATACGTGGACCAGTAAGCACGGTCAGGGGCGTTATATCTCCCTAACGGCACACTGGGTAAATGCAGTGGCGGATGGGCCTGAGGCGGATAGCAATTTGGCGCATGTCCTTCCACCACCGAGGATTGCAGGGCGCTTCAGTTTTCCTCCTGTTCCTAACTCCTCCTACTCCGCTTCCTCATCCTCTACCGTCTCCTCATCCGGACAGCGTAACACCTTCACCACCAACTTCAGCACAGCCAGGGGTAAACAACAGCAGGCAGTTTTAAAATTTGCCTGTTTGGGGGACAAACCACACACCGTGCAGGAGTTGTGGAGGAGCATGGAACAGCAGACAAATGAGTGGTTGCTGCCAGCGAGCCTCAAGCCCGGCCTGGTGGTGTGCGATAATGGGCGAAATCTCATAGCAGCTCTGGGCCTAGCCGGTTTGACGCACATCCCTTGCCTGGCGCATGTGCTGAATTTGGTGGTGCAGAGGTTCCTTAAAAACTACCCCGATATGTCAGAGCTGCTGCAGAAAGTCCGGCATGTCTGTGCGCACTTTCGGCGTTCTCACCCTGCTGCTGCTCTCCTGTCAGCGCTGCAGCGTAACTTCGGCCTTCCCGCTCACCGCCTCATATGTGACGTGCCCACAAGGTGGAACTCCACCTTGCACATGCTGCAAAGACTGTGCGAGCAGCAGCAGGCCATAGTGGAGTCTCAGCTGCAGCACGCATGCGTGAGTCGCTCTGCGGAACAGCACCACTTCACCACCAATAACTGGGCCTCCATGCGAGACCTGTGTGCCTTGTTGCGCTGTTTTGAGTACTCCACCAACATGGCCAGTGCCGATGACGCTGTTCTCAGCTTAACTATCCCACTTCTATGCCTCCTTGAAAAAACAATTCGGGCGATGATGGAAGAGGATGTGGCACAGGATGAGGAGGCGGAGGAGGAGGAGGATGAAGAGGTAACATTTTCAAGGCTTTCAGGGCAGTCATTCGCAAGGGGCTCCGAGGGTGGGTTCCTGCACACACAAACGCCAGGGACACAATTGTCCAGCAGGGGCACAGTTCTGGAGGATGAGGAGGATGAGGAGGAGGAGGAGCTGGAGGAGGAGATGGAACCATGTTCACAGCAGGGTGGCACCCAGGCCAGCTCATGGCCATCACTGGTGCGTGGCTGGGGGGATACAGAGGACACGGACGATACATCTCCCACATAGGACAGCCTTTCGTTGCCTCTGGACAGCCTGGCACACATGAGCGATTACATGCTGCAGTGTCTCCACAACGACCGCCGAGTTGTCCACATTCTAACTTGTGCTGATTACTGGGTGGCCACGCTGCTGGATCCCCGTTACAAGGACAACGTACCGTCCTTAATTCACTCACTGGAGCGCGATCGCAAGATGCGCGAGTACAAGCGCACGCTGGTAGACGCCATGCTGCTGGCATTCCCACCTGACAGCGGGGCCACAGTGGAAGCACAAGGCAGAGGAGGAGGAGGTGGAGGAAGAGGTCGCCAATGCAACCAGGGCACCGACAGCACCTCAGAAGGCAGGGTTAGCATGGCCGAAATGTGGAAAAGCTTTTTCAGCACGCCACAACAAGCAGCAGTACCAGCAGCTCATATGGAACGTCTTAGCAGGAGGCAGCATTTTACCAACATGGTGGAGCAGTATGTGTGCACACGCCTACATGTAGTGAATGACGGGTCTGCCCCCTTCACCTTCTGGGTCTCCAAATTGGGCACATGGCCTGAGCTTGCCCTTTACGCCTTGGAGGTGCTGGCGTGCCCTGCAGCCAGTGTATTATCTGAACGGGTATTTAGCAAGGCTGGGGGCGTTATAACAGACAAGCGCAGCCGCCTGTCCAGAGACAATGTGGACAAGCTTACGTTCATTAAAATGAACCAGGCATGGATCCCACGGGACTTTTCCGTACCTTGTGCAGAATAGCGATGGATACCGACCTTACCCACCCATTGTTCCATTTTTGCTCTTCCTCACTCTTTTGGGGTGTACCCTCATTTAAAATTTGTGAAAAGAAGCAGTGTTGGCTACCTCGTCCTCCTCAGGGCCAGATTAACGTAGGGGCTATTGGAGCTGCAGCTCCAGGCCCCTACCTTTTATATTGGCCCGGGTTGGCCATATTTACTGTTACCGCTCTTCTGTCACTTGTAAACACAGAAGTCTGGCTTCTATGCTCGCTTCCCCAGGCAGCTCCCTCAGAACCTCCCCACACAGCACGAAGGCCGGACAAGGAGGGACAGTTGCCGATGCATGGATGTGTGTATGGGCTTCAGAGACTGCATCCCATGTTGAATTAGGCATGCATGGCTGCACCCTTCCTCCTCTGGGTGCATGCCAAGGCACGGCCCTTAAGGCCCTTCAAAATCCTCAGCACCAAGCCCATGATGCTCTTAATCCGGCCCTGGTTCTCCTCCACCGCCGCTTCCACCTACACCGCCCATAGGTGTGCGCAGCCTATTGCATTAGGGTGTGCACCCCAAAGTTTAAATACACATGCATGTGTTTGCCTACATGTACATGGCCCCGATACATTACTCTCCCTGCTGGCAAAGTGAAATAGAGCAGAGCAGGTCCGAGGGAGATCTTTCCCATCTCCTCACTGGCAAACAGAGCGATAATGCTAATGTGCCCTAGGTGATTAGGGTGTGCCCAGGCACATCCGGCACACCCTGTGCGCATGCCTATGACACCGCCACATCCATCACCACCTCAACCTCCCTCCTACTCCATATGGGCCTCGTCCTTCAGAGATGAAGAACATTGTTTTATTTTTCTGTTTTTCTTTTTTGTTGTTTTAAGTTATTTCCCTATCCACATTTGTTTGCAGAGCACTTGCCATGCTCTTAAATACGTTTTGCTGCCATTTGCAGCACTCTAGCCCTTTCCTTTGGTGTTTTAGAGCCATTTTAGTGCCTGAAAGTTCAGGTCCCCATTGACTTCAAAGGGGTTCGGTGTCCGGGAAAAATTCGGCAAAAGTCCGGGACACGGACCCGGACTTTTTTTTAAAGTTCGGCCGAACCCGCCGAACACAGACATCCAGGTGTCCGCTCAACTCTAATCATATTGTCTCCACTGTATAAGCTATATCAAGGTCAAGCTTCCATGTTTATCAGCTGTTGAATATACACTTCCCCCACATTGCTGAGAATTTTCTCAGAGTGAACCGGGATTGAATTGGTTTCTGTAGTGTATCCTCTTTCTGTGGCGGCTTGCGATCTGCATGCCGGTATCGCATTAGCCTGCTACATGGGCCATGGTGGTTTGATTCTGTGGTTTGTGGATACCTTTACTGTCGGCCCGTGTATGCAAGCTCATCTGATACGGCTACTCAGCTCTCTTTCAGCCTGGGCATCTTTTCCTCTGTAATCGGAGATTCTCAGTCTGCCGATCTCTGGATGCACCTAGTCGCTGTTTTTGACTTGTTACATGGGCCTTGGTGCTTTGACTGTCGGCCCGTTTGTGTGGACTCCCTCAATATTGTCACTTAGCTCTCTACTCAGTCTGGGCGGCTTCTCCTGTATAACCGGCGATCTTTGGTCTGCCGATTCCTGGATATGCCCAGCCGCGGCCTGAGTAGTGTTAAGCTCCACTATACCAGTATATACTGATATATTGTCATTTTGTATTGATACATTCCATGACCAGTAGATGTTGACACATTGTTATCTGTATTGATAAATTAATTCTTCCACTGTTGCTCTAAAGGTGTGTCGCAGTGGCATGAGTGGTGTGCATGTATTGTTTTTAATGACTTTGAAGTCCACTTCATGGTGACAAGGTGGAAGGTTTCTTTGTTTGCATTACCTTGTTTTTTTTGTCATTTGATTATTGAATAAACACATTATATTTTTATACAGTACTGAGTCGGTTATTTTTGGAAATTTAGCATATTTATACTCCGGTTACTCAGATATGGTGCTTTGGGGCAACGTTCTTCTTTTGTTGTCTCTGTTTTCTCTATAAGCCTTTTCTTTTTTTTTTTCTTTTTTTCGCAGTGGCATGAGTGGTGTGCATGTATTGTTTTTAATGACTTTGAAGTCCACTTCATGGTGACAAGGTGGAAGGTTTCTTTGTTTGCATTACCTTGTTTTTTTTGTCATTTGATTATTGAATAAACACATTATATTTTTATACAGTACTGAGTCGGTTATTTTTGGAAATTTAGCATATTTATACTCCGGTTACTCAGATATGGTGCTTTGGGGCAACGTTCTTCTTTTGTTGTCTCTGTTTTCTCTATAAGCCTTTTCTTGCCATATGAGTACCACTCTTTTGCACATATTGCAAATATCTGAGTGAGTGGGTGTTTGATAGGATTTCTTTCAATTTATATTATTATTTAGCTTTCCTTCCCTGGTTGTTTTTAATACTGTAACTACCACTGTCTCTCCTCAATCTCCTATTATGGATGATTCCACTATCGCCACTTCTCTTTCTCCAGCTTCTTCATCTAACAGCACAAACATTGATTCTACTAATAATTCATCTCCTCACACTGTCTCTCTCCCTCAATGAATAGTCAGCTAAAGTAAGAAAGGCATCAGTTTATGGAGCAACTGAAAGACCTAAAAATGGAGGTGGCTTAATTTACGCAAAGATACCACACTGGGGTGCACCACTCTTTTGTATGTGGTTTTCCAGTTAATATTTTTTGGCATGAATTAAGATTTAGCCACTGCTATCAGAGATTTGGCCTTGGTATATGGGACTTTATGGAGGACCTTGATGAATTTTTGTGTTTTCAAGGATAAGCCTTTATGATTAGGTACATTTTTTATGGCAGGTGGAAAATAAATTCCAAATTCTTTTTGTAGTGTGTATAGTTTTAGCCCACCTAAAAGAGTGTTGCTGGGTAAAGCCTAAGCTATCAACTGAAACTATTTTGTTTTTACTTAGAATTGTCATTGACATGATAATGTCAAGGGAGGGGGATTGCTAGCAGTCCCACCCATAGGTGTAAAGAAAAAAAAGGAACCTGTTTGTCAACAATGTAAGTGTGGTTCAAGCAATGTTTGGGGTTTCTATTATGGTTTTTCTTTTTATATTTTTATTATTAGGTCAAATTGGCAACTTATTTAATTGATTAAACAGACTGCATGCTCCTTGCTTTTCCCGATTAAGGTAGAAGCAAGAAATAGAAGAGTGAAAGCAGCATTCAGTCTGGTTCAACATAACATTTAGAAGGATTTTTGCTTAAATAAATAAGTGTTTTTGAAACATGTTGCCAGTGACTAAAAAGACAGCTAAGGCTGGGAAACAACATACCGATTGGTACATGATTTAAGGGCTCTGAACAAGATCATTACAGTTCTGCAAGGAGAAGGTTACATTGCACATCTCGGGGTACCCAACATCTAACCACCCAGAGAGTAGAGACCTGAGAGCCAATCTCGGACTTGTCAATTACTGCGGAAACTGGGTCCCTAAAATATCATCCAAACTGGGCCCCCTTTACGAATTAACATCACAAACACCTTTCTGCTGGAAGATTGACTAAGTACGAAGTGGCTCTCCTAATACCTCCAAACCTGACTCTAAGACAATGCACCATTTTGAACCCAGCCTCTCTTCTTCCTGTTAGTTTCAAAATACTATTAGATGGGCACCTTAACCACCTCAATACTGGGCACTTTCTCCCCCTTCCTTCCCAGACCAATTTTCAGCTTTCAGTGCTCTCGCACTTTGAATGACAATTACTCAGTCATGCTACACTTTACCCAAATGATTTTTTTTATCATTTTGTTAACACAAATAAAGCTTTCTTTTTTTTTTGGTGGTATTTATTCACCACTGTTTTTTTTTTTTTTTTTGCGATATAAGCAAAAAATAGCGAATATTTTGAAAAAAAAAAAACAATATTTCCTACTTTCTGTTTCAAAAGAAATCCAATTAATATCAAATTTCATCAAAAATGTAGGCCAGAATGTATTCTGCTACATGTCTTTGGTTAAAAAAAATCCTGAGAAGTGTATGATAATAGGTTTGTTTGAAAGTTATAGAGTCTACAAGCTAGGCTATGTATCATTGAAAATTGATCAATCCTGATGTAGGGACTACCTATCTCATTTCTTGAGGCCCTAAAATGTCAGGACAGTACAAATACCCCCCAATAACCCATTTTTGTAAAGAGGACAGTCCAAGGTATTTCATACGAGCCAAAGTGAGTCTTTTGAAGTTGCAACCTTTTGCAAACTTTGGGTAATGAAGATTTTTTCCCCCACAAAATTGTCATATTAACAAGTTATTTCTTATACATGGCATAGATAAACTTGCAATTACACCCCAAAATATATTCTGCTACTCCTCCTGAGTATGGTGATGCCATATGTGTGAGACATTTCCACAGCCTGCCCACATACAAAGGCTCAACATCCAAGTAGCACCGTCAGGCGTTCTAAAGGCATAAATTACACATTTAATTTCCTGAGTACCTATCACATTTTTGAAGGCCATGGAGCACCAGGACTGTAGAATTACCCACAAAATTACCCCATTTTGGAAAGAAAATACCCCAATGTATATTCTACCAGGCATAATGAGTCTATTGAACATGTCATTTTTTTCCACAAGTTTTTGGGAAATGTGGAAAGAAAATGAAAACTTTCACTGGGACAGATGTGGCAGACGATCACAGACAGATGTGGCAGATGATGTGCGTAAGATGTGGCAGATGATGTGCGCCAGATGACCACGGACAGATGTGGCAGGGGATTACAAACAGGTGTTGCAGATGATCACTGGCAGATGTGGCAGATAATGTGTGCCAAATGATCACAAACAGGTGTGGCAGATGATTACAGACAGGTGTGGCAGATGATGTGCACTAGATGTGCGCCAGATTATCATGGACAGATGTGGCAAATTATCACGGACAGATGTGGCAGAATATCATGGACAGATGCGGCAAATTATCAGGGACAGATGCGCCAGATGATAATGGACAGATGCGCCAGATGATTACTGGCAGATGTGGCAGATGATGTGCGTTAGATGTGTGCCATATGATCACGGACAGATGTGGCAGATGATGTGCGCCAGATGATCACAGACAGATGTGGCGGATGATCACGGACAGTTCCGGCTGATGATCACGGACAGATGCGGCAGATGATCACTGGCAGATGTGGCAGATGATGTGGCAAATGATCACAGACAGATGTGGCAAATGATCACGGACGGATGTGGCAAATGATCATAGACCGATGTGGCAAATGCCACATCATGGACAGATGCGGCAAATGATCATGGACAGATGTGGCAAATGATCACAGCAGATGTTCACTGTAACAAATTATTTTACTGGGACAGATGTGTTACAGTTTTTTTCACTGTGTTGGGGACACTGTGTGTTGGGGACAAGCAGAGGAAAAGTCAATCGCCGTGAAAATGGCTCTATTGACATCACATGACGGCTGTGACTGGACACAGCTGTCATGTGATCAGGAGGGCCAATCACAGGGCCCTCCTGCCGAGTGGTGTTGCGCTGTGTCCTGGGGACACAAGCACACCAAGATTGCACAGCTGTATGTGCACGTGCAGCTGCGTGATCTCCCTCCTTCTGAATGACGTTCCTGAAATATCCACTCAGAAGGCGAAAGCTCCCACCCGGCCGTTTATATGCATTGGCTGGGTGGGAGGAGGTTAAAGACCACAACATACAGGGGTATACAGCAAACACACACACACTCATCATAGGTTGAACTGGTGTCTTTTCAACCTCACTAACTATGTAGCTATGTAACTTATATTCTTAGCTTAGTGCATTTTAGCGAGGGTAACAGTGAAAAGCATCCCAACCTATTGTTTAAAATGCATCTCCAACTAGCTAAGACGGCGAAAAGGACCAATTGCTGGGTTTGCTCTAAATCCCCACCGAGCCATTACACCCCAGCAATGGCAGCAGTTCATGCTATATACAATGTTCGTATTGGTATGAGGAAATATGAGAAACTTGCTAAGATGACCAGGAAACACTTGTCTATAGAGCTTAATGACACATTTCTAGAGGGTAATATCAGGTAAAGTTTTATTGTTAGCTCTGGCTCCTGCTCTTTGCTTTCTAATTCAGTATGGGTATCAGGACAACTATGTAGTCCACAGATGTGCTTCAACCTTAGTTTTGACAAAGGGAATAGATTTGTAGGATCTACCGCTTGTGAGAAAGGTATACTAGTCAATTTTACCAATGAAATCCCTGGTCTCTTTAATGACACCAATAGACCAAATTGTATCTGCTGGAAGGAAGGGTGTGATGTGTAGACTGAGGGAGCAATCCCCCAGTCTATTATGTTACTACTTAATGCCTGTGACGTCAGGGGAAATTCATCCTGTATGTTTTTGACAGGTCCTTATTATTTCAACATTACACCACACCACTAGTGCTTAGCCCAGCCTTTAGGTTCAGAGGCCCAGTCTCAAATGGGGACACTTGAACCACCTTCATCAGTCTCAGAGTCCTGTTCACAAGAACACACTGATGTCATGATACCTTCTTCGGCCAGCGAGTTTCATCTTAGAATTAACTTTAACACAAGTGGTCCTGACAAATTCAATCCCATGATATTTGCACAACATTGCACACTGTTTTTTTTATAGAGAACTTTTCATGCATTAAATTATCATATTATAAATAGAATTTTATAATATGTATTGATCAATGTCACTATTTGTGAAGATTAGTTATATTTCTATCTTTCTGTTGTGCAAGGGTAGAAGTTCCATTTACAAGACAGTGATTATCATACCACTTGTGATATATAACTTCTAGTTTCCTCCTATTAGTACAGACATGCTGGCAAGTTAATTGGCTAAGTAAGTCTTGGTGATTTTGTAAAAGGAAAATAATCACCTAAGGCGAGAGCTGATGAATCTCAGAATCTCAGTAAACATGTGAACTCTATAAATAAGGGACTGCAATATACAACTTACAAAAGCAGAAACAAAACATTTCAAGGAAATATTTTCTTTAATGTCCATTTAGAGCCCATTCACACTAGCGCGACTTGTGAGGTGACTTGTGTGCCCTCAAGTCGCCCCAAGTCGCTTGACATAACAAAAGCAATGTTAATCAATCAGTGCCATCTTAATTGGCACAACTGAAGTCGCTCCGACTTCAGAAAAGGGTCCTGTACTACTTTGAGGCGACTTGTGATCCGACTTGTCCCATATACTTCAATGGGAGTCGCCTCCTTATCTTAATTGAAGCGACTTGTGATCCGATTTGTGATCCGACTTTCCATAAAATTGGTCCTGAACAAGAAAAAAAGATAATTTTTCTTATAATTTTTAGTAGCACATGAATATGGCTTCTCTACACCTGGCTGTTTTTCTTGCAGGCATTTATCGGGCATTTTTGGAGGCAGGCATGACTTTTTTTGGATTTAGTGACTGGGGGGTCTAAAAAGTGTACCCGTGAAGTTTCAGCTCTGTAACATGTCCAGAACCCAAATAAAAATATAATTTTTCTTATAATTATTAATAAAGCAGTGTGGCGGCTTCTCTACACCTTGCATTTTTTCTTGCAGGCATTTATCGGGCATTTTTGGAGGCAGGCATGACTTTTTTTGGATTTAGTGTCTGGGGGGTCAAAAAGTGTACCTGTGAAGTTTCAGCTCTGTAGCATGTCCAGAACCCAAACAAAAATATAATTTTTCTTATAATTATTAATACAGCAGTGTGGCGGCTTCTCTACACCTTGCATTTTTTTTTGCTGGCATTTATAGGGCATTTTTTGGGCGTCTTTGGAGACAGGCATGTCTTTTTTGGATTTAGTGTCTGGGGGGTCTAAAAAGTGTACCTGTGAAGTTTCAGCTCCGTAGCTTGTCCAGAACCCAAAAAATATATAATTTTTCTTATAATTATTAATACAGCAGTGTGGCGGCTTCATTTTCAATGAAATATATTTGTTTAAAAAAAAAAATATATATATATATATATATATACATATTGGCACCCTGTGATATCATCAATAGTTGTATCTGCTGCCCTTGGCTTCGATTTTGGTTGGAGGGGCCAGCGGGATAAACATCACAGTAGTATGTCTCATATCTTTTTCAAATGTATTATATGAAATATAATACATTTATCCCCAGGATCTCTTTAGAAATACCTGCTCCTCTCTGCTGGCCACTGGGTGGTGCAGAAGAGATTTATAAATAACTGAAGATGCTGCAACTTCAAAGGGCTATATTGTGGAAATGCATGTGTGCAGGGAATTGAGAGTAATTGCTTTCAACACAGGAGAGGACTTGCTACAAGTGACACATTACATTAGATCAATAGACATACTGTACATAGCAGGCACTACGCAGATGACACATCTGTCCAGCTGCAGATCACTTAACAGTGATTGGTGTGTGTCGTTCAGTATAAGTGTCCCTCACTCACCCATGTTGCTACTTACTCCACTGGTATCTATGCGATTGTTCAGCTACTGAAAATGGAGCGGGGACATTTCAAAACCGGCAGTTCAACACCAAGCTTCCAAAAGACAGCAAAGGTGCATCCTGAGCCCCAGGCTTCACCTCTGCCTCCCCCCACCACTAGTTATTATTACTCACCTCTGTATTCTCTACCACACTAACACTGTTCACCTCTGCATCCCTTGCCACTCTCTTCCATCAGTGCTAACCTCTATGCCAATTCAACCCTCTTCCACATCATCCCTGCAAACTCTTTCCAGCACTGTCCACATCTGCAACCCTCTTCCAACACTGCTTATTTCTGCAGCCTTTGCCACCTTTTCAAACACTATTCACCTCTGCACCCCTACCAGCCTCTTCTAAAACTGTTCACCCCACAATTCTCTTCTAGCACTGCTCACCACAAAAAATTTTGAAGACTACAGGTTGAGGCTGGTGGGCAGGTGGGGGTGCAGCAGATGGAGAAAGTAATGGCCTGTCACGAGAGAAGCTCCATTGGTTTAAACAAGTACCAAATCAAGCTGATATGTAATGCACAAGTCTCACAAAGAAAACAAAAATCTTCCTTTACTTTCCCTGACAGATTGAAACCCTTCACTGGTGGGATCAACAGGTACTTGTGGGACTTTGCAAGGGGACTAAGAAAAAACTGTAGACACACACATATATATGTAAAGAAGAGCCACGCTAAATTGACATATTGGAAATAAATCAAACTATGAATAGTGAAAGTAATAGCGGTAAATTGTGCTAAAAATTAAATCATATAGATCAATACATATATGGCAATAAACAATAAGTAATATTGTCCATGAAAAACAGCAAATTATCTGTTAATATATAGTGTCCATAAAGAAACAGGAAAGTCCAATGTAGGGTGCCAAGTGCAGGAAAAGAATCCACCACCAATTGTATTTCTTCCACAATTAGTGCTGCATGCTGTGGGCACACTAAATGCTTACCAGATAAAGGTAAATACAGGCATCCAACATATAATGGGAACTCCAATGTGATCCTGTAGGTGGCGTGGTACCTGTCTCTAGATGGTCTATGCAAATCCATATTTGTTAATGGGAGGCCATCATTCTACTTTAAGGTGTTATATTAGGGCTTTTGCATGTGGGCTGGCTGACCCATTTAGCATCATTCCTTGCATTTTTTCTTACGCTTGGGAAGCCCAGGTGTAGGATACAGGATTGAGTTTACACTAGCATGGCCATATACACAAGTACAGCAGTGTACAGCCATTAATGCCAATGACAGGCTGTACACTGCATCTGTGCTGCCTGGACAGAGAATGCTGGAAATTACACTGAGCAACAACCCTTACATTTTTTTTAAATATTGTAAGAGTATACCAGGGTTTTGGAAAATAGTTTTTGAATTAATCTCCTTTACCACAGGAATTCTAACTACCCCAACACCTGCATTAGCACTGCTAAACTTGGAAATTGAATCGTTCCCCTGCCAATCCCGTACACTTGTGGCCCATATTTTGTTAGCGGCTAAACTGACAATTGCCAGAAACTGGAAGACGGAAAACTCCTTGAATATTTCAGATGCTATTAATAGTTGATCTCACGTGTGAATATGAGAAATGTATAGCAATTAGAAACAATAATTACACCAGGTTCAAGAAAGCTTGGCACTCATGATTGTCTAGATCTAATTCTTAAAGTGGATTTATATGTACCCCTTGATTTCTATACTCCAGCTTAGACTTAATTCTCCTATATGTTTGCTTCCCCCTTGTTGATTTGCTCTCCAGGTATCTCATTACATAGTGAGCAAAGTTCAGTCTTAATCTCTTCGGTTGACAGAACACCGCCACTGTATTCCTTCCTACAGTAAAAATTATGGATGTATGAACGCACCACTATTACTGTTACTGCTATGTATATGTACAGTTCTACCTTTTGTGTTTTTCTGTTATTTGAAAACTTTAATAAAAATCCTTTTGAAAAAAAAAAAATGTTTTAAATAACATCATAGAAATAAAAACATACAAATGTCAGATTCAAAAATAAATGCAAATCACATTTGTACTTTATATTTTAAGGTAAGAATTTCATGGGTTAAATGTTATGTGGGGTACTTACTATAAGAACAATCGTCTGATTTTCCTCATTGTTTTACAGCAAATCGGAAAATATGAATGAAAATATGTACGAAAATTCTTGTATGACAAAGGCTTTTTTTGTTGTTTTTTGTTTCTGATCATGCGCAGTCTTTCTTTTCTGATTGGAAATGTTTTAAAGGGGTCCCGCGCAATGGAAAAAATATATATAAAACAGAAGTGGAGTTGCTGCCTACCCAGAATGCTTCTCACCTAGGTGGGAAGTTTGAGATATGTTTGCAATGTGTATGGGTGGTGGCGCTACTCCAATTATAGATAGGTCTGTAGGGTTTTTATACTTATACAGTTATAGTCAAATATAAATAACATATATATATATATATATATATATATATATATATATATATATATATATATATATATATATATATAAATAGGTGCTGGTGTGCAACAATGTTAATTAATACATTAATTAAGGTGACATTAGTGAAGTAAAAAAGGATCTGCAAAGTGACTCAGTGCAGTCAATCAATAAGCCAATAAAAATTAATAAAAATCATTAAAAATTTATTGGACGATAAATTATTGTAAAAAGTGCCCTAGTGCCATGTGCAAAAATTAAAATAAATATCTGAAAAATTATACAGCAGTTTACATAGGTCAATAGTCCTTCTATTCAGTCCCAATAAGGTGCACTATATGAAGTTCTGTATGATGCTGCCAATCACGTTACACCTTAAAAAGGTGCTTTAGTGTAAAAATTAAAATAGTGCTAACAAATGATTCAATTGATGAGGCTCATATTGTGCCCAAATAAGCAGAAACAGGAGGTGTGTGAAATAGCGGTGTTGAACTTTACTCTTTCTTTGCTGTGCTCAGTGCGGTGCTCTGTGCCCCTATTGAAAATCCACTCACCGCAACACTCTCCCCTTGAAGGCGTAGTAAGCCTTGCACAGCAACCTTGGTGATCCTGCGTTATCCCTCTGGGTTCTGTAGGTGGCCTATGTGTCCTGGACCTGGTGGATATGGATGCCTCCAAATACACAGGAACTCATAACGATGTCCCTGAGGTTCCCTCAGATCATGTCCCAAATGGAGAGAGATGAGCAGGCCATAGTGTAGTATGTTTAAATGTTTATTGATATAAAACAAATATCCACTTGCAGTTTAAGTTCTATAGTACAAGCCGTTGGTGTGGCGTCCGAGCCGGATGTCTGGGTGAGGATGCGTTCCACAGTCAGGAACCACTTTAGCGGAAGTGACAGAGCGACATACTGTCCAGCTCTACGCGTTTCGTCAGAATTGACGTAATCAGGAACTCATTCAAAGTTACTGAAATGTTAACTAAAGGTACCCGAGCATGAGAGGAGTATGGGAGCTAACATTGTTAGTTTCCTTATTAGAATGTCAGTTGCTTGGCAGTCTCTGGATTCAGTACATTTTACTGACAGCTCCCATCCCTCAAAACATTAAATAAGATGCCAAAAAAAATCCTGCGTACCAAAACCTTTATACAAAAAATACATTTACCTTGGTTCCAGAAATCACAGACTTCCTAGAGGTATCAGTGATGTGATACTACCACTAAATTAATGACCTCTGCCTGTGGCAGATGAAAGCTTAGGTAGTTTTTACCTTATGTATGTATTTATATGTTTTGTTGGAAGTTCAAAAAAAGAACCACTCTTCTGCAAGCAAGTGTCTTAAAATGTATTTCTGATAGTTGAAATAGCTCTTCTGGCATAGTCAAGCTATATAATGTACTTTAATTACTGTTTTTAGTTTGTTGTACTTGTATATTTCGGAAAAAGAAATCTGAAACATACAGTATGTTTATCTTTAGTGAAGTATTCATTGTTCTGCAGCGTGCTAAGATGTTCCACCTTGATAAAGAAGGCTGCAGTATTCTCATAATGTAAGTGATTCATTAAATGCAGCATAGCTATTGTATTTTCTCTAGAGTATTAATAGAAGTAATGGAAGCTTTTGAAGGTAATTCAAAGAAAATATCTAAAGACTTTATCTAAGTGAGTGCCCCTCACTTATCTCCAGCGTGTGCAGATTCATTATAAACTGTTTCCATTGTGAACTGCAAACTGTGCAAATTATTCCTTTGGTGCAGCACAGATATGAATCTGTGTACAGACTGCACCAAGTAATCAGCAGCTCCAACAGGCAATGAACACTGAAGCCTTGTTAAATCTAATTTGCACATGTCAAAATACACCAATAATGCAGACTTTGAGCCTAATTCACTTAGAGTTTGGACTAGAGCTGCTCACTTCTCCAAAACTAACTCCAAGCTAAACTAATTAGCATATTAATTAGGTGAAGCTGCCAGAGTTATAACTTCAACTAGATGCTTTAGTGAATTCAGGTTTGGAGTTAACCTTTAGTGAATTCGGGTTTGGAGTTAACCAAATTGCGGCTGCGTTTTTCATAAATGGAAATTCCTCTATTCTGAATCAGTATTACACAGCAATGTCATCTATTATGGTTACATTCATTTTTTAGGTATAGTTATGTATCTTATGTGTTTTAACCTTTAGATTTACTAATAGCAGACTACACAGCTGTCTAATTATCAATCTTCATTTTTTCTTCATCTGAAACTTTCAGGCAGGTGCTGAATACGAACTTTGGTGTAGTGGTCTATGCTCATGCACAAAGATTGCTAGGTCATGAGTAGTGTTGAGCGAACACGGACTGTATTATTCGTGTTCGTACCGAATAATTGTATTTTTGTTACCCCGAACACGGACCCGAAAACTTTACTGTATGTTCGGGTTTAAAATCCGTGTTTGGTCATTTTATTTCCGGATTTGTATGTAATGGCGCGCTTTTAATGGCGGGCTTTTAACAGCCAATCAACAAGCGTTTAACTGGTGTGCCTTAAGCCATCCCAGCCATGCCTACTAATGTATTAGTAGCTGTGATTGGCCATCTGAAGAATGTGACCATGTCTTTATAAGTTCGAGAGCCCCAGCGCGCTGCTTCATTCTGCTGTAGTTTAGGGAGAGAGCACACATCATACGTGCTGGCTGCTGATTAGGGACAGACAGTGAAAAATTGTATTGTGTCCGAAAATAATGCAGGGTCAGGTCGGAGTGCAGGCAGGGCGAGTTATTAGGGCATTTTAGGGCGAGGCTGGAGAATAGGCAGGGTCAGTGTTCTACATCGATTTTGCTGTGTGGGGGGTTGGTTGTGCAGTGCCAGTGAACGATCTTATCGACAATATTAGGGCGAGGCTTGAGAATAGGCAGGGTCAGTGTTCTACATCGATTTTGCTGTGTGTGGGGTGGTGCAGTGAACACAATCTTTTTGCCCGCTGAGGAGGAGGGAGAAAAAAAATCTATTTTTATCAGTCAGTTGTGTGCAGCGTTTTTGCTTCAGTGCTGACTGTGATAAGACACTGCTGTGTTCACATGTGCTATTATTGAGTGATTTTAAATTTTATACACTTTTTTCTATTCCACTATTCAATATACACCCTTTTGAGTTAAAAAAAATTAAATTGTGGCATAGTCTGTACTAATCTATTTAAAAATTACAAACTTAAAGGGGAATTTTCTTTTTTTTCCCTTCATAGCCTGCAGCAGAGCTGACTGACATAAGACACTGCTGTGTTCACATGTGCTAGTGATTTTCAATTTTATACACTTTTTTCTATTCCACTATTCAATATACACCCTTTTGGGTTAAAAAAAATTAAATTGTGGCATAGTCTGTACTAATCTATTTAAAAATTACAATACTTAAAGGGGAATTTTCTTTTTTTTTTCCCTTCATAGCCTGCAGCAGAGCTGACTGACATAAGACACTGCTGTGTTCACATGTGCTATTGAAAAATCACCAATTTGATATCATATTTTCTATTCCGCTATTCAATCTACACCCTTTGGGGTAAAAATAATTAAATTGCGGGATAGTCTGTATCGGTACGTGTGAGATACACCTTTCCAATTTTTGGGGCGCATCTTATACCGCCGAGGATTGCAGGGTGCTTCAGTTTGCCTTCTGCCTGTTCCGAACTCCTCCTACTCCTCATCCTGCCTTTAGGGTACAAAAAATAGTAATCAGGGCCTAGTCTGGGTCTGTACGTGTGAGATAGATACACCTTTTGATATCATATTTTCTATTCCGCTATTCAATCTACACCCTTGGGGTAAAAAGAATTAAATTGCGGGATAGTCTGTATCGGTACGTGTGAGATACACCTTTCCAATTTTTGGGGCGCATCTTATACCGCTGAGGATTGCAGAGTGCTTCAGTTTGCCTCCTGCCTGTTCCGAACTCCTCCTACTCCTCATCCTGCCTTTAGGGTACAAAAAATAGTAATCAGGGCCTAGTCTGGGTCTGTACGTGTGAGATAGATACACCTTTTGATATCATATTTTCTATTCCGCTATTCAATCTACACCCTTGGGGTAAAAAGAATTAAATTGCGGGATAGTCTGTATCGGTACGTGTGAGATACACCTTCCAATCTTTTGGGGTGCATCTTCCACCGCCGAGGATTGCAGGGTGCTTCAGTTTGCCTCCTGTTCCGAACTCCTCCTACTCCTCATCCTCATCCTGCCTTTAGGGTACAAAAAATTGTAATCGGGGCCTAGTCTGTGTTTGTACGTGTGAGATACACCGTTTTATAAAATGTTTTCTATTCCGCTATTCAATCTACACCCTTTGGGGTAAAAAGAATTAAATTGCGGCATAGTCTGTATCGGTACGTGTGAGATACACCTTCCAATCTTTTGGGGCGCATCTTCCACCGCCGAGGATTGCAGGGTGCTTCAGTTTGCCTCCTGTTCCGAACTCCTCCTACTCCTCATCCTCATCCTGCCTTTAGGGTACAAAAAATTGTAATCGGGCCTAGTCTGTGTTTGTACGTGTGAGATACACCGTTTTATACAATTTTTTCTATTCCGCTATTCAATCTACATCCTTTGGGGTAAAAAGAATTAAATTGCGGCAGTCTGTATCGGTAGGTATGAGATACACCTTCCAATCTTTTGGGGTGCATCTTCCACCGCCGAGGATTGCAGGGTGCTTCAATTTGCCTCCTGTTCCGAACTCCTCCTACTCCTCATCCTCATCCTGCCTTTAGGATACAAAAAATTGCAATCGGGGCCTAGTCTGTGTTTGTACGTGTGAGATACACCGTTTTATAAAATTTTTCCTATTCCGCTATTCAATATGCACCCTTTTGGAGTGTAAAAAATTAAATTACGGCATAGTCTGTATCGGTACGTGTGAGATACACCTTTTAAATTTGTTTGGCGCATCTCCTTCCACCGCCAAGGATTGCAGGGCGCTTCAGTTTGCCTCCTGTTCCGAACTCCTCCTACTCCTCATCCTCCCTTTAGGTTACAAAAAATTGTAATCGGGGCCTAGTCTGTGTTTGTACGTGTGAGATACACCGTTTTATATCCTTTTTTCTATTCCGCTATTCAATATACACCCTTTTGGGGTGAAAAAAATTAAATTTGCGTCATACTTTGCATATTTGACTGTGAGATACACCCGTTGTATTTGTATACTGTTTTTCTATTCCGCTATTTAATAAACACCCTTTTGGGGTAAAAAAAATTAAATTGCGGCATAGTTTGCATATTTGACTGTGAGATACACCCGTGCAATACTGTTGTTGTTTTGTTCCGCTATTCAATAAACACCTTTCTAGGGCAAGATCATAAATTACAGAAATATGAGGAGACCGTCAAATAGGGGCCGTGGCCTGGGTCGTGGTGCTGCTGGTAGAGCTCCTGTTGCAAGGAGAGGACGTGGTTGATCTGTGCCAGCTACACGAACAAGTGAAACACCTTCCTCAAGTGTGAGTAGGCGACAGAACCTGCAGCAGTATTTGGTAGGGCATCATGCGCCTCTAGAAGTGATGAGGCCAGAACAAGTAGAGGCAATAGTAGATTGGTTTGCTGCTGACAGTGCCTCCAGTTCCTTCACATTGTCTCCCACCCAGTCTACTGCAGAAAGGTCAGAGTTGGCACCTGCAGCCGATGTCCAACCGTCTTTCACCTCACCCCCTTGCAAATCAGGCAAGCAGTCTGAGCCCCAAGTCATGCAGCAGTCTCTTCTTATTTTTGATGACTCTGTCAGCAGGGTTTCCCAGGGCCATCCACCTAGCCCTGCCCCAGAAGTGGAAGAGATTGAGTGCAGCGATGCCCAACCACTTATTTCTCAAGATGAGTACATGGAAGGACCATCGCAGCACGTCTCCGATGATGACAAAACGCAGGTGCCAACTGCTGCGGCACTCAGAATTGTGGAGACCGACAAGGAGGGCAGGGGTGAAGACTGGGTGGAAGATGATGTGGAGGACAATAAGGTCCTCGACCCCACATGGAATGAAGGTCATGCAGGTGACCTGAGTAGTTTGGAGGAAGAGGCGGTGGTCGCACAGAGCCACCAGCACAGCAGAAGAGGGAGCAGGGTGCAGAAGCGGAGCGGCCGTGCCCTAGACACTACGCCTGCTACTGCCCAACACAGCAAGGGACCGAGCGCACCAAAGCCAGCTCAAAGGAGTTCTCTAGCGTGGAAGTTCTTCAGAAAATGTGCTGATGACAGGACACGAGTGGTTTGCACCCTGTGCAATCAGAGCCTGAACCGAGGCATAAACCTTCTCAACCTGAGCACAACCTGCATGATCAGGCATCTAAGTGCAAAGCACGAGCTGCAGTGGAGTAGACACCTTCAAAACCAAGAAAGGTCTCTGGCTCCTCCTGCTTCCTCTTCTGCTGTAGTCTCGGCCTCTCCATCCACCTCTGTAGTGATACCAGCACCTGCCACCCCGCCAACAGACGATCTGTCAGCAACACCACCACCTGGGTCACCAACCATCTCCACAATGTCCCGTGGAAACGTTCAGCTTTCCATCTACCAAACACTTCAGAGGAAGAGGAAGTACCCCCCTACCCACCCGCGATCCCTGGCCCTGAATGCCAGCATTTCAAAATTCTTGGCCTTTGAAATGCTGTTATTCCGTCTGGTGGAGACGCACAGTTTTAAAAGCCTTATGTCGGTGGCTGTCCCACAGTACATCGTGCCCAGCCGCCACTACTTTTCCAGGCAAGCCATCCCTTCCCTGCACAACCAAGTGGGGGAAAAAATCAGGTGTGCACTGCGCAACGCCATCTGTGCCAAGGTCCGCCTAACTACAGATACACGGACCAGTAAGCACGGTCAGGGGCGTTATATCCCCACACTGGGTAAATGCAGTGGTGGATGGGCCTGAGGCGGATAGCAATTTGGCGCATGTCCTTCCACCACCGAGGATTGCAGGGTGCTTCAGTTTGCCTCCTGTTCCTAACTCCTCTTACTCCGCTTCCTCATCCTCTACCGCCTCCTCATCCGGTCAGCGTAACACCTTCACCACCAACTTCAGCACAGCCAGGGGTAAACGACGGCAGGCAGTTTTAAAACTTGCCTGTTTGGGGGGAAAACCACACACCGCGCAGGAGTTGTGGAGGAGCATGGAACAGCAGACAAATGAGTGGTTGCTGCCAGCAAGCCTCAAGCCCGGCCTGGTGGTGTGCGATAACGGGCAAAATCTCATAGCAGCTCTGGGCCTAGCCGGTTTGACGCACATTCCTTGCCTGGCACATGTGCTGAATTTGGTGGTGCAGAGGTTCCTTAAAAATTACCCCGATATGTCAGAGCTGCTGCAGAAAGTGCGGGCCGTCTGTGCGCACTTTCGGCGTTCTCACCCTGCTCTGCTCGCCTGTCAGCGCTGCAGCGTAACTTCGGCCTTCCCGCTCACCGCCTCATATGTGACGTGCCCACAAGGTGGAACTCCACCTTGCACATGCTGGAAAGACTGTGCGAGCAGCAGCAGGCCATAGTGGAGTTTCAGCTGCAGCATGCTTGCGTGAGTCGCTCTGCGGAACAGCACCACTTCACCACCAATAACTGGGCCTCCATGCGAGACCTGTGTGCCTTGTTGCGCTGTTTTGAGTACTCCACCACCATGGCCAGTGCCGAAGGCCGTTGTCAGCTTAACTATCCCACTTCTATGCCTCCTTCAAAAAACGATTCGGGCAAGGATGGAAGAGGATGTGGCACAGGATGAGGAGGAGGAGGATGAAGAGGTAACATTTCCAAGGCTTTCAGGGCAGTCATTCGCAAGTGGCTCCGAGGGTGGGTTCCTGCACCCACAAATGCCAGGGACACAATTGTCCAGCAGGGGCACAGTTCTGGAGGATGAGGAGGATGAGGAGGAGGAGATGGAGGAGGAGATGGAACCATGTTCACAGCAGGGTGGCACCCAGGCCAGCTCATGGCCATCACTGGTGCGTGGCTGGGGGGATACAGAGGACACAGACGATACACCTCCCACAGAGGACAGCCTTTCGTTGCCTCTGGGCAGCCTGGCACACATGAGCGATTACAAGCTGCAGTGTCTCCACAACAACCGCCGAGTTTCCCACATTCTAACTTGTGCTGATTACTGGGTGGCCACGCTGCTGGATCCCCGTTACAAGGACAACGTACCGTCCTTAATTCACTCACTGGAGCGCGATCGCAAGATGCACGAGTACAAGCGCACGCTGGTAGACGCGATGCTGCTGGCATTCCCACCTAACAGAGGGGCCACAGTGGAAGCACAAGGCCAAGGCAGAGGAGGAGGAGGAAGAGGTCACCAACGCAACCAGGTCACCGCCAGCACCTCAGAAGGCAGGGTTAGCATGGCCGAAATGTGGAAAAGCTTTGTCAGCACGCCACAACAAACAGCAGCACCAGCAGCTCATATGGAACATCTTAGCAGGAGGCAGCATTTCACCAACATGGTGGAGCAGTATGTGTGCACACGCCTACATGTAGTGAATGACGGGTCTGCCCCCTTCAACTTCTGGGTCTCCAAATTGGGCACATGCATGGCCTGAGCTTGCCCTTTACGCCTTGGAGGTGCTGGCGTGCCCTGCAGCCAGTGTATTATCTGAACGTGTATTTAGCATGGCTGGGGGCGTTATCACAGACAAGCGCAGCCGCCTGTCCAGAGACAATGTGGACAAGCTCACGTTCATTAAAATGAACCAGGCATGGATCCCACAGGACTTTTCCGTACCTTGTGCAGAATAGAGATGGATACCGACCTTACCCAGCCATTGTTCTATTTTTGATCTTTCTCACTCTTTTGGGGTGTACCCTCATTTAAAATGACTGAAAAAAAGCAGTGTTGGCTACCTCGTCCTCCTCCACCGCCGCTTCCACCTACACCGCCCATAGGTGTGCGCAGCCTATTGCATTAGGGTGTGCACCCCAAAGTTTAAATACACATGCATGTGTTTGCCTACATGTATATGGCCCCGGTACATTACTCTCCCTGCTGGCAAAGTGAAATAGAAGTGTGTGGCACTTCTCTTATGGCAGAGCAGGTCCGAGGGAGATCTTTCCCATCTCCTCACTGGCAAACAGAGCGATAATGCTAATGTGCCCTAGGTGATTAGGCTGTGCGCACGCCTATGACACCGCCACATCCACCACCACCTCAACCTCCCTCCTACTCCATATGGGCCTCGTCCTTCACAGATGAATAACATTGTTTTATTTTTCTGTTTTTTTTTGTTGTTTTAAGTTATTTCCCTATCCACATTTGTTTGCAGAGCACTTGACATGCTCTTAACTACGTTTTGCTGCCATTTGCAGCACTCTATCCCTTTCCATTGGTGTTTTAGAGCCATTTTAGTGCCTGAAAGTTCGGGTCCCCATTGACTTCAAAGGGGTTCGGTGTCCGGGTAAAGTTCGGAAAAAGTCTGGGACACGGACCCGGACTTTTTTTTCCAAGTTCGGCCAAACCCGCCGAACACGGACATCCAGGTGTCCGCTCTACTCTAGTCATGAGTTCAAGCCCTAGCCATGCTAACACCCTGTGTGTTCACAGTTGTGTGTGATTACTTTTTTGCCACATAGTAATACATTGGCTACATCACCTAAAATTGCATGTCAATGGCCATGTATATTCAAGAAACAGAAACAGATATGCATATGTGCTGGGTGCAATTAGGCGTTTACTAAGTTTCAGTATTTATTTACAGCTGTCTAAAATTTAAGGAGGTGACGGCATACTTGGGATTTGAACCCATGCTCTCAGTGTTTATAGATAGGAGCACTAACCACTAAACCATTGAGCTGATCACAGCTACCCTTGGAATATTTAGTCCCATGTTTCAATAGTTAACCACTTCCATACAGGGCAGTTGCACCCCTTCCTGCCCAGGCCAATTTTCAGCTTTTTGTGCTGTTGCATTTTGAATGACAATTGCACGGTCATACAACCCTGTACCTAACCCAAATTTATGACATTTTTTCACACAAATAGTGCTTTCTTTTGGTGGTATTTGATCACTGCAAGGTTTTTTTATTTTTCTAAACAAATAAAAAAAGACCTAAATATTTGACCCATAAAGAAATTTGTTTTTGTTTATGTAATAAAATTTTGTAAATCAATTTGTTTTTTCTTGCACTGACGAGCATTGATGAGGCCGCACTGGCAGGCACTGATGAGGATGAGACACTACTATGCAGCACTGATGGACACTGATAGGCGGCACTGATATGCAGCATTGATAGGTGGCACTGATGGGCACTGGTGTGCGGCACTAATAGATGGTAATGATAGGCAGCACTGATAAGGAGGGCACTAACAGGCTCCTTGAGCACTGATTGGCATCAATGGTGGCATGGGTGGGCATCCCTGGTGTCCATGGATCAGCAATTCCTGGTGGCTCTATTGGCATCCCCCAAGGGTCTGCACTGGCAATCAATGCTCTGATTACAAGCACAGACCCGTCAGGTAACAGCTACCTGTTAGGTGCGAACTGAGGAAAGCCGATCAAGGGTGTAACGACACTACCTGTTTTCTATGTGACCAGCTGTGATGGGACCCGTTTCCCCCCCCCCCGGTGATCCTGCCCCCTTCTGACGTCACCTAATGCCACGTGATGTCAGACCCGGGCGGTGCCACCAGGTGACATAACTGGGTAGCCCCGCCCCTTGCCTAGAAAATTCCAGAAAAAGATTAGTGCTGCTCAGCACCCTACTCCTACGCTCAGAACCTGGTCCTCAGGCTGCCTCAATCTTGAAACTTGTACTCATACTTGACATTCACTATGGCTCCACTATGGCTAGGCTTTGCTGCCTTCTACGACCAGGGCTCTGAGGAAGAGGCACGGCCTCGAAACGCGTCAGCCCTCCGCTTTGATGAGATATTGGACTCCTGTAAAGATGCTGCTTTATGGAATTTAAATGCTTGACTTTCACGCATGTTTGTGAGTAGCTGATTTTTACCCTTTTATTATCAATAAACTTGCTGAGGATAATGCGCTAGGCTGGTGCGCTCTTTCTTTGTTTTGTATTTACAGTGCCTTGCCTAGAAAATAGCTGCCAAAGAACCGAATTGGCAGACAGTGGGGAGCCTCAGAAGAGGCAAAGCTTTTTTTGTGTTCTTTTCTTTTTCCAGTCCAGCTGCCGTCGTGATTGGTTTTACATCAAGGGACACTATTTAGGAAATTTGCATTGGAATAAAGGACTTCTCCATCACTGTGTACTGCTTTGTTTACTTCTTGTAAATTTTTGGGTGAATGGGTAGGGGTACGATGTACCTGATACCCATTCCTATGGGGGGCGGGATCTGGGGGCTCCCTTGTTAACCACTTGCCGACCGCCGCAAGTACATATACTGCGGCGGTCAGCCCCTCACAGGCAAAGTGACGTATGGGTACGTCACTAGCCTGTGAGGCTCTGGGGAGCGAGCGCGCGCCGCCGAAGGCGCGCTCCCACTCCCGCGCGGTCCCGCCCCCCCCCCCCCCCCCCCGCGCGTGTGACCGGCGGACCCGATGTCCGCCGGTCACTCGCGATCGTGGAGTGGAGAGGGAGAAAGGCAGGCGGCTGATGTAAACAAGCCGCCTGTCATTCTCCCCTGTGTAGGAATAGTGATCATATGGTTCTACTATGTAGGACCGTTGATCACTGCTCCTACAGCTCAAGCCACAGCCAATCACAGTTAGAATCACGCCCCTAGGGACACACACCACCCCTCCCTCTCAAAAAAAGTTAACCCCTTCACTACCAGTGTCATTTTACAGTAACAGTGCATATGTATAGCACTGATTACTGTAGAAATGTCACTGGTAACCCCAAAAGTGTCAAAAATGTCAGTCAAGGGTCCTATCTGTCCGCCCCCAATGTCGCAGTTCCGCAAAAAAAATCGCAGATCCTCGCCATTACGCGTTAAAAAAAAAAACAACAAAAATGACAAAAATGGTTCCCTTTGTTAGTAAATGCGATAACTTTTGCGCAAACCAATCAAAATACGCTTTTTGCGATTTTTTTTACCAAACATATGTAGCATAAAACAAATTTGCCGAAAATGTTAAAAAATTTTGATTTTTACATTTTTTTTGGGGAATTTCATTTAAAAAAATGTGAAAAATATTGTTATTTTTGCAAAATTTACGCTCTTTTTTTGTTTATAGCGCATGATCAAAAAATCGCAAAGGTGATAAAATACCACCAAAAGAAAGCTCTGTTTTTGGCAAAAAAAGGACATCAAATTCGTTTAGGTACAGCGTCGCACGACCACGCAATTGTCCGTTAAAGTCACGCAGTGCCGAATCGCAAAATACCCCCTGGTCAGGAAGGGGATAAAATCTTCCAGGGCTTAAGTGGTTAAAGGGGGCTTCCAGATTCCGATAAGCCCCCCACCCGCAGACCCCCACAGCCACAGCCCAGAGTTGTTGGGAAGAGGCCCTTGTCAACATCAACATGAGGACAGAGTGCTTTTGGGGGCACCCTCCCCATGTTGAGGGGGGCAAGCAGCCTGGTATGGTTCAGGAAGGGGGGGAGCTAGCTTGCCCCCCCCATCCTGGCCTGCCAGGCACTGTTATGGATTTTGGGGAGGACCCTATGTTGTTTTTAGTTTTGAATTTTGGCGTGAGTTTCCCCTTAAAATCCATACCAGACCCAAAGGGCTGAAAACCTTGAAGTTTGAATATGACAGACGCTTTCATTTGTAGAAAATTTATAAAATATATATTTGTTAAAACATAGAAAATTGTTTAAAATAATAACATAAAAACGTATAAATTTTTAAAGAAGTTGGGCTGAGCAGGGGAAGGAGCAACCCCAAATAGCCGCTCAAACGCCTGATAGCGTTGGACGGCCCACTGCATCCACGCTTGTATCTCCTCCATAGTTGGTTCCGTTCCAACTGTGGAGAAAAAGAGACAAGATAATTACCTGGAGGCAAAATGCATCAACAAAGGATTCACAAAACAACCACATCTAAAACTAGGCAATGTAGCATATTTGCCCCGTTTAACCACTTGCCGACCACCGCAAGTACATATACTGCGGCGGTCAGCTCCGTGCAGGCAAAGTGACGTATGGGTACGTCACTCGCCTGTGAGCCAATAGGGGGTGAGCGCGCGCCGCCCGAGGCGCACTCCCGCCCCTGATCGCTCACTGTGGTCCCGGCGCGTGTGACTGGCGGACCCGATATCCGCCGGTCACTCGTGATCGTCCGTTACAGAGGGAGAAAGGCAGGCGGCTAATGTAAACAAAGCCGCCTGTCATTCTCCCTTGTGTAACAGCAGAGATCATACGGTCCTGCTATGTAGGATCGTAGATCTCTGCTGTTAGATGAAAAGCCACATCCCTGCACAGTAAGAAGCATGCCCCTAGGGACACACCTACCCACTGCATCACTAATAAAAGTAAACCCCTTCCCTGCCAGTGTCATTTTTTACAGTAACAGTGCATATGTATAGCACTGATTACTGTAGTAATGTCACTGGTACCCCCAAAAGTGTCAAAAATGTCAATCAAGGGTCCGATCTGTCCGCCGCAATGTCGCAGTCCCACAAAAAAAAATTGCAGATCGCCGCCATTACTCGTTAAAAAAAAAAAAAACAATAAAAATGAGAAAAATCTTTCCCTTAGTTAGTAAACGCAATATCTTTTGCGCAAACCAATCAAAATACGCTTATTGCGATTTTTTTACCAAACATATGTAGCAGAAAACAAATTGGCCTAAAATGTTAAAAAAATTAAATTTTTAAATTTTTTTGGGGGGGAATTTCATATAAAAAATTTTTTAAAAATATTGTTATTTTTGCAAAATTGTCGCTCTTTTTTGGTTTATAGCGCATGATAAAAAAATCGCACAGGTGATCAAATACCACCAAAAGAAAGCTCTGTTTGTGGGAAAAAAAGGACGTCAATTTAATTTGACCAAAAGACAACTCCCCATGTTCATACTGTACTGGCATTGCACACATGCCAAAAACACAAGAAATAGATTACATTCAAAAGACACAAAACATATCTGAATTACATCCAGACAAAGAAAAAAACAGGAGCTGTGTACAAATAAATAAGCTTTATTGAACATGTATAAAACATCAGTAATCACTCAAGCAGGCAGGAGAAATGCCCCAAACCCCCAAATCAAGTATTCTTTATTCAAATTACAGTGCCAAGATACAACATATGATGAATAGATATAGAGCTTACAATATCCAACGGTCAAGTAAAATAAGTTGTAGACACCTTAGTATTAAGCATGAAACATACCCAACATACTTTTAGGGTTAGTGTTTACTTTAACCTACCTTTCCATTTAAACTACCATCAAATCACTACAAGATACAGCTACACAGAGGCATGAAAAGAAAAAACACATGTATAGAGAGCAGAAAAACACACTTTGCAAAAACTATACAAAACCTTTAGAGCATGAAAAGTATTCATCCAACAAAATACACTTACTGCAATATGGGACCTTAGGCATGCCAGCAACCCCCCCCCCCCAAAACCAAACGCCAATTCGGCTAGAAAGACATGTGGCCCTTTCAGAGGGCAAATGATCTGCTCTAGACCATGCCTTTATATAACATTGGTTAAACTACACCCACCCAGTAAAGGAAACGGCCAGCAAAGTAATTAATTGTGTCTGTTGGTTCCTAATGCAAAAGCACCAGTTCACTAATGAATGAAAGTGTTTGTCAAAATGAAAAAGCCACTTTGTGCTCATGAGGTTCTTGAAAGCATTTCTTATGTGGGTAGAGTTGGTGTATTTTTGGAACAGAAAACTGTGCAAAATAGCAAATGGTTTGAGCATGCACAGCTGAACCCAGAACCCTTTAAAAAAAAAAAAAAAAAAATATATATATATATATATATATATATATATATATATATATATATATATATTTATTATTTTGGGGTTGTTTAATTCTGAGTTCTGGGGTTCCACTGCACATGCTCAATCAATTTCAAAATTCTCGGATTTTGCAGCTCAAATACTTTGCTATTTTTAAGAGTTTAATGTGGTTCTATATAGGAAGCAACACTAATATGTCTCCCCACTCAACCAACAAATATATTAATTTCACACATATACAATTTGTTATTTTTGGAGGGGGAGCCATATTATTGTTGCTTGCCATATAGAACAAGAGAGACAGTTGTAGGTAGTTCAGGGATTGGAACACCAAAATACACTGTTGCATGGCCTATTTGCTAACCACTTTTTTTTAAAGCATTTGTGATATGGGTAGACTTCTCTCTTAAATATATATATATATATATATATATATATATATATATATATATATATATATATAGATATAGATATAGATAGATAGATAGATATATAGAGAGAGATATATATTTACATATATATATATATATATATATATATATATATATATATATATATATATATATATATATATATATATATATCTGTGTGTATATCTATATGTCTATATATATATGTATTTTTTTCCATATATATATATATATATATATATACGGCGGAGCGGTGTAGCTATTATCATATGACGGCGTACCAGAACAGCCTCTCTCACGGCGATCGTGACTGCGCCGTGTTGCTAGGACACGGCGCAATCCCGATCTCGGTAAAGAGTCAATGACATGGCTCTTTACCCATGTGATCGGCTGTGTCCAATCACAGCCGGTCACATGTAAATGAGGAAGTGCCATTATTCGGCTCTCCTCTGCACTTAATACTTGGTCTGGGCTCCTTTTGCATGAATTACTGTATCAATGCGGCGTGACATGGAGGCGATCAGCCTGTGGCACTGCTGAGTTGTTATGAAAGCTCAGGTTTCTTTGATAGTGGCCTTCAGCTTGTCTGCATTGTTGGGTCTGGTGTCTCTCATCTTTCTCTTGACAATATCCCACAGATTCTCTATGGGGTTTAGGTCAGGTGAGTTTGCTGGCCAATCAAGCACAGTAAAACTTTGATCATTTAACGAGGTATTTGTACTTTTGGCAGCTGGAAAATTAAATCAGCATCTCCATAAAGCTGGTCAGCAAAGGGAAGCATGAAGTGCTCTAGAATTTCCTGCTAGAGGGCTGCCCTGACTTTGGACTTGATAAAACACAGTAGACCAATATCAGCAGATGACATGGCTCCCTAAATCATCACAGACTGTGGAAAATTGTGCATTTCATATGGAGATCAAGGTCCCAGAGTCTGGATGAAGAGAGGAGAGGCACAGAATGCAAGATGCATGAAGTCCAGTGTGAAATGTCCACAGTCAGTGCACTACTGTGGAATTGATTATTGGTTGGTACACTAATATTAATGTCACAAAATCTTTTGGATCATTTAATCAATTTTTTCTTTAACCTCTCCAAGCTCAACATCTGTAAATTATTGCTATTCAGAATGATGCCCTGGGCTGAGGGTATGTTAATAAATATCTTTCCTTTGAGAGCCCAGCTGTCACTGACATGTGAAGGCTGGAGGCTTTTCGAAATAAGCCATCAACCTCCATATGACAATGCAGTAGAGGAGCTGCAGCTTCAAATGTAATTTAATTGTCAAATACAATTACAGTATTAAACAATACATACATAAATTAACACATACATTTTTTTTTTTTTTTACATTTTTGCACTCTTTCTATCCAACAATAAAATATTGTATCTAGATATCTAAATTAGTCATACAGGTATTTTAGGTTACCCAAAGTGTGACGATGTTGCAATATTTTACCAGGGCATCTAGACATCAATGACATCTACTGATGAATGGGTTAAATCAAGCATAGTAGTTAAAGTATATTTAGGGTAAATACCAGAAACTTCAGAGCAAAATCAATGCGTATTGTGGAAGGTAAAACTTTCTTACAGATCTACATTGTAAAAGGAACTGCATTCATCATAAATGAAACATTTTATTACTATGGGAATTAATAAATACACAGCAGCGTATCTGCTGACAGCATTTACAGTATTGATATTGAAAAAATGCTGGTAGTCACTTTTTGCTGGCTCCATCAATCAAAAGTCTATATTTTGTAGAAACCTTTGAGAAAGCAATTTATCCGTTCATACCTTTTGTTTTCAAAAACAAATGTATCTGTAGCTGCCCTTTTATTAGTTAGTTTATATACAGTATGCTCCCTATGCCTATTATCCCTTGTAGGAAAACCTAATTTTTCATCCATTGTTTGCTTTAATAGATTGATTTGCAAACAGATTTCAAACACTGGATTTCTGGGTGCTTTTTAAACTTTCAGAATTTCTGAAAAATTACCTGTGCACATTGATTAACTAATTCCTACCTGTGACCTGGTGATGTGACTTAAACCTGTCAACCCAAAATTTTTTTATCAATTTTTTTGGATTAAAAATGTTCACATCAAACAATCTACATGGCAACCATAAAAAAACTTGGCCTACTAAGTCTTAATGATTTTCCGCCCACAAAGCCTCAAGTCTTCTTACGCTGCCAGACAATGTAAAGTTCTCTACTGTAACCACCAGTTTCTTTTTTGTAAGTACTTGGTACTGTTTTTTTTTTTTCTTTTTTTACTATCCACTTGTTATCATTTGTTGTAATTACTGACTACAGTTCCTTGAAAAAGTATTCATACCCCTTGAAATGTTTCACATTTTGTCATGTTAACCACTTGCCTAACGACGATTTACGTCGGCAGTCAGCCCCTCACAGGCAAAGTGACGTAGGTCTATGTCGCTAGCCTGTGAGGCTCTAGGGAGCGAGTGCGCGCCGCTGGAGGCGCGCTCCGACTCGCTCACAGACCCCCCCGCGCAAATGACCGGCGGACCCGATGTCCGCTGGTCACTCGCGATCGTCGGTTACACCGGGAGAAAGGCAGGCGGCTAATGTAAACAAAGCCGCCTGTCATTCTCCCCTGTGTAACAGCACAGATCATACGGTCCTGCTATGTAGGACCATTGATCTCTGCTGTTACATCACAAGCCACATCCAATCACAGAATCACGCCCCTAGGGACACACTTAACCCCTCCCTCTCAAATAAAGTTAACCCCTTCCCTGCCAGTGTCATTTTTACAGTAACAGTACATATGTATAGCACTGATTACTGTAGTAATGTCACTGGTAACCCCAAAAGTGCGCAAACCAATCAAAATACGCTTTTTGCGATTTTTTTTTACCAAACATATGTAGCAGAAAACAAATTGGCCTAAAATGTTAAAAAAAGTTTGATTTTTACATTTTTTGGGGGGAATTTCATATAAAAAAATGTGAAAAATATTGCTATTTTTGCAAAATTGTTGCTTTTTTTTGTTTATAGGGCATGATCAAAAAATTGCACAGGTGATCAAATACCGCCAAAAGAAAGCTCTGTTTGTGGGAAAAAAATAACGTCAGTTTCATTTGGGTACAGCGTCGCACGACCACGCAATTGTCCGTTAAATTCATGCAGTGCCGAATCGCAAAATAGGCCCTGGTCAGGAAGGGGGTAAAATCTTCTGGGGCTTAAGTGGTTAAAACCCAAAAAATGTGAATGTATTTTATTGGAAATAAAAAAGGTGGGGCGGCAGCTGACACAGATAAGTAATATACCAAACTTATAAATAATCTTAAGAAAAAGTGTGTAGCGAAATGTGAATACTGGGTTATAAATGGACAACACATTAAAATAAAGTCCAAAAAGTGCTAAAGTGAAAAAAATGTGTATGTATATATATATATATATATATATATATATATATATATATATATATATATATACACATATGTCCAATCTTGAATGAAAATCAACAATAAAAAACAATATAGTGAAAAATATAGATTTAAATGCATAGTCCCATGATAGGATCAGCAATATAAACTTATTGGTGAAAGCACAAAGTTCAGTGCACAGTTGTGCACAAAAACATTGACGGTGACTTGAAAAGTGAAGAAGTGATCCAGTACAGTGCTCCAGAATCACCCACCACACCCCTGTGAAATGGACACTTACTGTAAAAGCTGGCTGCCGTTACAGCAGCAAACACGCACTCAGTGTAGATCCGCCATCTGTTGTGGGGAAGGCTGTTCAGCAACTCACACCATCCAGATGTAGCTGTGATAAATAAAGCTCACCGGGAGGCAGATAAAGTCTACATAGTGTAGTATTTATTGGATGTATATGTTAAAGCCAAAATAAAAAAAATCATAAAACCATATGACAATGGGTGCCACTACCTACCTGGTATTGGACAGTGGCCTGACGTCAGCACTAGTGTCTCCTCCTTTGGCATCACTTCTTCACTTTTCAAGTCACCACCAATTTTTTGTCTACATCTGCACTGAACTTTGTGCTTTCACCAATACGTTTATATTGCTGATCCTATATGGGACTGTGCATTTAAATCTATATTTCTCACTATATTGTTTTTTATTGTTGATTTTCATTCAAGATTGGATATATATATATATATATATATATATATATATATATATATATATATATATATATATATATTTTGTGACAGGAAGTCAGGTAAATCTGGGGATGTAGTCACAGAGAGGAGACACATTCCCACCTGGTTTGGAAAGTTCACTAATTATTATAGGGTGTCGGCTGCCAAAGGCAGCAGGAAGGTGTAAAGAAGTTGAAAGGCCTTCAGCTGTTCGGAATGAGGAAATGAAGGCCTCTATAATTTGTCCAAAGGAAGTCCTATTGATTGCTGCCTCCGGAAGCTGTCTCCTGAAGCCATGTGGGCTGGGAGAAGGAGGACAGTCAGATGAGTGCCTCCCGACAAGCTGTGTGGGCATGGGAGAAGACCCCCTGAAGTGATGTGTGCTAAGGAGGGTAACCAAGTGTGAAGACGTCTCAAAGGTAAAAGACATCAGATATCCAGAGGGCTGGGTGCATGTATCGCAATTGCTTCTGTGGTCGGGCTGGCATGCTTATTGAAGTATTATAGAAGTTGCAGAAGATACACTTCCATGGCTGGGATGACTATGGAAAGACTATGCTTGTGTGAAGAGATTATAAATGGACTATTGAGTGTCCGCTGTAGGACAAGAAAGTCTGCCCAACAGTAGGTTGGAGACAGACTCTTAGGTAGGTTCCAGAGTGAGAAGGTAGCCGCCCACAGAGGCAAGGATTTATTTTCTGTTTTATTTTATTTTGGATGTTTTTGCTGCATGCAGTCTGGTGAAGAAAACACCATTAATAAACCAAACTGTTGTTTGCAAGCACTTGTCGGCTCTCTCTCTGGGAAAACGCACCCCCCAAGGGGTCATCTAAGCCTATCACCGAGCTAATCCCTCACAATATATATACATTGTTTTCACTTTAGCACTTTTTTTGGAATTTATTTTAATGTGTTGTCCATCTATAATACAGTATTCACATTTTATTCTTGTTTATTCACTTTTGGCGCTACATACTTTTTCTTAAGTAAACTTATTTTATTGGGATTTTATGTGATAGACCAACACAAAGTGTCACATAATTGTAAAGTGGAAGGAAAATGATAAATGACTTTCAAAATTTTTTACAAATAAATATCTGAAAAGTGTGGCAAGCATTTGTATTTTGTAGATCCACCTTTCGCTGCATCTACAGCTGCAAGTCTTTTTGTAATGCTTATCACCCTTTGAAAAGTGAATTGTGGTAAATTGCTTTTCAGAAACCAGTATTGCATCAGCTGGCAGATATTCAAAAGGTGCTAGTGCCAAACCCCCAAACCTGTTTTTTTTTTACATTTTCTTTGTATTACCAATGGGAGTCAAGCTTTTAAGTTTCTGTGGTCATGGCATGTGTACAGCCCTGTCAGACTGTAATGTAAGGATGGTCATATATGAGTCTGTTTCTTTTTGTTCAGCCAACTCCATCCACACATTCAAAGAGGATGGAGGAATCCTCCCCGCTATGTCAGTGTATTCAGATAGTGGGGAGAAATACTGACATGGGGTTGATTTACCAAAACTGAAGAGTGCAGAATATGGTGCAGCTGTACATGTCAGCCATTCAGCTTCTAACTTCAGCTTCTTCAGTTAGGCTTTGACGAAAAAACCTGGAAGCTGATTGGCTACCATGCAGAGCTTCACCAGATTTTGTACTCTCTAGTTTTAGTAAATCAACCTCATGGATCGAAATTTAGTCAGTCCCGACCCAATTTTGAACTATGTGTGGCCAGCTTTAGAATTCTGGTGGGTGGCCAGGGGACACCAGGCGTCAGTATGAAAGAGCCTTGTGCATTTGAAATCTGCTGGTCATTACTCAGCAGGACTGCAGCTCAGGCCTCTGCATGCACACCTGCTGTAATCAGTAAAGCTTAAAGAGACCCTGTCATCAACTTCAAACATTGCATGTAAAGGTATAGAAAAATCCAGCACTGTAAATGCGTACTCCGCATATTTTGCCTTTCCATAAAGTATTTGTTATTCACTTGCAATGTGCCTTTGAACTTTGAATATTTAAATAATCTTTGGAAATGTCTTTAAAAATTTGACTAGTCTGTTCTATAGTACAACTCCCTCCCTCCTTGCAAATCATAGTCCTCTCCTTTTCTAGGAGTATCTTTGCGCTGGGCTGGCCAAACGTTTTCTTTTTTCAACGTCTTATAGTGTTAAACTGTTTCCACTAACTTTTTACATGCCAGTGACTATTATAACACAATCATTTAGATCAGGGCCGGCCCTACCATGAGTCCCACTGTGTCCATTGGACCCAGGCGGAACTTTGGGAGGGGCAGCAAATTGACGCCCAAGATTTTTTTTCCAGCAGTTTTTGTGTCATCAGTATGTGGCGCGTTATTGGCTGCATTTCCCCATCTCATACTGCCGCCCATAATGCAAACTGATGAGAATGAGGAGGCTGAGTGTCTCCTCCTCCGGGGAATTTCCCTCATGTGATTGTGGTATGAGCAATGACTTCAGACATTCAGACAAACAAAATAATACCGGAGTTTGTGGTTGTCAGACAAACAAAATAATACCGGAGTTTGTGGTTGTCAGACAAACAAAATAATACCGGAGTTTGTGGTCGTCAGACAAACAAAATAATACCGGAGTTTGTGGTCGTTAGACAGACAAAATAATACTGGAGTTTGTGGTTAACTTATCAGACAAACAAAATAATACTGGACTTTGTGCTCGTCAGACAAACAAAATAGTACCGGAGTTTGTGGTTGTCAGACAAACAAAATAATACTGGAGTTTGTGGTTATCAGACAAACAAAATATTACCGGAGTTTGTGATCATCAGACAAACAAAATAATACCGGAGTTTATGGTCATCAGACAAACAAAATAATAACGGAGTTTGTGGTCGTCAGACAAACAAAATAATATCGGAGTTTGTGGTTGTCAGACAAACAAAATAATACTGGAGTTTGTGGTCGTCAGACAAACAAAATAATACCGGAGTTTGTGATCTGGAATTGAACATAACGGTATGTCATATAATTGTGCATGTAGACAAGGTGCCGTTGCATGTAAATCTGTAACTGTAACATAACTGTATTAGTATTCCTGATAAATTTAATATTAGTTTTAATTATCATGATATAAAATAATGGATGTGGGGCAGATTCAAAAATTTTAGTAACCAGTTCTGAATTTCAATGCACAGTGACCAGCATGCCCCCTTTCAATGCAGAATGACCAGCGTGCCCCCTTTCAATGCACAGTGACCAGCGTGCCCCCTTTCAATGCACAGTGACCAGCATGCCCCCTTTCAATGCACAGTGACCAGCGTGCCCCCTTTCAAAGCACAGTGACCAGCGTGCCCCCTTTCAATGCACAGTGACCAGCGTGCCCCCTTTAAATGCACAGTGACCAGCGTGCCCCCTTTAAATGCACAGTGACCAGCGTGCCCCCTTTCAATGCAGAATGAACAGCGTGCCAAGCCCCTCCCCCCCCCCCCCCGAGACCAGCGCACTTACCTGTAGCCGCGGCTTCTCTTCAGTCCCCGCGTCTCCTCGAGTCCTCAGTCCTCCCGCCTCCTCCTTGGCCAATGGCATGGGGTTTGCCTTTTGGCCAATCAGGAAGCGGGTCTTGGACCTGCTTCTTGATTGGCCAGGAGGAGGATCTGTGTGACAATAGCGAATTTTCATTCGCTATTGTCACACAATGGGTGGGCTCGGGGCGCACTGCTCTGCACCCCGGGTCCATCCTTTGTTGGAGCCAAATTGTAATAGGCGGGGACTGGGAGGCAGGGACTGGGAGGCGGGGACTGGGAGGCGGCGGCACGACGGTCTGGAGGAGAAAGGGGGTGACGTCACTGGTTGCTAGACGCTAAGCGGCTCTAGCCTAGCAACCAGTTCAGTGTGTGGGCTCTGGCTGCCTCCCCGCAGAGAGAGAGCGCCGCCGCCGAAGCCACAGGCAGAGACAGAGGCAGAGAGAGATGGTCAGATGGTCACAGTAAGGCGGTTCGGCGAACTTCCAAATGTTTAGTAACCGGTTCTGTGGAACCGGTGCGAACCGGCTGAATCCCACCACTGATGTGGAGGCCTTTTAGGGGCATGATGGGAGGCAGCATTTCATTCTTGGACCCAGGTAGCACAATGTCTTGGGTCAGCCCAGGTTTAGATCCTCACAATTTAAAAAATTATTTAGGAAGTTCATCATTATGGAATATTTTACATTTATTACTTCAAAGTGATTTATGTTAAGATGGACTGATATCTTTAACCTCTTGCCGACCATATACTGTAGATATGCGCAGTACCTAGTACATGATCCTGCACTTCCAGCTCTGGGGCGTGTGCACTGCCAGTGGTCCACTTCCGCTGTGACTAGACAGAGCGGGAGCTGATTGGCAGGTACAGTGGGCTCCATGTCCGCCGGCACCCGCCGATACTTCGGTACACTGACATAATGGCAGTCTGCCTATGTAAACATAAGCAGGGGCACCAATCCATGCCTTCTTCTAGTACAAACACCTCCCCCATAGTAGTAAAGCTCATTAAAGGCACACATTTAACCCTTTATTCTCCCCTGATGTTACACCTTACCTGCCAGTGTCATTAGTACAGTGACAGTGCATATTTTTTAGCACTGATCACTGTATTAGTGTCACTGGTCCCCAGAAAGTGTCAGTTATGTTAATCAAAGCAAAGTAAGGTGCTGCCCTTTTAACCCAACCTAAAATACATTTCTATAAGTGATGGTGCACCAAGTGAAATTAAACCATATGAAGAAATAAAAAGTAAAATAATAAAGGAGTTGTAAAGTTAGAAGGTTTTTTTTATCTTAGTGCATTCTATGCATTAAGTTAAAAATCCTTCTGTGTGAAGCAGCCTCCCCAGCACCCCCTAGTACTTACCTGAGCCCCATCTCTGTCCAGCGATGTCCACAAGTCCTTTGACAGTCAGGGACTCTCTGTCCTGATTGGCTGACACACAGCCACAGTGCCATTGGCTCCCACTGTTGTCAAGCAAAGTCAGTAAGCCAATCAGGAGAGAGAGGGGCAGGACGGCACGGGGAACCGCAGCACTGTGTCTGAATGTACACAGGGAGCTGCAGCTCGGCTCAGGTGCCCCCATAGCAAGCTGCTTGACGTGGGGGCACTCAACAGGAGGGAGGAGCGGCAAAGTGGACCCATGAAGAGGAGGATCCGGGCTGCTCTGTGCAAAACCAACTGCATAGAGGAGGCAAGTTTAACATGTTTTTTTTTTTTACATAAAAAGAAGACTTTACAATAACTTTAATATTATGATTTTGTTTCACTTGGTGTATCATCACTTTTTTTAGGTTGGGGTTATAGGGCAGCTCCTTACTTTGCTTTGATTAACATTATTGTATAGTGTGTTTTGCACTATTAAAGGGGCAGCAGCCTTATATTACATGGTGTGAAGAACTAAATGAAGCATAAGTTGGCACCCTCATATTTGATTGAAAAGTGTCAGTTAGTGTCCCGACTGTCCGCCGCAATATAGCAGTCCCGCTATAAGTCGCTGATTGCCACCATTACTAGTAAAAAAAACAATAAAAAAATAAATAAATACATAGTTTGTAGACTCTATAACTTTTGCTCAAACCAATCACTATACACTTTTTTTTACCAAAATAATGTAGCAGAATACACATTCGCCTAAATTAATGAAGAAATTCGATTTTTTTACATTTTTTTATTTGATATGTTTTATAGCAGAATGTTAAAAAATATTGTTTTATTTCTTTTTCAAAATTATCGGTCTTTTTTTGTTTAAAGTTCAAAAAATAATAAAAACTGCAGAGATGATAAAATACCACCAAAAGAAAGCTCTATTTGTAAAAAAAAAAAAAGAACACAAATTTTGTTTAGATACAGCATTGCACGACCGTGCAATTGTCAGGTAAAGTAACGCAGTGCCCTATTGCAAAAAAATGGCTAGGTCATGAAGGGGGGTAAACCTTCTGGAGCTGAAGTGGTTAATAGTTTTTGGATTTTTATCATAACTGTGTGTCTCTTATGTAAAAGAAGAATATGGAACATATTGATACCAATAATAGCCCAATTTTAGAATTTGCCATAGGTACTGATTGAATCTAAACATTCGGATGTCAGGATTTCTTAGGTTTTGTATCTCCGGACAAATCTTTCTGGCGCTTTAAATAAATTCTCATTTGCTGCTTTACATTCTGTCTTTCAAGTCTTGGCTATTTTTCAATATATCCTAGCAGAGTAGAACATTTTTTTTTTTTATGATGTGGTGATTTCTAAACTCATGCAAATTTTTTTCTAAATTGCCTCCTTTACTGTAAGCTACTGCTGATCAAATTAGATGTTGATATTTTTAATTATCACAGCATGATTATGTTTTTACTGTGCGATTCTCACTGATAGCCTGGATCAACAGGACTCAGGGATTTCTTTAGGGAACAAATCTTCACAGCTACTTTCCCGAATAGCGCATCAACTTCTTTTGCTGTATTTATACAGCTTCACTGTCAGCATGGCAATCAATACTGACAAATATGACGAGGGGCATGGATTGCTCTGAGATTTCCTGCTGTTTGTCAAGCTGAAAGTTTGACTGGTTCGAGAACTTATAAGAGAATAATCTACAGAGGAAACTCAGGGATTTGTTTTATCAGGAATGTTCTGTCTTCCATACATGTTACCCTGCAGAGTGCATACAGTATGACATTCAGAGCCTACCTATCCTTCATTAAAATAGACTGCAAGTTTAAAAAATGATAGGATGGAGAAAACTGGATGATCAAATAAGAAAGGTACATCATTAAAACTAACACTATATTACCAAAAGTATTGGTATGATTGTCTTTGCACCCACATGAACTTTAATGGCATCCCAGTCTTAGTCCGTAGGGCATAATAGTGAGTTGGTTCCCCCTTTGAATCTATAAGAGCTTCAACTCTTATGGGAAGGCCATCCACAAGGTTTAGGAGTGTGTCTATGGGAAAGTTTAACCATTCTTCCAGAGGCGCATTTGTAGGGTCAGGTACTGATGTGGATGAGAAGGCCTGGCTTGCAGTCTCCGCTCTAATTCATCCCAAAGGTGTTCTGCCGTGTTGAGGTCAATTGATGGTTTTTACACATAGAAACATAGAAACATAGAATGTGTCGGCAGATAAGAACCATTTGGCCCATCTAGTCTGCCCAATATATCTGAATCCTATGAATAGTCCCTGGCCCTATCTTGTATGAAGGATAGCCTTATGCCTATTCCATGCATGCTTAAACTCCTTCACTGTATTTTCAGCTACCACTTCTGCAGGAAGGTTATTCCATGCATCCACTACTGTCTCAGTAAAGTAATACTTCCTCATATTACTTTTAAACCTTTGCCCCTCTAATTTAAAACAGTGTCCTCTTGTGGTAGTTTTTCTTCTTTTAAATATGCTCTCCTCCTTTACCGAGTTGATTCCCTTTATGTATTTAAAAGTTTCTATCATATCCCCTCTGTCTCTTCTTTCTTCCAAGCTATACATGTTAAGGTCCTTTAACCTTTCCTGGTAAGTTTTTTCCTGCAATCCATGTACTAGTTTAGTAGCTCTTCTCTGGACTCTCTCTAGAGTATCTATATCCTTCTGGAGATATGGCCTCCAGTACTGCGCACAATACTCCAAGTGAGGTCTCACCAGTGTTCTGTACAGCGGCATAAGCACTTCTCTCTTTCTACTGCTTATACCTCTCCCTATACATCCAAGCATTCTGCTGGCATTTCGTGCTGCTCTATTTCATTGTCTTCCCACCTTTAAGTCTTCTGAAATAATTACTCCTAAATCCCTTTCCTCAGATACTGAGGTCAGGACTGTGTCAAATATTCTATATTCTGCCCTTGGGTTTTTACGCCCCAGGTGCATTATCTTGCACTTATCCACATTAAATTTCAGTTGCCAGAGTTCTGACCATTCTTCTAATTTTCCTAAATCCTTTTCCATTTGGTGTTTCCCTCCAGGAACATCAACCCTGTTACATATCTTTGTGTCATCAGCAAAAAGACAAACCTTACCTTCGAGGCCTTTTGCAATATCACTTATGAAGATATTAAACAAAATTGGTCCCAGTACAGATCCCTGAGGTACCCCACTGGTAACATGACCTTGTTCTGAATGTTCTCCATTGACTACAACCCTCTGTTGTCTGTCACTCAGCCACTGCCTAATCCACTCAACAATATGGGAGTCCATGCTCAATGACTGCAGTTTATTGATAAGTCTTCTATGTGTCAAAAGCCTTACTAAAATCTAGATATGCAATGTCTACTGCACCTCCACCGTCTATTATTTTAGTCACCCAGTCAAAAAAATCTATAAGATTTGTTTGACATGATCTCCCTGAAGTAAACCCATGTTGTTTTTCATCTTGCAATCCATGGGATTTAAGATGTTCCACAATCCTATCCTTTAATAGGGTTTCCATTAATTTGCCTACTATTGATGTCAGACTCACTGGTCTATAGTTGCTCGATTCCTCCCTACTACCTTTCTTGTGAATGGGCACGACATTTGCCAATTTCCAATCTTCCGGGACGACTCCTGTTACTAATGATTGGTTAAATAAATCTGTTAATGGTTTTGCCAGCTCACCACTAAGCTCTTTTAATAATTTTGGGTGTATCTCATCAGGACCCTGTGACTTATTTGTCTTCACTTTAGACAGCAATCTTAGAACCTCTTCCTCTGTAAAGACACATGCATCAAATGATTCATTAGTCATCCTTTCGAGTGGAGGTCCTTCTCCTTCTTTTTTTTTTCTGTAAAAACTGAACAGAAGTATTCATTAAGGCAGTCGGCTAGCCCTTTATTCTCTTCTACATACCTTCCGTCCTTTGTTTTTAATTTAGTTATTCCTTGTTTTAATTTCCTTTTTTCATTTATATATCTGAAGAATGTCTTATCCCCCTTTTTCATAGACTGAGCTAGTTTTTCTTGTGCCTGCGCTTTAGAAGTTCTTATAACTTGCTTGGCCTCTTTCTGCCGAATCTTGTAGATTTCCTTATCTTCATTGCTCTGGGTTTTTTTATAATTACAAAATGCTAGCTTTTTATTTTTAATGATTTGGGCCACTTCTGCTGAGTACCACAGTGGTCTCTTCCTTTTTTTGCTTTTACTGACAAGTCTAATGCAATTTTCTGTTGCCTTCAATAATGCACCTTTTAAGTAGTCCCATTTCTCCTGGACTCCATGTAATCCGTTCCAGTCTGATAAGGACTCATTTATGACTAATTTCATTTTTGAAAAGTCTGTTTTTCTAAAATCTAAAACTTTTGTTTTTGTGTGGTGTGACTCTTTCACAGTTCTTATATTAAACCACACTGACTGGTGATCACTAGATCCCAAGGTTTCGCCTAAAATGACATCATACACACATGTTTACGTAATGAAGCAAAAGGATAAACACAAACTGGGACTTTGTGTGAGGTGTGACCAGCAAAAGATAATGTGTATGTACATAATTGAGAAGAAAGAAACCAATAATCAATAAAATATCTGTTTAATGAGATAATATAGTCCAATATAGCTAGATAGAGGTATATAACCCAAGGAATTGGGATATTGTAAATGATACCTATATCAATATACATAAATGGTTTGGTAAAACCACAACAATGGTACAAAGTAATACAATAACTGTCAGGTACAGAATTAAAAAATAAATAGGGTCATGAAACAACTGGATACATAATTAATTCTTATAATTGATGAAATTGCCTGTATTAATCTCAACGCATTTTGTGAAAATTCACTTCATCAGGAGCAGGCATTTATGTATATTGATATTGGTATAATTTACAATATCCCAATTCCTTGGGTTATATACCTCTATCTAGCTATATTGGACTATATTATCTCATTAAAGAGATATTTTATTGATTATTGGTTTCTTTCTTCTCATTATGTATGTACACATTATCTTTTGCTGGTCACACCTCACACAAAGTCCCAGTTTATGTTTATCCTTTTGCTTCATTGCATCTAGGCATGGAGATCTTGTTGGTCACGAGTCTCACATAAAGTCCGAAATTTCCTCCCCTGTGTCTTAACACATGTTTACGTAGGTATCACATTAATATTACAATTGTACTTTTATGGTAACAAGGGGCATAACATAGGCAGGCTAATTCTAGTCAGGACTCGAAAGAATGCAAACATGTAATTAAAACATTATTAATGCCATGCGCAAAATGAGTGCACATTGAGTGCAGTGTGCAATACAGAGAACATATAATACAATAATATACAGAATATCTCTAGGCCCTCAGTTGAAGTCGTGATGACGAAACGCGTCAGTTGTGAGCACACGGTAACCTTGGTAATGGAACACCTGGACGTCGCACTCGCAAACCGGAAACCTCCAATCAGCTGGTAACGAGTGGCAGAGGGAGTGAGCGGTGGAATGGTGCAAGAGCGTACAGGTTATAACTATACTTTATGGTTACAGTGCTCATGTTTATATGTAAGTGCAATATGTGAGGGGATGGGGAAGGTATAAAATAAACTCCTGGTTTTAGCAATATTACCCTATGAGTCCTTCTTATTATTGCATGTGATCTACATAGGTCTGGAGCATTGGATTTGGGTTACATATCGCTGAACATCATGTGGATTTAGGAGGAGTGCAAGCTATCTTATCTCTGACGGTGGGAGGTGTAGTGCAACCATCCTTGTAAGTGGTAAAGGTGCAGTACCTAAGTCATGTCGATGAGTGAGAAATACCTAGGGGCCAGCATTGGAGGTGTGGTGAAGGCGCATGTTTGATATTCTCATACACCGGTGAAGGACAAACTCTGTCAGCTTAAAGTGGTAGTATACCGATTTTTGTGACTTTTACCTACAGGTAAGCCTATAATAAGGCTTACCTGTAGGTACAATTAATATCTCCTAAACCTGCACGGTTTAGGAGATATTTTCACTGCATGCAGCCACTTACGCTAGCGGCGCATGCGCTCTGAAGGTCCGGCGGACCTTCAGAGCTCCTTGCAGGGAAGTTGCCGGAAAGTTAAAACCCCATGCACACGCGCGGGGTGACGTCATCGCTGCTCCGGCCGTTCACAGTGCCGGAGCCGCCGAACCCGAAAGAGACACCAAGGGATCATGTCCGCTCCCACATCGGTGTCCGGTGGTCTGTGTTGGGGCTTCGTTTTAAGGTAAGTATTCCATAATGAGCTAGTATGCGATGCGTACTAGCTCATTATACCTTTGTTTTGCAGGGTTTTTTTTTTTTTTTTGAGTATACTACCGCTTTAAGGACTGTGGTTCTTTTGTGAATATTTTAGAACAATTGACTTTTTGAGAGACAATTGCATGTAGCGCTGCTAATGTGTGCTTTTCCCAGGAGGACTTCTGTTTGAGGGTTAATTTACACATTTGTTATAGATATTTGATTTTAGGGTATAGTGGCTGCACTTTTTTTAGGTTATACTATCATATAGTACGATTCAATTGAAGTGGTGTCTTTGGAGCTGGGTGAGTGTTGTATAGCTATATAAGTACATAGCGGTATTTTCACTCCTTCTTCTGCAATATACAGGATATACACATTTCCTTTACACTTACCCAATCTCCTTCTTTTCCATGTGGCTTTATATACTTTTGTCCATCCTCTTAGATGATTAGGAGGTGCCACAGCACATGAAGATTGTTTTCTATAATCAACCAAAAACTGGTCAGTTTTGGGTGGATTGAGCTTTAAAATAAGTTTATCAATTAAAAAAAAAAAAAAACTACACTTTAAGCATAATTAATTGTTTTATATCGTTATGCAATATATAATATATTATAGTAGGGTACACTGATTAATACTATGGTATTTTTATGTTCCACAAATACAATTGACTGATCTTGTTCTAATCATTGAATAAAATATTTAACCTTTTAACATACCATCTATTCCAGATCCGTTGATGTGCAACTTGGAAAATAAACATGTTTCATATATGCCTAAATGATACCATTTGAGGTTTGCTTCAGGTAGTAAGATCAATATGCAGAAGTATAATTAAAGATGTGCACTTGCTGTCTCTTTGTTTCTCCAGTCACATTGAAGGGCCCTGTGATGCACGTTATTACATTGTATTGATTACCAGGATCACATGCTGTTTATAGGACAATGTCCTAGTCACTAAAAACAAGCATTATTGGAAAAACCCAAAAATAACATACTAAAAGCAGGCCTATCATTTAAATTTACACTTTGCATGAATCTGCAGGGCACATGTCAGCATTAGCAAGAAGTATTTTTGTTGAGCTAAAAAGTTCTAAGTAGTAAAGCATATTTCCACTTTTGCAGTCAAATTTGAGAAGCCCCCACTATACTATATGTTATGTTTTCCCATTAACACAGCATACCAAAAAAAAAAAAAATACCAAATATATATTTATTACCTTTTAGATGTTTCTCAGGAGAAGTTGTCATGGCTGAGTGCAAGGATTTTTACTTGTATTTTTATTTTAATTTTACACACAAAAATAAAAAGGAGTTACATCCAATATAGTTCACAAAACAGGAGTGGAAAATAGTCAATGGTTTGAATTGAGCAAGCAACACAAACAACTTGAAGAGGGTACATAGTTAATATAGTTTTAGTGCAAGGATTTTTAAACAATGTCAGAATGAATATGTCTCAAGGATAGGATGAGCTCTCTCTCATTACCATACAATGCAAGAAGCTGAGCTTCTATACATTTAACCCCTTATTAGGACACAGAATGTACAAATCTAGTTTTGCTGGCTCAGTACAGACAGGGTTAATTCAGTGTGGTTATTATCCCAATTTTGTGGCAAACAAATTCAATTTTAGTAAAAGATATACCTCATTCTTGGCTTTTATCAATTCTAAGCAGACTAGATCACATAGTCTCTGGCTACCAAAAATTATAATTGAAAGTCAGCTGTTGGTAATTGAAAGTGAAACAAGAGGCTCAAGAGTGTACGTATGTGCATAGAAAATAACAAACTACACACAAAACCTGTTCATAATGCAGTAACACACAGATTGTTCATATTAAAATGTGAATATGGACAAAATGATAAAAAAATCTGTAAATGCATACATGACAACTTTGGAACTTGAGAAACAGGGAAACTCAAAATGAAGAAGAGATGCAACGTGTGCTGCGCCAAAAAGATTGCACTGAATAGTGGACATGACTTAAAGGACTGTGGCAAGTAGAGTCCACATAATGGAGAAGGTTTACTTAAAGTGGAGCACTCAGAATCTGGTGCAGCCGTGCATGGTAGCCAATTAGCGCCTTCAGCCTATTCAATTAAGCTTTGACAATAAGCCCTGGTTCACACTGGTACGACATATGCTCCGACTTCGGGAGCAAATGCCGCATGAATTGTATAAATTAATGGTTCCCTATGAGAGCTGTCTTAACTGGTCTGACACAAGTCAGTCTGACTTTGAAAAAGGTTCCTGCACTACTTTGGTCCAACTTTGGTCTGACTTCAGCCCATTCAATATCATTGAAGTCGGAAGAAAGTCGGATCCTCATCTTAACTGATCTGACTTGTGGCATGCGACTTGTGCTCTGGGGATCTTGAAGGGGAACCACTGCTCATCATGCCCCAGGCAGTGACGTTGCAAGTGGGCGGGGTTTCTGGATGATGTCTTCGGATGGCCTCGCCTCTTGGCTATATAAGAAATGGCACACACCGGAGCAACAGCGGGAGCTAGCGTCGGGAGAAGACATCAGTGGAGGGAGAAGTACCAGAAGGGGAAGAAGACAGCAGAGGAGGAAGAACCGGAAGAAGACAGCGAAGGGAGAAGAACTGGAGGAAGGAACAGAGGAAGAAGACAGCGAAGGGAGAAGTACTGGAGAGAGAAAACTACAGGGAGAAAACATCACCGGGAAAAATAAGACACGTTGGAGCTACTTTAATAAAGGACTTTACCAAAAATATGTGTACTTTTTACACTTTTTTGAGTAAATGAGTAGGCGTAAGGGGGGGGCGGCGAGATATGGCCCCCTGCCCGCAGATCCCCACAACCACCATCCAGGGTTGTCGAGAGGAGGCCCCTGTCCCCATCAACATAGGGGGAAGGTGCTTTGGGGTTGGGACGCAGAGCCCCTCCTTCCCCAAAGCACCCACCCCCCATATTGAGGGCATGTGGCCTGGTATGGTCCAGGAGGGGGGCGCTCGTCCCTTTCTTGACCTGTTGGCCTGCATGCTGGTAAGGGTCTGGTATGGATTTTGGGGGACACACCTTGCTGTTGTTTTTTTATTTTGGAATGGGGGTTTCCCTTAAAAACCATACCAGACCAATGAATCTGGGGTTCCCCCCTCTTGATAAAGTCATGTGGAGTGTGCTGAAATTAGTCTGGATGGGGACTGGTGATGTCCCCATCCAGACCACATCACAGAGCTGGTGGATGTTAGAGACCTTGCGCTCCTCCGCCTTCCGTTTGAGGACCCCACAGATGCTCAATAGGGTTTAGTTCTGGGGACATGTTTGGCCAGTCCATCACCTTTACCCTAAGCTTCTTTAGCAAAGCAGTGGTTGTCTTGGAGGTGTATTTGGGGTCCTTATCATGTTGGAATACTGCCCTGTGGCCCAGTATCCGAAGGGAGGGGATCATGCTCTGCTTCAGTATGTCACAGTACATGTTGGCATTCATAGTGCCCTCACTGAACTGTAGCTCCCCAGTGCTGGCAGCACTCATACAGCCCCAGACCATGATACTCCTACCACCATGCTTGACTGTAGGCAAGAAACACTTGTCTTTGTACTCCTCACCTAGCCTCCACCACACACACTTGACACCATCTGAACCAAATAAGGTTATCTTGGTCTCATCAGACCACAGGACATGGTTCCAGTAATTCATGTCCTTAGTCTGCTTGTTTTCAGCAAACTGTTTGAAGGCTTTCTTGTGCATCATCTTTAGAAGAGGCTTCCTTCTGGGATGACAGCCATGCATACCAATTTGATGCAGTGTTCGGCATATGGTCTGAGCACTGACAGGCTGACCTCCCACCCCTTCAACCTCTACAGCAATGCTGGCAGCACTCATATGTCTATTTCCCAAAGACAACCTCTGGATATGACGCTGAGCATGCGCACTCAACTTCTTTGGTCGACCATTGCAAGGCCTGTTCTGAGTGGAACCTGTCCTGTTAAATCACTGTATGGTCTTGGCCACCATGCTGCAGCTCAGTTTCAGGGTCTTGGCAATCTTCTTATAGCGTAGGCCATCTTTATGTAGAGCAACAATTCTTTTTTTCAGATCCTCAGAGAGTTCTTTGCCATGAGGTGCCATGTTGACCTTCCAGTGACCAGTATAAGAGAGTGAGAGCGATAACACCAAATTTAACACACCGGCTCCCCATTTATACCTAAGATCTTGTAACACTAATGAGTCAAATGACACCGGGGAGGAAAAATGGCTAATTGGGGCCAATGTGGACATTTTCACTTAGGGGTGTACTCACTTTTGTTGTCAGCGGTTAAGACATTAATGGCTGTGTGTTGGGTTATTTGAGGGGACAGCAAATTTACACTGTTATTTCCCCTCTATCTTTGTTAGGACCCATCCACTCTACAATGCACATAAAAATGTGCCTTGAGTCAACTGCGCTTCAATGCGTTTTAATGCGTAATTCTGTACATTTGTCTGCACGTTTTTCTGCACAGTTCTTTTTTTTAACCACTTGCCAACCGCCCGCCGCAGATATTCTGTGGAAGGCTGGCCCGGCTGCACAAATTGATGTATGGGTATGTCGATTTGCGGGAGCGGTCCTGGGGGGCGAGCGCGTGCCACCGGCGGCTCGCGCCCGCCCCCCCACTAGGCAGTGGGGATGCCGATCCCCGTGACCGGACGGATTGCCGCCGGGCACCCGCAATCGCTTCCTGCTGAGAGAGAATGACAGTCAGCTGTTGTAAACACAGTTGACCGTTGTTCTCTCTGAAATGATCACAGAGCGCCTGGGATTCTCCTATATAGGATCACAAGTCTCTGTGTTCATTTCACAAGTCCCTCCCCCCACTGTTAGAAAACACTCCCCTAGGCTCACACTTAACCCTTTGATCACCACTGAGTTAACCCCTTCCCTGCCAGTGTCATTATTACAGTAGCAGTGCATATTTTTAGCACTGATTACTGTAGTTATGTATCTGGTCCCCACAAAAGTGTCAAAAATATCAGTTAGAGGTCCGATCTGTCTGCCGCAATGTCGCAGTCCCGCTCAAAACTGCAGATCACGGCCATTACTAGTAAAAATAATAAATAAATAAAAATATAACATAAGTATGTAGTCTGTAGACTCGATAACTTTTGAGCAAACCAAAAGTTTGTTGCGATTTTGTTTACCAAAAATATGTAGCAGAATACAAATTGGCCTAAAAGGATGTAAATGTTTGATTTTCACTTTTTTTTTTTTTGGGGGGGGGGGGGGAATGTTATATAGCAGAATGTGGAAAGTATTGTTTTCGTTTTTTTTCCAGAAATGTCACTCTTTTTTTGTTTATAATGCAAAAAATAAAAACCGCAGAGGTGATCAAATACCACCAAAAGAAAGCCCTATTTGTGGGAAAGAAAGGACATCAATTTTTTTTAGGTACAGCATCGCACGACCTCGGCGGACAGATTGGATACCTAATTGATATTTTTTGACACTTTTGGGGGGACTAATCACATTACTACAGTAATCAGTGCTAAAAATATGCACTGATCGCGGCCGCCGGACCCGCAAGATCAGCTTCCCCTGTGGCGGTCCTGCGAAGCGACATACAGTTATGTTGTTTTGTTGTGTCTCCCTACACTGTGAGCACCAAAAGAAACATACATCATCATGGCCTAAAATGGCAAGGCACTCCCCTGATTCTCCCTCACTTCTCCAAGCTAACAGACTGGCTGGAGACTGCACTGTCCACTGTTATCTCTTTCCTGTGAAGACCAGAAGTTCAGGGAAGCAACACTGGGGGAGCAGGAGCCAGGTGAATAAATTTCAAGTGTTGAAGTAAGACTTTTAACAAACAGTTTACTGGGGAATGTTTATTTTATTGTGCTGAATGTTTTATACTAAAAAACACTGTGAGTTTAATATTACTTTAAAGTGATACTGAAGGTCCATATACACACACAGCATCAGTAAGCCATGCCACTGCTCCCTCCTTACAGAAATGTAACTGACAGAAGCAAAAGCCTGTGGCTTCTGCTGCTCTCAGTGTCTCTTGTTAATCCAGGAAGTGAGAGGGGTAGTGCTGCAGTCGGAACAGCGCTGAATCTTTGAGAGGAATCAGGTAAGTGTTTAGGGGTGGGGTGGGTAAGATAGGTAGTTGGGTTTTTATCTTAATATCCTAATGCAGAGAATGCATTAAGGTAAAAAAATAAATAAATAAAAATATACACACTCTTTGACTTTAGAAACACTTAGCCTTTTACTACCTAAGACACACTAGTATATACTACAATGCATAGATTATTAAGCATATTACACCTCTAATATTGTTTCCGATGGCTGCAATTTTTATGAGATTTGGTGATGGTATTACTATGCTGCTCAGTGTTCTACTAAGGCCTGCTGAAGAGGGAGCTGTACCTGAGTCCCTGCAATGCAAGCATTCCTTCATATTGTTCATTCACCCTGTGGCTCTATTATTATTATATTATTATACAAGATTTATATAGCGCCAAAAGTTTGCGCTTTGCCTTCTATTTTCTTTTCTTTACGCATAGCTTCCACAGTATACAACTCCAATTCCAAAAAAGTTGGGGTTGTATACTGTGGAAGCTGTGTGATCAATTTCAAAATGACCTTTTTTTTTTTCTTAAATTGGTACATTTTCTCATTTGAAACATTTGATGTTTTCTATTGTGAATATAATATGGGTTTATGAGAATTACAAATAAGGCATTCTGTTTTTTATATAGATTTTTCACAGCATCCCACTTTTTTTAAAATATGGGTTGTAGATGTACATCACTACTGCATAGGACAAAAACACAGAATATATTCATAATTACTCGTTAGAACAGTTTGCTAATACCAGTTAATGAAGCAGCCTGATGCCTGGTTTAATGAGAGCAACATGTTTATTTTGCAATTGCTTTGCTAATTTTTCAAGAAAAGTGGGTTGCCTAAGGGGCTTACCAGCTGTTTTACCATCTTATTTATGTATTTATCTCATTATACTATACTGCTTTGATATTTACAAGATTGTTACACAATTAAATTAAAACTACATTAAAAAAAGTTGCTGTTTTATAGATATTATCTGGTAAAATTAACTGTAGCTAAGCAGTCCCCTGAAAAGTCCACCTTTTGCTTGGGCATGAAGCTACCCTGGGCACTCTGGTGTCTGCAGTCTATTATTATCTAAGGCACATCATGGACATTCCTTTCTCTGATGACTGTTATTCTTATGAGATTTGGAGTTTCTCCCTGAGCAGTTAGTAATCTTGCTGCTCATTGTTCTTTAGGGTCCACTGGCGAGGAATCTATATTTGAGGACCTCCAGTGTAAGGATCACCCTACTTCTACTTCATTCATTTTTTGGGTCTATACTTCTATTTCTCCTATTCTTTATTGATCACTTCCTTCAGGAGGACTGGTCTGATAAAAAGAAACAAAACCCTGGTCCTCTACCATGATGGTCGCCTCTATATGTAGACACCCTAAGACCTTAATAACTCTTGCAGTTGGGGTATGGAAAAACATGCAGTTAAGGAGCATTCTTCCGCTTTTCTCCCCAACTGTTAGCCCTAGGCAGTGGACAGGGGTGTAGGGTTTGTTTTTCTTTGTGGCTGCAGCAAGAATTGTCCCTTGTTACATGAATGGCACAAGCAATTGCAGAGAGGTGGTGCAGATGCCTAGGGGTAAAACAGGCAGTGGGGAGGAAAACATAAAGCCTTATCTCTGCCTGTCAAAATTCCAACTGAAAAATTATCCACTGCAGATTGTTCTTCAGAGGGCCAAGGCTAGTGTGAACTAGTTCAAATCAGGCATGGCAAGTCCATCCTCGTGAAAAAAATGCCTATAGGCAGTACTAGTGACTCCTCTTTGGCTCCCTTAGTAGACTATTTTTGAGCAAAGCTTCTACAGTATAGGATTTTTTTTGTAAAGCTCCACCCTTCAAAATTGACTTACCTAGTCAATGTAAATGAAGAATAGTACATATGAGCAAAATGATTATACACTTAGAAATCAGTGTTCAGAAATATTTTGAAAAATGAGACACCTTGGACTATGTAAATATTTATGTAGAAAATATTATTTTTTTAGTATCATCTTAGACCCCCCAAGAGTAGAGCGCTGGGTGGTAGTGATCACTAAGGGCTCCATTTCACACACCAGGAGAGTCAAACTCAATTTCATTGCGAGTCGCATCAGCATTATGATTGCCCTCAAAGGGCCAGTTGTATATATAAAACTATATATCCAGCATTCAGGCATGAGCTACATACAGAGAGCAGAGTTCATGAGTGTGCTACTTGCAGAGTTCAGGAGTGCACTACAGACAGAGTGCAGAGTTCAGGAGTGCATTACATATGGAGTGCATGGTTCAGAAGTATGTTACATACAGAGTGAAGTGTTTAGGGGTGGGCTACGTACAGATTGCAGAGGTTAGGAGTATGTTATATATAGGGTGCAGAGTTCAGGGGTGCACTGTCTACAGAGTGCAGGGTTAAGGAGTGTGCCACATACAGAGTGAAGGGTTAAGGGATGTGCTATGCACAGAGTGCATGGTTCAGCTCTCTTTCACAGGCTGTCCACATCTCACTTCCACCCCTCCTTGGCTCTGACCTCTGCACCACTTTACCCTACCTCTGCAGACATTTTCCTCCTGAGCCCTCATCCCCCCCCCCCTCAAAAGCTTCCTCATATTTTACCTACCTGGCCCAGCTCTAGTACCTCCCAGCAGTGTAGGCAGCTGTGGGCTCTCTCTCTTTCACTTGCAGGAAGATCATTGGTTGGCATCTGTCCCCGCCGTGCCCCTCCATGAGTGCATGCAAGCAGGAAGAGATCTATGAGATCTGTGAACTGCTGAGATGAAAGCTGTCCTTGTAAATGCAGAAGGATTCTGTGTTTACAAGTGACCTTGTTGAGCAGGGAGGGGAGGGAAAGAGCCGGAGGTGTTAAAAATGGAGTTCCATCATGTTCCAGCTGAAAAAAAGCCCTAGGCGTGAGGGCCACATGAAATGGCCTGGAGAGCTTGATTCGACCCACATGCCTTGTGTTTGAAAAATGTGACATACACCAACTAGAGATACTTTATACTTAGAGTTTATATTGTCTTATGTCTGTATGGTGGCCATATACTGAATGTAATGATCTTATCGAATAAATCGTCACAGAACCACAAAGTACGACAGAATCTATGTATTATTGGAAAAATACACTATGTTGTCAGTCGATTTTGACCAAAACTGGTGTTTTTAATCAAAATGATTCTTATCAGTCTGCATTGAAAATCTAATTGCAGGAAAATAAGTAGATCAATATGATCTAACAAGTGCATGGTACATTAGTGGATCTTTTCAAGCTTTCAGTTGTATTTTTCTCTTGGACAGTAAATCAATCAGCATTACAATAGTAAAAAAAAAAAAAAAAAAAACCATTCCATTTATGACCACCATTAAGTGCAAGGGAATGATGCAATCCCATTTTAAAATCCACACCTCATGTTTTACATGCTCAAATTGAGTTATTGCTACTGCAAAACGAAAAGCAAAATATACAGTTGAAGGCAACCTACCTAATTATCTAGTGCAAAACTCCTTTTAGGTTTAAAAGTCCATAATTTAAATGCCTGCCGAGCATGACATGATGTTTATTACCCAGGCTGCTATGAATCTAATTGAAACATGCAATAAGTATGAGCTCACTATAACACTCAGCGGGCACTACAATCAGTCAATTTACTGGGCCTGTAATCATACCTGACAGTTTAGGAAGCAGGTAAGGAGCTAGTAAACAAGACATGCAACAAAACAGATTGGGGTTGATTTACTAAAGGCAAAATGACTTTTCACTTTGCAAGGCAAGTTGCACTTTTTCAAGGGAATTTATTCCAGACCTTAGTGAAAAAGGGGTGAAGTGTCACTGACTTCTATCATCCAATTATTTGCAAGCAAAATGGTTACCGGAAACGCCAGCAGCCCCTTTAAGCTGAATACCCAAGTGTGAGATTTGATTTAAAGACCAGTCTGGCATCTTTGGTTTGTTTTGTTTATTTTATATTGGGGATGGGAGAAGGGAATGGGTGGGATACTCCTCTGGCTCAACTAGGTACAAATGGGACACTTTGAAAAAAAATGCCTTTCAGCGCTGTCTTGATGCCAGCTGGATGCCGACCAACGCTTGCTGGCGCTTGAAAGACACTGACTTGCTGAACTGCACTTGAACTTGACTTCTGACACTCTGGTTAGCTCAAAAGTCCTGGACTGTACTGAGAACTGACTCCTGATGCTCTGGTTAGCTCAAAAGTCCCAAACACTGCTCCCTCCAGTCCTTGCTGACTGAGGTAGCTTCTGTATACTGCTTCTGCTGCTGCAACTCTCAACACTGTACACTGCCCACTGTACACTTTAACACTTCAGGGCCCAACTGCTGGCGTCCCCTTTGTACTTTAAGGTCCTCTCTCTAGGCACCCCCTCTACACTTCAGGGTCCACACACTGGCACCCTCTTTGCTCTTCAGGGTCAACACTGGCACCCCCTTTACACTTACTCCTGCACCGGCTAGCTAGCTCCTGGATCCCTATGACCTTCACCGGAGTGGTCCCCTCTCTCTATGCAGACCTCCAGGGGCAGTTTGCAGTACTCACAAACTGGGAATGCTTTCCTGAAACTGGACCCCTCTCAGCTCCACCGGATCCTCTCTGCAGCTCAGCTCAGCCTTCTGTCCCCTCCCACTAGGCAAGCCACCTGGGACACCCGATTCCTCTGACAGGAGGAGAGACAGCCATACTCTCCCTCCTGGGACTCTGCTTCCCGCCAAAGATGCTGCGTCATGTGTTTCTCTCAAACTTATACCCACTCCCAGAATGCTGTGTGGCAGAATCTGCCTTTCTGGGGTAGATACAGGCCTGAGTGTGCCATTGGCTGGGTTTCCTCCACTGCCCAATGAGAACCCTCTCGTAGAGCAAAGTGGGGAGACTCCCCAATATCAACAGCCACACCTGGGAGACATGACAGCCCAGCTGAAAATCATGGCCCTGCTGATAAGCAGACAAGGCCCACTATACTCTACCTAGCACCTACCTTGTAGGGTGCTACATCAATATTTTCCTTGCATGTAATCGGGTATGCTTTGCAAAGTGGAATTTCACCGTATTCAGTAGTCTCTGGGCAAAATTCTGTTGCAAACTAAATAAATTCTTTGCCTTTAGTAAATCAACTCCATGATGTCTATAACTTTTTATTAGATCAAATATAGCAGCAGAGAGAGTGCATATAGTAAAGGGGAGCATCAGACCCTTTTGTCATCTGCAGCTAAAAAATCAAAGCCTCATTGGCCAACCACTGAGGCTTGGGATTAGGAAAGAGGAAGCCTCACTTGCCACACTCCCAATACAGAGAGATGGTAATAAACATTCACTGCTCAGCAAAAATGCCACTGGAGCATTTCAAAGCTGCACCCTTTCGAACCCTAACTTTTATTAAGCATGCGCAATGAGTTTAAATGAACAAAACCAAAAAAAAAAAAAACAACAACAAAAAGCAGTTGGATTTTCTTTTTTTCATAAGTACTGTAGTTTCTTGAAAATGTTAAAGGTAGGCAACTCCTATCCTTATATTGATCGGTGGTTCCAAATGAATGACTAAGACAGGGAACAGATAAAAGATACAATCATCATCTTTCCAAAAACCTGTTCTGTTTATTCAGGGTGATTGAAGTTTTTAAAAATAAAATGCAGCTTAAACACACACCTAAAGCCATATTTTGCACATACCTTTAGTTGAGTTTAGGCACGTCAAACATTTGAGGGTTCATAGATTTCATTGGCCAGTGATTATTAATTTATTCCAGCCATTAGAACAAATCAATGCTCAAATGTTAAATGCTGGTGGTACAGAGGTACGCTTACAGGTTGAAAAAAAAAAACATCAAATGCCATTAAAAGAAGCATTTTTAAGCCTGTGTGCATAAAGCCTAAGGCTGAGCTAGTCCAAGCCTAGGGGGCAAACTATATTGGGGAGAAGCTATAGCTGAAAGCCTATTGTTACTAAAACTAACATAAAAACAAAGAGATACAAAAATATTTACAAAATGGCCTTGTAACCTAATTGTAGGCAAACATACAACAGCATAGTTGAACACAGATTCTACATGTACCACCATCTAATATAGAGTCTAGTGGGAGCAAAATGTATCTTGACTCACATTAGCTGTGTGAGTCTGGTTAATTGATCGGGGTTACTGTAGATTAGGCTAGAGGCCTCTACAGGTCAGGCCTCTGATACCTCCTCCTGGTTCTAGAAGCTGCTGGAAGTTTCTAGAAGCTAGTGGGTGCACGGGAAGAGGCCATGATCTGCATATTTATGGGAATCTGGCCAATCCCCAGGAGGAAGACCTGGCAGGGTGACTAGGTCAGTCCATAAATATTGTGGAGCCTGGCCAGCAGGGGTTGTTGTCTGGTGGAAGATGGAGTGCTGAGGCTCTGTCATGGAGCCTGGGAGGGGACCCCAGGGCTTTGGTTGGACAGAGGGATCTCCACTACCCTCCAGTCTCTTCTAGGAAATACCCTAGCTATCATGGGAGGACCTGGACAGCAGGAGACCTGAACAGCAATCTTTTCCAAAAGCAGCAGGATTCAATACACAGTAAGTACCTTTACCCCCTTTCCCCCCGGGCCTTAAAGGGAAGAGGCTGCCAGATGCAATATCTAGCAAGCTTCCCAGGGACAGTGTCACAGCTAAATCCAATCCCCTGTCCTGTGACACTTTACAAGGCAGCCAGGTGAGCTGGTATTTGCAAGAGAAGGGGCATAGAGCTCCTGCAAGTGAAGTGTGGGACTTTGCTAAATTCCACTAAGGGGACACAGAATTCGTAATGCAATTTCCAGAGAGATTTATGATGTTCCAGAAGGAATATAGTCCAGAATTTGCCATTTTTCAGTGTACATAGTGAAGGAAGTTGTCCTTGCTTTGTTCTATCGAGCCAAGTTGATCATCCTATAATCCCTATTCCCTTTCCAAGTTGTTTTCCCCCATTAAAAGAACAAAAACAAGCCCACGGACTAATTTCTGTTCCCGAAAGTAAGTTGGAAAATGCATGTTGCCTGGCTGTGCAAGATTAGGGGGACCAAAAAAAAACAGTGGCCCTCTAGGGGGTAGTGTTGCATCCAGAAATTGAAAGCCAAATAGAAGAAAAAGTGACTTTAACATGGCTAAACTACTGTTCAACTTACATTAAATATATATTTGTATCCCCTACAATAAAGCACAGAATAAATAGATTAGTATCACAGGCAGTGATTTCTAGAAAACAAATAAAAGACAGCTATATTTTTATTTAGAAACTTTTTGAAGTGTCTGGTGTGGATCCCAGTGACTTTTCCCTTATGTTTTGCCAGTTGTATGTGAAAATAAGGGGAAAAGAGTGACTGCCAGACATAAAAGCTCACCATTTTTTGAAAGTCCTGTTTAATCATGAGTTAACTTGTCCCTGCTGTGGAACCAGTGGCGTAGCGTGGGTTGTCAGCACCTGGGGCAAGGCAAGTAATTTGCGCCCCCTAACCCACGGGATTTTAGCACTCGAGTCTCTGAAACCCTTACCCCCTAAGCACATGTATTGTTTGTTATGAAAATACTGATGTAATTACTAATTAAAGTAAAATGCATCTAAATACAGGTTTGAATGACCAGCGTGCCCCCTTTCAATGCAGAGAGACCAGCGTGCCCTCTTTCAATGCAGAATGACCAGCGTGCCCCCTTTCAATGCAGAATGACCAGCGTGCTCCCCTTCAATGCAGAGAGATCATCGTGCCCCCTTTCAATGCAGACAGACCAGCGTGCCCCCTTCAATGTAGAGAGACTTACCTGCAGCAGCGGCTTCTCCTCAGTTCCCCGCGTCTCCTCAAGTCCTCCCGCCTCCTCCTCGGCCAATGGCATGCGTTCGCCTTTCAGCCAATCAGGAAGCGGGTCTGGGACCCGCTTCCTGATTGGCCAGGAGGATCCATGTGACAATAGCAAATTTTCATTCGCTAATGTCACACAATGGGGGGCTCGGGGCGCACTGTTCTGCGCCCCGGGTCCACCCTTTTTTGAAGCCTATTAGAGCCTCTGGCTCTAATCAGGTGATTAAAAAAAAAACCCACTCTGTGACAGCACCAGGCTGCTGACTTACTCGCTGTGAAATTGACAATAGCAAATTTTCATTCGCTAATGTCACACAATGGGGGGCTCGGGGCGCACTGCTCTGCGCCCCGGGTCCACCCTTTTTTGAAGCCTATTAGAGCCTCTGGCTCTAATCAGGTGATTAAAAAAAAAACCCACTCTGTGACAGCACCAGGCTGCTGACTTACTCGCTGTGAAATTGACCAAGCAGTGAGGAGAGGCAGCATAGGCGGGGCTTGGCTTCAGGGGAGGACTGGGCCAGGGGGCAGGGGGACAATTGCCCCCCGGGCCACTCTGATGCCCCATAAAAAAGGCTGCATCGCTTCTGCCACTGACATGCTGGTGGTGAAGTAAAAAGTCCCCACTGCTGACCAACTGAGTGCAGGATAAAGTTAAGGACAGAGCGCTGCCCCCCCCGCCCCCCAGCATGGATGTGTAAGCTGTGTCTGAGCAGAGACCAGTTCAATGCCCCACTGGAGACTCTCCTCTTCCAGCCAGCCCTGACGGAACTGTCTCAGCTCCCCCCAACTGCCCCTGCTGGCTAGGTGGGGAAACCAGATTCGGCTGGTGAGTAGAGAGTACCTGGAGCGGAGCTTCAGCCTGGAATGGGGGTCAGGAGAAGGCCCGGGAAGAGAGAGAGTGGGAGGGGGGCTGAGTCGCTGCACCATGGGCCTCTGGTTTTACTTGCCCCCTGGGCTGAAAGTTGCCAGTCAGCCCCTGCTTGGCTTGCAACGCCATCCCACCCTACACCAATGGACAGGTGAGGCACAGTCCAGCCCCGCCCCGACCCGCTATTTTCAGCCATAGGGCGGCCGCGCTGGACATCTCCCAGCCTAAAGATGGAGGCAGCCACAGACAGTGTGTGAACTGTGTATGTCAGAGTCAGACAGACAGAGTGACACTGCAGATGCGCCCCCCCCAGATGTTGCGCCCGGTGCGGCTGGCCCCCCCCCTGCACCCCCCACGCTACGCCACTGTGTGGAACACTTATTATTCTTATTCTGGGGTATTTGAAATTTACCTATTATTCCTAGCTCTACTGTGCCAGAACTAGCGATGGAATCTGTGAAATACACAGACCCTGCAAGTGTCTGGGGTTGTAATGTGGCATTCTTGATCACCTTGTCTACTTTCTAATTTTCCTTGGTCTCTGGTTTGTTTGCTGTAGTTTGGGCTTTAACTTTCAATATGGCTACTTCAGCAAGAAGCTGGAAGGTTAAAGACAGCCAATCAACTAACTTAGCATGCTTGCTTGGTTTACCTGCTGATGTCAAAAAACTTCTAGCCCTCCAAATAGAACCAAAATCATGTTCTACTCCAAAAGCACCTCTGCTATTTTACATAAATATCTACTTTTGATAGCTCACAAGTTTTTGCTAAGAAAATGAGCTCTGCTTCTTGAACTAAACCAGAATAACCCAATGACTCTGACTACAGAGTGTCCTCATAAGTGAAAACTGAATAACCAGTGTGGGTCTTACCAACCTATAAAAAGGATTCATCTACAAAAAAGAAAAAAAGATCAGGGTCTCCAAGACGTATGTCCTGCACAGGACCTATAGCAGCTGATTCCATCATGTCAATTCAACACGCATGGCTTTTCCTTGGTGGTTAGGTTAAAATTTGTACACATTTCCATTGTTAGATTTGTAAATCATAACAACAAACCTTGTGTTAGACAAATGTTTTGTTTGGGGCCACTGCAATAATTCCTGAACAGAATGTGGGGCCATTAAATTTAAATAATTGAAAGGGCGCATGCACGGCAGCCTAAGATGCTGGACGCATAGAGGCAGAGCTCTACCAGTCCTCAACCTAATTGAACCTCCCGGTCTGCTTCCACAGTTCCTATTGCTCCAGGAGATTCTTGTACCCACACATGGGAAAAATCAGGAGCCAGATGCACTCCTCGCTGTCTAGTGCTCACACATGGGAAAAGTAAGAAGCACTCCTCAACTTCTCCACAGGAATAGCAGCCTTCTACACTGGGGTGCTTCTTTACCAGGCCTGCATCCCCTGCGTTGAGTACCTGCGGTGACACAGGTGAGTGCAGCACTGATCTCACCACCATGGAGGAAGCAGACACAGACATTCCAATTGAACAGTAAAGAGGAAGTAAACTCTCCTCTGCAACTTGTACCTATAGGTAAGCCTATGATAAGACTTACCTATAGGTACTGTAAATATCTCCTAAACATGCACCGTTTAGGGGATATTTACTTTGCATGCAGCCAGTGACATCACTGGCACATGCGCTCTGATGGAACGGCCACTTGTGACGTTCCTTCAGAGCCCCTTGCCGCGACCGTCGGCTCCTGCACGAATGCACGGGTGTGACTTCATCGTGGCTCCAGCCAATCAGATGGCCGAATGCCGCAAACTCGGAAGAAGGGTGACCGAACATGTCAACCATGAGACAGGTGAGCGGGCGGCACTGCGAGGCTTCGTTCTAAGGTAAGTATTTCATAATGAGCTAGTATGCGAATCCATACTAGCTCATTGTGTGTTTGTCTTTCAGGTGTTCATTTTTAAAAAAAAAAAATTCTGAGGTTTACAACCTCTTTAACCCCTCTGGCTCTGTACCTGACCACAGATGTGCTTAAGGAGAAACTGCAAGTATTACTGCACAACATAACCTGCACTATCTCCTCAGAAATAAGGAAGATTACACAGGTGGTAAGGGGGGAGGGAGATCACTCAGTTTGGAGAACATACAGACCATTCGGGTACAAGGTTTGCTGAATTAATTCAATATGTATAAGTTTTGGATGAAGATAATGTGGCTCTGAAGCACACTGTCATTCGGTTACAACTTCAACAGGAGGATTTAGAAAAAAAGGAACAATGCAAATATCTCCGTATTCGTGGCATCCCTGAATCAGTCAGTAACTGCCAGCTGAAACATTATCTTTTATCTTTCACTTTGGTACCCAGGGTCGACAAAATTGACTCTGGTATGGACTGGGCTCACATATCTCTTGATCCCACCGGCAGGCTCCAGACCTAGAGACATCATTATTCGCTTTCGTTATTATGATAGCAAAGAGGCCCTGCTCAATTCCTCATGAAACAAGTCTACTATTGAATTAAAAGGGGAGAAGATACAGATCTTCAGCTAATTATTCCCCCATCACCTTGGCTAAAATAAACAACCTGACACTACTTATCCTCCATATCCAACAACATTGTATTATATTTCGTTGGGGGATTCCTTTTAAGCTCACAGTCAAAAAGAATAACTCCAAATTCAATGTTTGGAATCTCCATGAGGCTAAGCTTTCATTTAAAAATTTGGAACTTCCACCTTTCCCTGATTTAATTTTGCTCCAGCCTCATCCTACACCAAGATCAACAACTACTCCTTACAAGCGCTAGACCCCAGCTAAGTACAAGGTAAAAAAGTCCTTCCAGATCCCTCAATGCCCTGGCTCCACTGGACTTCCCACCTGAAGATTCAAGCATGCTGCTCTTTTCTCTCTGAGGTTGACCTGCTTATTTTGCCCTCATACCCTGATCTCTTTTGAGATACCTCTGTAATCCCATGTGCCTAGTCCTTTTTTGACCCTGTTCAAGTTCTGAATTCATTTTTTATTGTTGATGTCTTTATGGGTTTATTATTTGTGCAGGCTGAGGTTGGCTTCTGTCAAGGACCTACTCAGTTTTTAGTGACATTACTTTGGTATGAGTTAGCTACGGTAACCAGGATAACCAGGATATTAGAGGCTTTCTTATATATGTGAATCTTTTATAATGTCAAGGGTCCTAACTTAATTAGGAAGAGGTGGATGGCGTTGAGGGAGTTCAAATCCTCAGGGGCAGGCATAAAATGTATCCAGGAATCGCATTTCAAGACAGGCGGTTCTTTTAAATGAACTTAAAAAAACCTTTCCTCTATCTTAATTAGCCTCCGACTCCTTTAGTAAGGCTGGAGTAGCAATATTGATTTAAAAAAATTCTCCTTGAGAGTATGAACCTCCTACAACAACCTCCACTATCACTTTTTTTTACTGGATTGTGTTGTTGTGCGTTATACGTCTGAGAATAATTTCCCGAAAGATAGTTATAATGAGTTCTTTTGTCAATAAATTTATTTTTAACAGCATACATCAATTGATATGAATACAGACTAAAAAGGGAATATATATTTATTCACAAGACATGTATTCACAATAAATAGTTAGATATGGATAACATAAAAACAAAATCTTACATAAAATACAAACTTAATTGCACTAGTTAATAGGTTTTGCTCAGCAATTGTAACGCTTCTGCGTTTCCTATATGGTGTGGATTTTCAGCTGCAGAAATAGTTCCACGTCAGTAGTCATGTAAGAGATATGCTGAGATACCATTCCCAACCTCAATGACTCATCATGTGTGGAAAGTCTTATTTCAGCCAGTAAATACACACAATTAGCAAGCTGGTTCCTAGTGTGACTTTATGTATGTGGTAACACAATGATGAGGGTTTGAGGGATAGGTTGAGTGAAGGTGGTAGGTGATAGACACTTGAAGGTGAGACAGTAGCAGATGGATGCAGGAAGGTTTAGCAGTCATGTATGGTAGCAGATGACAGAGTAGCAGGTGGACATACAAGAGTGATCAACCCAGTGCAGGAAAGTAGCAGTAGCCTCAAGAGCTAGCAATCTAGTTATGCAGATGTGATAAACAGTCTTTACTATGCAGAGCTAGATAGTGTAAGCTTAGTATAAGTTTATAGAGAATTCCCCTGCGGGGTACTTAGCACTATTAGCGATACAGCCGAAGGGTGGTTCAGGAGAGGCGGATGATCCAGTAGCGGGATACAGGGATCAGCGCAGCGAGGTTCCGTCAGCGAGGTGAGCTTGCAAGCATGGAAGCTTCAAGCAAGGTTAGCATCCAGGTAATGGTGTTTGAACGAACACATGTGAGTGAGAACCGGCGCTTTAAATAGCCATCTAGTCCGGCGCTGGGTGATGACAGCTCCAGTCTTAAAGGTGTATGCGCACCTTTCCAAAAGTAAATGGTGGGGCGCATACACTTGTGGAAAGTGTAATTTAGGGTACCAAAGGTACCGGAACATTACAGCAATATAAATTAAATGAAAGGATTCATTTCTTCCAGAATAAGTAAAAACCATAAAATAAAGAATTAATTATCAGACAAAAGCAACTGAAATTTGCGTAGCCAACAGTTACTCCTCTGTAGTTGGAGTGAGAGTTAAACTATGTAAAATGTGAAACTGGTTCGCTAATATAGCGCCAAACAAAGAATGGTAAAATTTAGCATACAAATAATTATTTTAAAAAAAAAATCAATAAAACATATTTACCCTTCCAAAATGGCTCCTGGCTCACAATGGACATTACCAGAGTTCCCTAAGATGGCTGCCTTTCCCAAAATGGTAGCTGGTTAAGGAGGAGCTTGTGTCTTGTGTATTTAAAGTTTCAGAGTATGAGGCGTGATGATGAGGGTGTGAAGTATGTACTGTATGAAGTATGATGGATGAAATGTATGTGGTCAAGAAGTGTAGGGATTCCTGTGTGTGTCAGTGTCCAAGTGTCTTGTCTGGGTTCTCCTATATACCATTTTGGGACAAAAAGGTCATAAAAATTAAAATAAGCCTAGCCCAGAAGGTGGAACTTCTTTTCATTGGTTGGGAAAGATAAAAATTTACTTTCTGTGTGATCAGGCATTTACCTCTTTTAACCACCAAGTGTATCCTAGAGCAGAAATATGTGATATGAATTATTATTATAACTAATTTGTGGTAAAAATATCAATTTTCTCATGGTACAGGCGTGGCCATCGGATATTTCTATTATATATCTCTGTAAGGTTCAGATCTGGTAACGCCTTCGAATGAGTATACATTATTTTATTAATACAGCATTTATATTGATCAGGAATAATCGTTTTACCTATATATATTCTGATTAATTACACATTTAGTAGAATCAGAAAACTATATGGATACATATATAGTTAAAGTATATATCTCTACACAATAACTCGTATATGTAACCTATTTCTACATAAGGGATATTTCTAATCAGAAAATTACCTAGTAGAGGACTACCTACTATGCCAGCAAACAATACAATCATGACTCGGGATTGGATATAAAATATTGGATATAGTCTGATCATCATACACTTTTAGAGAATATATACAATGTAACTCTCAATAGAATATTGTCCTGAATATATAAACATAATTTGCATATCCACTCTTAGTATATTATGAACCATGAAGGTTGTACATATTTATGATTACATTCCCAAATATTTTGTAAGTAGTGTGAATTTGTGATAAGAAAAATAAAAAACAGTTCTTTCTATTGAGGGCTCTTTTGCTCTGTTTAACTTTCCCAGAGTTGAGACCATTGGTCTGGTAATTGGATAACCAATATTGCTGCCTTTTCCTTGAAGTCTGTTAGAAGATGTCCTTGTAGGTACACATTCCCCCAAGGTTATCTCACCTGGGATAAGCAGTTGAGTTGGCTGTGTTTCGAAAGTATTATCATTTAAGGCTTTTCAAATACAATCTGTTTGGTGACCATAGACTATAGCCGTCCATTGGGTTTTATCTCCAGTTTCAGCACACAGCCAGTTTACAACCCTTCAATATGGTGATAAAAACACAGGATGTTCTGTCGGAAGAACTTTGTGAATGTCCTGAGTTTAACCACTTTCCAACCGGGCCATAGAGAAATGACGGCTACAGTGCGGTCGGCTTATTCTGGGAGGGCGTACAATGACGTCCTCCCAGAATCACGCTCCCGCGCGCCCTCTGGGGCATGCACACTGAGCTGTCCATGCTCACTGGGTCCTGGGGACCCGGCACATCAAGGATCATGGTAAAGTGCCAATGACAGCGGCCCAATGACAGCGACCCTTTACCACGTGATTGCTCCGTCCAATGATGGAGCGATCACTTGTCAACAAACCAGCGCATGTCTGGTTCATTTCTCTCCTCTCCTCGCACACTGTACACAGTGATCGGTACAGTGTGCAAGGAGAGGAGAGAAACTGCAGCTGCAGCCATCCTCTGCCTCCTCCATACCCAAATTATGCCCATCCGTGCTTCATCCATGCCTCATCCATGCCTCATCCGTGCCACATCCACACCTCATCGATTCCTCATCCATGCCACATCTGTGCCCATCCATGCCACATCTGTGCCCACCCATGCCACCTCAGTGCTCATCCATGCCACATCAGTGCTCATCCATGCCACATTGCTCATCCATGCCACGTCAGTGCTCATCAATGCTAAGTCAGTGCTCATCCATGCCACGTCAGTGCTCATCCATGCCACGTCAGTGGTAATCCGTGCCCCATTCATGCCACGTCAGTGCTCATCCGTGCCACATCCATGCCACATCAGTGCTCATCCATGCCACATCCATGCCATGTCAGTGCTCATCTGTGCCACATCCATGCCATGTCAGTGCTCATCCATGCCACATCCATGCCACATCAGTGCTCATCCATTCCACATCCATGCCACATCAGTGCTTATCCATGCCACATCCATGCCACTCAGTGCTCATCAGTGCCACATCCGTGCCACATCAGTGCTCATCCGTGTCACATCAGTGCTCATCTGTGCCACATCAGTACTCATCCATGCCACATCAGTGCCACTACAGTGCTTATCAGTGCCTTACAAAATTGTAATGGGAAGTCAGGAAATGACGATGCTCCCTGCATGTTGGGCCTCTGTATGTGGTCAGGCTGTGGAAAAGTGTTACACATGTGGTATCGCTATACTTAGGAGGAGTAGCAGAATGTCATTTTTGCTATGTACATGCTATGTGTTGGGAATATCTTATAAATGGACAACTTTGTGTAAAAAAAAAAAAAATGTGTTTTCCTTTTCTTTTCACATTTCCCAAAAACTTGTGGAGAAAAATGACATGTTCAAAAGACTCAATATGCCTCCTAGATTATGTGTTGAGGTGTTTGCTTTCCAAGATTGGGTCATTTTGTGGGTGTTTCCATTGTCCTGGTGCTCCAGGACCTTCAAAAGTGTGATAGGTTGTCAGGAAAATTATAAGTGTAATTTTTGCTCCTAGAACGCCTGACGGTGCTACTTGGATGTTGGGCCTCTGTATGTGGTCAGGCTGTGGAAAAGTCCCACACATGTGGTATTGCCATACTCAGGAGGAGTAGTAGAATGTATATGCATACTAGTTGCAAGTATGCCTATACACTATATAAAAAATGGAAGAGAATCTGCGCTCGGACAACAAGAAATTAAAATTATGAGGATCACTGAAGATAAGTGTGAAGGCAGCCAACTAAATGATAGATTACAAATCACATAGGCATATATAAAAGGTGTAGTAGCGCCAAACACTGTAAATGATAACAATATTAAACAATGTGGAGTGTCCACAGTAAGTCCCAACAGTCCAAGAGAGATGAGAAGTAGTGGAGACCAATTCCCAGTATCAGAGCCGTGCGGATGAAAAGAAGCCAACACCCAAGCATGGAAGTATGCCAACTGCTTACCAGATATTAGATGGATATGGGCGATGAAATAAACTCAAATTGGGCCATCAATCACAGACAGTGCCAACGGTATAAACTCATCAATTCCCAGTGTCTCAACAGATCATGGTTAGGGGCAATGAAGGCTCAAATCGTACCACCAGACAGAGTAATGATCTCAGCAATATTCAATTCACCTCAAAAGAAAGGGGCAGGACATAGTGCAGACTGTACAAACTCAAGTTTAATAGATGCATAAAAATATACTCACATAAGGGTGAATGTATACAGGCATAGTAAGTAGGTAAAAACCGCGGTATTGGTGGCGTGCTGCTCGTTCCGGATCACCTGATGCGTGTCGTCAAGGAAGTGACATCATCAGAGGTGGACCGGATGTACACGGCAGCACGCATATGAAAGGACAAACTGGAAATGACGTATGCGGATGTAAACCGCAAGTGCGTTCCACTTGGTCGTCAGCCGGAACCGGAAGTGACGCACGCGGAAGACGTCCGTCGATGCGTTCCATCGGGTTCCACCGGCCGGAGATAGCCTATGACAGCTATGATAAGTTTCTGTGGCCATAATTATAGAAGTGATTGTATACTCAACCAACCGGACACAATTACTCTAAACAGCCGATGCCGATAGGACAAAAAAGAAGGAAAAGAAACTACCAGCATAAACAAAAACAGAGACCAAGTGGAAGGCACATTGCAAACAGAACAGTTGCATACTATGCAATATTCTCTATGCAATACCACAAAAGAGAGGGGTCGCCATGGGTGCCAAATACGCACCGAGCATGGTCAATCTGTTTATGGCCAAGTGGGAGGAGGACGTCATCTATGGCCGGCCTAGACCTGAACTGGTCTTTTGGAGGCGCTATATTGATGACGTCCTCCTCCTATGGGATGGCGACAGATTATCTTTGGACGATTTTATTAATGACCTCAATTCCAACGCTCTGGGGATTGTCCTTCAGCATGAGGTTAGTGATAGCAAGATCAATTTCCTTGACTTATCAATAGAGATTAAGGATAGTACAATTGTGACAAGCACTTTCTTCAAACCGACCGACCGTAACGGTTACATCGAACAGGGAAGTTGTCACCATCCCTCATGGTTGCGATCGGTACCTCGGAGTCAGTTTTTACGACTTTGTCGCAATTGTACCAGCAAGGAAAGTTATCACAGTCAAGCTCTAATGTTGAGGGATAAGTTTCTCGATAAGGGATATGACGAGAGCAATTTGGATAAGGTGTTGTATGATGTTGAGAATGTTGACAGGTCTACTTTATTACATAAGCAGCCTAAACAACAAGCTGATTCCAATCGCTTTGCCTTTTCCTTCATCACCACCTATTCAAAGCAGTTTGGAGACGTGAAACGTATTTTCAAAAAACATTGGAGGGTTCTCCAAAACGACAAGGTACTGGGCCCTCAACTACCTGAAGTTCCACCAGTTGTGTTCAGGGGTGTTGAGCCTTTGCGTCTCCAGATTGCTCCGAACGTTCTCGATAAGCCTGCACGGTTACCTTTTTTTTCATACCTTGACTGGCTACTATCCATGTAGGAAGTGCTCGGTATGTAAAGTAAATTCTCTCACCGGTAGAAAATTTTGCAAAGTTACATCTACGGCTACCTCCAAGACACACCCCATCAAACCCTTCATTGGTTGTTCCTCCAATAATGTGGTCTACCTCCTGCAATGTCCGTGCGGCCTACAATATATAGGCCGCACTAAGAGGACATTGAAATGTAAACAAATCCGCGCTTAGGATAATTCTAGATTCCTGGTATTTAGTATTGGCTGCAGCCCACCTTTATACTATATTACTAAGAATATAGTGAGAATGAAGAGAAAGGAGGGGGAAGGTGTATGGCGCTGCCAAAAACTGCTGATGTTTCTATATGTCCAAAATTTAGGCGTTATAGATACATACAAAATAAATCACCACTATGAATAAAGTGTCCAGTGCATCCTATGTGTCTTCCTATTGAATGTGCAATACTAAAAGATAATACAAATAAATAATAAATATTTGTGCTGAAAAGTGGATATAGAATAAGTGAAAATTGGTATGATGAGAAAATTAGATGAAATGTATGAATTAAAAAATAGATAAAGGGGTGGATTTGTACAGAATAAAAATAAATATATAAAAAATATAAAAATGGATCCACTTAAAGTATGACTTAAATAAGGTGCACAATAGGTAGATAAATATTATAGCAGCAATGATACAAGAATAAATAAGTCCGTTACACCTAAGAAAGAACAAATAGTCCCACAATGCAAGAAAATTCCTAAAAAACTTGGCAAAAAAAGGTGACTTGAGTGCAGGTGTTCTGATGAAATATTAAAGGTGCTCAGGTATATGGTGACCGTTCAGTGCTCCCCGCACCCCTTGGACCGCACTCACCAGAACTATGTACCCCTGCAGGGGTATCAGGCCTTGTCTATAATCCTGGATCTTCTCCACTGACCATCAAAGTGGTTGGGTGGTCCGATTATCTACCCGAATCTTGTGAACCAGGTTCCTTGATGTTAGGGTCCGAAGGTGTATCGATATATGGGGGAAGAAGGCTCACATAGAGTAGTACTGCTAAGTTTTAAAATACTTTATTGTATATAAAAATTAGGTACTCACAAAGGGAATGAACTCCCTTTGTGAGTACCTAATTTTTATATACAATAAAGTATTTTAAAACTTAGCAGTACTACTCTATGTGAGCCTTCTTCCCCCATATATCGATACACCTTCGGACCCTAACATCAAGGAACCTGGTTCACAAGATTCGGGTAGATAATCGGACCACCCAACCACTTTGATGGTCAGTGGAGAAGATCCAGGATTATAGACAAGGCCTGATACCCCTGCAGGGGTACATAGTTCTGGTGAGTGCGGTCCAAGGGGTGCGGGGAGCACTGAACGGTCACCATATACCTGAGCACCTTTAATATTTCATCAGAACACCTGCACTCAAGTCACCTTTTTTTGCCAAGTTTTTTAGGAATTTTCTTGCATTGTGGGACTATTTGTTCTTTCTTAGGTGTAACGGACTTATTTATTCTTGTATCATTGCTGCTATAATATTTATCTACCTATTGTGCACCTTATTTAAGTCATACTTTAAGTGGATCCATTTTTATATTTTTTATATATTTATTTTTATTCTGTACAAATCCACCCCTTTATCTATTTTTTAATTCATACATTTCATCTAATTTTCTCATCATACCAATTTTCACTTATTCTATATCCACTTTTCAGCACAAATATTTATTATTTATTTGTATTATCTTTTAGTATTGCACATTCAATAGGAAGACACATAGGATGCACTGGACACTTTATTCATAGTGGTGATTTATTTTGTATGTATCTATAACGCCTAAATTTTGGACATATAGAAACATCAGCAGTTTTTGGCAGCGCCATACACCTTCCCCCTCCTTTCTCTTCACTAAGAGGACATTGACAGTGAGGGTGAGGGAACATATCAAAAATATCAGAAAGGGTTTTCCCAACCACAGCGTTTCAAGGCATTACGCCAATTGCCACGATAAAAACCCTGTGGGTACTAAGATCTGGGGGATCGACAAATTCACCCCCCATTGGAGAGGAAGCCATGTCCACCGGGAAATTTCCAGTCTCGAAACTCGGTGGATTTTCAATATGAGGACTTACTCTCCATGGGGGTTGAATGTTGAGTGGGATGTGAACTGTTACATTAATAACAGTTAATTATTTTGGACATTATTATTATTTTTGAGGATCTTTTAGTGATGTATTTTATCTTATTTTACTCCATTAGCTCTTTTTATAGGCAGTATTTGTCATTTTACGAAGTTTAGGACGGTGTGGACATTTGATGCTGTTACTTTATATCCATCTATGGTAGCATTAATATCCTCCGTCCTCTTCTATAATGTTTTATCATTTATGGGATATTTATATGACCTTGAGTGGGTTAATTTTATATCCAGTGTTATATGTGTTTAATGGCATTTTTTATTATTAGAGAGGTATAGATCTTCTCTTCTCTATTATGTTGTATTGCATAGAGAATATTGCATAGTATGCAACTGTTCTGTTTGCAATGTGCCTTCCACTTGGTCTCTGTTTTTGTTTATGCTGGTAGTTTCTTTTCCTTCTTTTTTGTCCTATCGGCATCGTCTGTTTAGAGTAATTGTGTCCGGTTGGTTGAGTATACAATCACTTCTATAATTATGGCCACAGAAACTTATCATAGCTGTCATAGGCTATAAAAATGGGGATATTGCTGCGCTAAAATATAAAGATAAAAACATACATGAATAAAAAGTCAACAGACCATATGAAAGCAGCCAGCACCTGATCTAGAATCAGAAATACCAGATCTAAATAGCAATATAGAATGGGATTGGTGCAGCGCTAACACAATTGAATCCACAGTCATTCATCATAGTGTCTAGAGACATTATGTTTTGGGAATGCCTTCAGACACTATGATGAATGTCATGGGAATGACCCCAAAGGCACTGTCTTTTTAGGCATTGATAAATTTTCAGGCAGTTGGAGGGGTAGTAACCGTACCAGAGGTGTCTCACAACTAGAGACCAGCTGGATTTATCGGTTGAAGACCTACGCCCCTCACGGGTTAAATATTGATTGGGATATTAATTCCTTTATCAATAATGCCTGATGAAGGGGTTTTCAGTATGTTCTGCACTGTTGGTTATCATAATTTTATTTTGTTTTTATTTGTGGGATAGTTTTAAATGTTTTTATTCTATATTTTTTGTGATGCTATTAAACTGTCATATTGTGTATCATATTTAGTTCACATTTTTAGTTACAATTATAATTTTCCCTTCATGTCAATGTAAGTTATGTAATGGAGCACTCTCGGGAATTTTTGTTTCTGGCCGCTAGATGGCAGTGTTTCCCTGCAAAGTCTAGCACGGCTAGAGTAGAGCACTGTTCCCCTGGTTACCTATAGGTTTCCCCCGTTTTGAAGCTCTTTTAAATAAGGTTTCTTTCTTAAGATCAAATATGCACTAGAAGTCCTTTGAAATATAAGGCACATATATCTCTTGTGCAATCATGTTAATATTTGATCGGTTTATCACTGTTTGTGGTCTCCAATTCCGGGTTTAGCTCCGGATGTTGACATTCAAAGGTCACACATCCGGTTCCGGGTCGTTGGTCTCCTTCCTGTTGATGGTTTGGGATGACCTCTTCCTGCTGGCTCCGGATTGGACGCAGCGAGTTCCGCCCTGTCTCACCCAGCATATAAGGAAAGACGTTCTGCCATAGGTCACACCCCTTGACGAAGTCACGTGTTGACGAAACCGGTCGGAGGAGGAGCCTGCGGTTCGTCGCACTGAGGCCAGCAAGGAGACACGGCGGCCATTTTATTGGTTGGAAACAAAGGTTCTGAGAGTATAGCTCCGAGACATGCTGTGATTTCTTCATGCAAACGTGAGTTGCCACTCTGCTTTTACTGAATAAACCTGTGAACGTACTTCACTATTGGAGTTGTCCCTCTTTTCCTTATGTTCACTTGTTCCGGTCGGAGCTGCTGAGGGAACACTGGGAATCGATACATGTCGATCTGGGCACTGATTTGATCACACAGGCTGTTTTTGATCCTTGTAATGGGGGTCATTGCAATCTGGTAAGAGGCCATTTATTATCTTGGCGGCGGTTCCTGCACTCGGGGCTTTTTCCAAGTTTGAAGTGGTGGACAGTTTCCCTTCTTTATTGGAGCACTCTCTGATGAACTTTTGTTTACTGCACTTTTGTATTTGATCCATTTGAACATTTGTATGGACTGTGGATTCAATTGTGTTAGCGCTGCATCAATCCCATTCTATACTGTCATAGGCTATCTCTGGCCGGTGGAACCCGATGGAACGCATCGACGGACGTCTTCCGCGTGCGTCACTTCCGGTTCCGGCTGACGACCAAGTGGAACGCACTTGCGGTTTACATCCGCATACGTCATTTCCGGTTTGTCCTTTCATATGCGTGCTGCCGTGTACATCCGGTCCACCTCTGATGATGTCACTTCCTTGACGACACGCGTCAGGTGATCCGGAACGAGCAGCACGCCACCAATACCGCGTTTTTTACCTACTTACTATGCCTGTATACATTCACCCTTATGTGAGTATATTATGTCTGTGATTGATGGCCCAATTTGAGTTTATTTCATCGCCCATATCCATCTAATATCTGGTAAGCAGTTGGCATACTTCCACGCTTGGGTGTTGGCTTCTTTTCATCCGCATGGCTCTGATACTGGGAATTGGTCTCCACTACTTCTCATCTCTCTTAGACTGTTGGGACTTACTGTGGACACTCCACATTGTTTAATATTGTTATCATTTACAGTGTTTGGCGCTACTACACCTTTTATATATTCCTATACACTGTGTGAGAAATAACTTGGTAATATGACCATTTTGTGAAAAAAAAAATCTTCATTTTGCAAAGAATTGTGGAAAAAAATTACAACTTCAAAAAACTCACCATGCCTCTTACTAAATACCCTGGAATGTTTACTTTCCAAAAAGGGGTAATATGGGGGTATTTGTACTGTCCTGGCTTGTTAGGGTCTCAAGAAATGAGATAGGTCAGTACATCAGGTGTGATCAATTTTCAATGATTGGCACCATAGCTTGCAGACTCTATAATGTTCACAAAGACCAAAAAATATATACTTATCTGGGTTATTTTTACTAAAGATATGTAGCAGTATAAATTTTGGCCAAACTTTATTAAGAAAAATGCATTTTTTTTACAACATTTTCAGTCTTTTTCCATTTATAGCACAAAAAATAAAAAACCCAATTATGATTAAATACCACCACAAGAAAGCTCTGTTTGTGTGGAAAAAAAGGACGGAAATTTCATATGGGTACAGTGTTGCATGACTGAGAAATTGTCATTCAAAATGTGAAAGCACTGAAAGCTGAAAATTGGTCTGTTAGGAAGGGGGTTTAAGTGCCCAGTGGGTAAGTGGTTAAACCTGTTTTGGGGCTTATTTGGTCTTGAATCTCCATATGCAATTTATGAAAATATGTCTATTTCTTCATAATTAGGGTTGAGCGGACACCTAGATGTCCGTGTTCGACGGGTTCGGCCGAACTTTAAAAAAAAGTCCGGGTCCGTGTCCCGGACTTTTACCGAACTTTTCCCGGACACCGAACCCCATTGAAGTCAATGGGGACCCGAACTTTAAGGCACTAAAATGGCTCTAAAACACCAAAGGAAAGGGCTAGAGTGCTGCAAATGGCAGCAAAACGTAATTAAGAGCATGGCAAGTGCTCTGCAAACAAATGTGGATAGGGAAATAACTTAAAACAACAAAAAAAAACAGAAAAATAAAACAATATTCTTCTTCATCTCTGAAGGACGAGGCCCATATGGAGTAGGAGGGAGGTTGAGGTGGTGGTGGATGTGGCGGTGACATAGGCGTGCGCACAGGGTGTGCTGGGTGTGCCTGGGCACACCCTAATCACCTAGGGCACATAGCATTGCCAGTGAGGAGATGGGAAAGATCTCCCTGGGACCTGCTCTGCTCTATTTCTCCTTGCCTACAGGTACATGGCCCCGATACATTACTCTCCCTGCTGGCAAACACATGCATGTGTATTTCAACTTTGGGGTGCACACCTTAATGCAATAGGCTGCGCACACCTATGGGCGGTGTAGGTGGAAGCGGCGGTGGAGGAGGACCAGGGCCGGATTAACAGCATCATGGGCTTGGTGCTGAGGATTTTGAAGGGCCTTAAGGGCCGTGCCTTGCCATGCACCCAGAGGAGGAAGGGTGCAGCCATGCATGCCTAATTCAACATGGGATGCTGTCTCTGAAGCCCATAAACACATCCATGCATCGCCAACTGTCCCTCCTTGTCCGGCCTTCACGCTGTGTGGGGAGGTTCTGAGGGTGCTGCCTGGGGAAGCGAGCATAGAAGCCAGACTTCTGTGTTTACAAGTGACAGAAGAGCGGTAACAGTGAATATGGCCAACCCGGGGCCTATATAAAAGGTAGGGGCCTGGAGCTGCAGCTCCAATAGCCCCTACATTAATCTGGCCCTGAGGAGGAGGACGAGGTAGCCAACACTGCTTCTTTTCAAAAATTTTAAATGAGGGTACACCCCAAAAGAGTGAGAAAGAGCAAAAATGGAACAATGGGTGGGTAAGGTCGGTATCCATTGCTATTCTGCATAAGGTACGGAAAAGTCCCGTGGGATCCATGCCTGGTTCATTTTAATGAACGTGAGCTTGTCCACATTGTCTCTGGACAGGCGGCTGCGCTTGTCTGTTATAACGCCCCCAGCCGTGCTAAATACCCGTTCAGATAATACACTGGCTGCAGGGCACGCCAGCACCTCCAAGGCGTAAAGGGCAAGCTCAGGCCATGTGCCCAATTTGGAGACCCAGAAGTTGAAGGGGGCAGACCCGTCATTCACTACATGTAGGCGTGTGCACACATACTGCTCCACCATGTTGGTAAAATGCTGCCTCCTGCTAAGACGTTCCATCTGAGCTGCTGGTGCTGCTGTTTGTTGTGGCGTGCTGACAAAGCTTTTCCACATTTCGGCCATGCTAACCCTGCCTTCTGAGGTGCTGGCGGTGCCCTGGTTGCGTTGGCGACCTCCTCCTCCTCCTCCTCTGCCTTGTGCTTCCACTGTGGCCCCGCTGTCAGATGGGAATGCCAGCAGCATGGCGTCTACCAGCGTGCGCTTGTACTCGCGCATCTTGCGATCGCGCTCCAGTGAGTGAATTAAGGACGGTACGTTGTCCTTGTAACGGGGATCCAGCAGCGTGGCCACCCAGTAATCAGCACAAGTTAGAATGTGGGCAACTCGGCGGTCGTTGTGGAGACACTGCAGCATGTAATCGCTCATGTGTGCCAGGCTGCCCAGAGGCAACGAAAGGCTGTCCTCTGTGGGAGGTGTATGGTCCGTGTCCTCTGTATCCCCCCAGCCACGCACCAGTGATGGCCATGAGCTGGCCTGGGTGCCACCCTGCTGTGAACATGGTTCCATCTCCTCCTCCAGCTCCTCCTCCTCCTCATCCTCCTCATCCTCCAGAACTGTGCCCCTGCTGGACAATTGCGTCCCTGGCGTTTGCGTGTGCAGGAACCCACCCTCGGAGCCCCTTGCGAATGACTGCCCTGAAAGCCTTGGAAATGTTACCTCTTCATCCTCCTCCTCCTCCTCATCCTGTGCCACATCCTCTTCCATCATCGCCCGAATTGTTTTTTCAAGGAGGCATAGAAGTGGGATAGTTAAGCTGAGAACGGCGTCATTGCCACTGGCCATGTTGGTGGAGTACTCAAAACAGCGCAACAAGGCACACAGGTCTCGCATGGAGGCCCAGTTATTGGTGGTGAAGTGGTGCTGTTCCGCAGAGCGACTCACGCGTGCGTGCTGCAGCTGAAACTCCACTATGGCCTGCTGCTGCTCGCACAGTCTTTCCAGCATGTGCAAGGTGGAGTTCCACCTTGTGGGCACGTCACATATGAGGCGGTGAGCGGGAAGGCCGAAGTTACGCTGCAGCGCTGCCAGGCGAGCAGCAGCAGGGTGAGAACGCCGAAAGTGCGCACAAACGGCCCGCACTTTCTGCAGCAGCTCTGACATATCGGGGTAGTTTTTAAGGAACCTCTGCACCACCAAATTCAGCACATGCGCCAGGCAAGGGATGTGCGTCAAACCGGCTAGGCCCAGAGCTGCTATGAGATTTCGCCCGTTATCGCACACCACCAGGCCGGGCTTGAGGCTCGCTGGCAGCAACCACTCATTTGTCTGCTGTTCCATGCTCCTCCACAACTCCTGCGCGGTGTGTGGTTTGTCCCCCAAACAGGCAAGTTGTAAAACTGCCTGCTGTCGTTTACCCCTGGCCGTGCTGAAGTTGGTGGTGAAGGTGTTACGCTGTCCGGATGAGGAGGCGGTAGAGGATGAGGAAGCGGAGTAGGAGGAGTTAGGAACAGGAGGCAAACTGAAGCGCCCTGCAATCCTCGGTGGTGGAAGGACATGCGCCAAATTGCTATCCGCCTCAGGCCCATCCGCCACTGCATTTACCCAGTGTGCCGTTAGGGAGATATAACGCCCCTGACCGTGCTTACTGGTCCACGTATCCGTAGTTAGGTGGACCTTGGCACAGATGGCGTTGCGCAGTGCACACCTGATATTTTCCCCCACTTGGTTGTGCAGGGAAGGGATGGCTTGCCTGGAAAAGTAGTGGCGGCTGGGCACGACGTACTGTGGGACAGCCACCGACATAAGGTTTTTAAAACTGTGCGTCTCCACCAGACGGAATGACAGCATTTCAAAGGCCAATAATTTTGAAATGCTGGCATTCAGGGCCAGGGATCGCGGGTGGGTAGGGGGGTACTTCCTCTTCCTCTCAAGTGTTTGGGAGATGGAAAGCTGAACGCTTCCACGGGACATTGTGGAGATGGTTGTTGGTGACCCAGGTGGTGGTGTTGCTGACAGATCGTCTGTTTGCGGGGTGGCAGGTGCCGGTATCACTACAGATGTGGCTGGAGCGGCCGAGACTGCAGCAGAAGAGGAAGCAGGATGAGCCAGAGACGTTTCTTGGTTTTGAAGGTGTGTACTCCACTGCAGCTCGTGCTTTGCACTTAGATGCCTGATCATGCAGGTTGTGCTCAGGTTGAGAAGGTTTATGCCTCGCTTCAAGCTCTGATTGCACAGGGTGCAAACCACTCGTGTCCTGTCATCAGCACATTTTCTAAAGAACTTCCACGCTAGAGAACTCCTTTGAGCTGACTTTGGTGCGCTCGTTCCCTTGCTGCGTTGGGCAGTAGCGGGCGTAGTGTCTAGGGCATGGCCGCTCCGCTTCTGCACCCTGCTCCCTCTTCTGCTGTGCTGGTGGCTCTGTGCGACCACCGCCTCTTCCTCCAAACTACTCAGGTCACCTGCATGACGTTCATTCCATGTGGGGTCGAGGACCTCATCGTCCTCCACATCATCTTCCACCCAGTCTTCACCCCTGCCCTCCTTGTCGGTCTCCACAATGCTGAACGCCGCAGCAGTTGGCACCTGCGTTTCGTCATCATCGGAGACGTGCTGCGATGATCCTTGCATGTACTCATCTTGAGAAATAAGTGGTTGGGCATCGCTGCACTCAATCTCTTCCACTTCTGGGGCAGGGCTAGGTGGATGGCCCTGGGAAACCCTGCTGACAGAGTCCTCAAAAAGAATAAGAGACTGCTGTATGGCTTGGGGCTCAGACTGCTGGCCTGATTTGCAAGGGGGTGAGGTGAAAGACGGTTGGACATTGGCTGCAGGTGCCAACTCTGACCTTTCTGCAGTAGACTGGGTGGGAGACAATGTGAAGGAACTGGAGGCACTGTCAGCAGCAAACCAATCTACTATCGCCTCAACTTGTTCTGGCCTCATCACTTCTAGGGGCGTTTGATGCCCTACCAAATACTGATGCAGGTTCTGTCGCCTACTCACACTTGAGGAAGGTGTTTCACTTGTGCGTGTAGCTGGCACAGATCGACCACGTCCTCTCCTTGCAACAGGAGCTCTACCAGCAGCACCACGACCCAGGCCACGGCCCTTATTTGACGGTCTCCTCATATTTCTGTAATTTAAGATCTTGCCCTAGAAAGGTTTTTATTGAATAGCGGAATAGGAAATATGATCCAAAAAAGTGTATGTATCTCGCACGTACAAAACCACACTAGGCCCCAATTACTATTGTTTCTACCCCTAAAAGGATGGATGAGGAGTAGGAGGAGTATGGAACAGACAGCACCCTCAAATCTTCAGAAGTATGAGATGAACCCCAAAAACTTGGAAAGGTGGATCTCACACGTACCGACACAGACTATCCCGCAATTCAATTGATCCTCAAAGGTTTTTATTGAATAGCGGAATAGGAAATATGATCAAAAAAAGTGTATGTATCTCGCACGTACACAACCACACTAGGCCCCAATTACTATTGTTTGTACCCCTAAAAGGATGGATGAGGAGTAGGAGGAGGAGTATGGAACAGGCAGCACCCTCAAATCTTCAGAAGTATGAGATGAACCCCAAAAACTTGGAAAGGTGGATCTCACACGTACCGACACAGACTATCCCGCAATTCAATTGATCCTCAAAGGTTTTTATTGAATAGCGGAATAGGAAATATGATCAAAAAAAGTGTATGTATCTCGCACGTACACAACCACACTAGGCCCCAATTACTATTGTTTGTACCCCTAAAAGGATGGTTGAGCAGTAGGAGCAGGAGTATGGAACAGGCAGCACCCTCAAATCTTCAGAAGTATGAGATGAACCCCAACAACTTGGAAAGGTGGATCTCACACGTACCGACACAGACTATCTCGCAATTGAATTGATCCCCAAAGGTTTTAATTGAATAGCGGAATAGAAAATATGATCAAAAAGAAAGTGTATGTATCTCGCACGTACACCACCACACTAGGCCCCAACTACTATTGTTTGTACCCCTAAAAGGATGGTTGAGCAGTAGGAGGAGGAGTATGGAACAGGCAGCACCCTCAAATCTTCAGAAGTATGAGATGAACCCCAAAAACTTGGAAAGGTGGATCTCTCTCACACGTACCAACACAGACTATCCCCCAATTTAACTGATCCCCAAAGGTTTTTGATTAAATAGCGGAATAGAAAATATGATCCAAAAAAAGTGTATGTATATCACACGTACACAACCACACTAGGCCCCAATTACTATTGTTTGTACCCCTAAAAGGCTAGATGAGGAGTAGGGGGGGTATGGAACAGGCAGCACCCTCAAACCTTCAGAAGTATGAGATGAACCCCAACAACTTGGAAAGGTGGATCTCTCTCACACGTACCAACACAGACTATCCCCCAATTTAACTGATCCCCAAAGGTTTTTGATTAAATAGCGGAATAGAAAATATGATCCAAAAAAAGTGTATGTATATCACACGTACACAACCACACTAGGCCCCAATTACTATTGTTTGTACCCCTAAAAGGCTAGATGAGGAGTAGGGGGGGTATGGAACAGGCAGCACCCTCAAACCTTCAGAAGTATGAGATGAACCCCAACAACTTGGAAAGGTGGATCTCTCTCACACGTACCAACACAGACTATCCCCCAATTTAACTGATCCCCAAAGGTTTTTGATTAAATAGCGGAATAGAAAATATGATCCAAAAAAAGTGTATGTATATCACACGTACACAACCACACTGGGCCCCAATTACTATTGTTTGTACCCCTAAAAGGCTAGATGAGGAGTAGGGGGAGTATGGAACAGGCAGCACCCTCAAACCTTCAGAAGTATGAGATGAACCCCAACAACTTGGAAAGGTGGATCTCTCTCACACGTACCAACACAGACTATCCCCCAATTTAACTGATCCCCAAAGGTTTTTGATTAAATAGCGGAGTAGAAAATATGATCCAAAAAAAGTGTATGTATATCACACGTACACAACCACACTAGGCCCCAATTACTATTGTTTGTACCCCTAAAAGACTAGATGAGGAGTAGGGGGGGTATGGAACAGGCAGCACCCTCAAACCTTCAGAAGTATGAGATGAACCCCAACAACTTGGAAAGGTGGATCTCTCTCACACGTACCAACACAGACTATCCCCCAATTTAACTGATCCCCAAAGGTTTTTGATTAAATAGCGGAATAGAAAATATGATCCAAAAAAAGTGTATGTATATCACACGTACACAACCACACTAGGCCCCAATTACTATTGTTTGTACCCCTAAAAGGCTAGGAGTAGGGGGAGTATGGAACAGGCAGCACCCTCAAACCTTCAGAAGTATGAGATGAACCCCAACAACTTGGAAAGGTGGATCTCTCTCACACGTACCAACACAGACTATCCCCCAATTTAACTGATCCCCAAAGGTTTTTGATTAAATAGCGGAATAGAAAATATGATCCAAAAAAAGTGTATGTATATCACACGTACACAACCACACTAGGCCCCAATTACTATTGTTTGTACCCCTAAAAGGCTAGATGAGGAGTAGGGGGGGTATGGAACAGGCAGCACCCTCAAATCTTCAGAAGTATGAGATGAACCCCAAAAACTTGGAAAGGTGGATCTCTCTCACACGTACCAACACAGACTATCCCCCAATTTAACTGATCCCCAAAGGTTTTTGATTAAATAGCGGAATAGAAAATATGATCCAAAAAAAGTGTATGTATATCACACGAACACAACCACACTAGGCCCCAATTACTATTGTTTGTACCCCTAAAAGGCTAGATGAGGAGTAGGGGGGGTATGGAACAGGCAGCACCCTCAAACCTTCAGAAGTATGAGATGAACCCCAACAACTTGGAAAGGTGGATCTCTCTCACACGTACCAACACAGACTATCCCCCAATTTAACTGATCCCCAAAGGTTTTTGATTAAATAGCGGAATAGAAAATATGATCCAAAAAAAGTGTATGTATATCACACGTACACAACCACACTAGGCCCCAATTACTATTGTTTGTACCCCTAAAAGGCTAGATAAGGAGTAGGGGGGGTATGGAACAGGCAGCACCCTCAAACCTTCAGAAGTATGAGATGAACCCCAACAACTTGGAAAGGTGGATCTCTCTCACACGTACCAACACAGACTATCCCCCAATTTAACTGATCCCCAAAGGTTTTTGATTAAATAGCGGAATAGAAAATATGATCCAAAAAAAGTGTATGTATATCACACGTACACAACCACACTAGGCCCCAATTACTATTGTTTGTACCCCTAAAAGGCTAGATGAGGAGTAGGGGGGGTATGGAACAGGCAGCACCCTCAAACCTTCAGAAGTATGAGATGAACCCCAACAACTTGGAAAGGTGGATCTCTCTCACACGTACCAACACAGACTATCCCCCAATTTAACTGATCCCCAAAGGTTTTTGATTAAATAGCGGAATAGAAAATATGATCCAAAAAAAGTGTATGTATATCACACGTACACAACCACACTGGGCCCCAATTACTATTGTTTGTACCCCTAAAAGGCTAGATGAGGAGTAGGGGGAGTATGGAACAGGCAGCACCCTCAAACCTTCAGAAGTATGAGATGAACCCCAACAACTTGGAAAGGTGGATCTCTCTCACACGTACCAACACAGACTATCCCCCAATTTAACTGATCCCCAAAGGTTTTTGATTAAATAGCGGAATAGAAAATATGATCCAAAAAAAGTGTATGTATATCACACGTACACAACCACACTAGGCCCCAATTACTATTGTTTGTACCCCTAAAAGGCTAGGAGTAGGGGGAGTATGGAACAGGCAGCACCCTCAAACCTTCAGAAGTATGAGATGAACCCCAACAACTTGGAAAGGTGGATCTCTCTCACACGTACCAACACAGACTATCCCCCAATTTAACTGATCCCCAAAGGTTTTTGATTAAATAGCGGAATAGAAAATATGATCCAAAAAAAGTGTATGTATATCACACGTACACAACCACACTAGGCCCCAATTACTATTGTTTGTACCCCTAAAAGGCTAGATGAGGAGTAGGGGGGGTATGGAACAGGCAGCACCCTCAAACCTTCAGAAGTATGAGATGAACCCCAACAACTTGGAAAGGTGGATCTCTCTCACACGTACCAACACAGACTATCCCCCAATTTAACTGATCCCCAAAGGTTTTTGATTAAATAGCGGAATAGAAAATATGATCCAAAAAAAGTGTATGTATATCACACGTACACAACCACACTGGGCCCCAATTACTATTGTTTGTACCCCTAAAAGGCTAGATGAGGAGTAGGGGGAGTATGGAACAGGCAGCACCCTCAAACCTTCAGAAGTATGAGATGAACCCCAACAACTTGGAAAGGTGGATCTCTCTCACACGTACCAACACAGACTATCCCCCAATTTAACTGATCCCCAAAGGTTTTTGATTAAATAGCGGAATAGAAAATATGATCCAAAAAAAGTGTATGTATATCACACGTACACAACCACACTAGGCCCCAATTACTATTGTTTGTACCCCTAAAAGGCTAGATGAGGAGTAGGGGGGGTATGGAACAGGCAGCACCCTCAAACCTTCAGAAGTATGAGATGAACCCCAACAACTTGGAAAGGTGGATCTCTCTCACACGTACCAACACAGACTATCCCCCAATTTAACTGATCCCCAAAGGTTTTTGATTAAATAGCGGAATAGAAAATATGATCCAAAAAAAGTGTATGTATATCACACGTACACAACCACACTAGGCCCCAATTACTATTGTTTGTACCCCTAAAAGGCTAGGAGTAGGGGGAGTATGGAACAGGCAGCACCCTCAAACCTTCAGAAGTATGAGATGAACCCCAACAACTTGGAAAGGTGGATCTCTCTCACACGTACCAACACAGACTATCCCCCAATTTAACTGATCCCCAAAGGTTTTTGATTAAATAGCGGAATAGAAAATATGATCCAAAAAAAGTGTATGTATATCACACGTACACAACCACACTAGGCCCCAATTACTATTGTTTGTACCCCTAAAAGGCTAGATGAGGAGTAGGGGGGGTATGGAACAGGCAGCACCCTCAAACCTTCAGAAGTATGAGATGAACCCCAACAACTTGGAAAGGTGGATCTCTCTCACACGTACCAACACAGACTATCCCCCAATTTAACTGATCCCCAAAGGTTTTTGATTAAATAGCGGAATAGAAAATATGATCCAAAAAAAGTGTATGTATATCACACGTACACAACCACACTGGGCCCCAATTACTATTGTTTGTACCCCTAAAAGGCTAGATGAGGAGTAGGGGGAGTATGGAACAGGCAGCACCCTCAAACCTTCAGAAGTATGAGATGAACCCCAACAACTTGGAAAGGTGGATCTCTCTCACACGTACCAACACAGACTATCCCCCAATTTAACTGATCCCCAAAGGTTTTTGATTAAATAGCGGAATAGAAAATATGATCCAAAAAAAGTGTATGTATATCACACGTACACAACCACACTAGGCCCCAATTACTATTGTTTGTACCCCTAAAAGGCTAGATGAGGAGTAGGGGGGGTATGGAACAGGCAGCACCCTCAAACCTTCAGAAGTATGAGATGAACCCCAACAACTTGGAAAGGTGGATCTCTCTCACACGTACCAACACAGACTATCCCCCAATTTAACTGATCCCCAAAGGTTTTTGATTAAATAGCGGAATAGAAAATATGATCCAAAAAAAGTGTATGTATATCACACGTACACAACCACACTAGGCCCCAATTACTATTGTTTGTACCCCTAAAAGGCTAGGAGTAGGGGGAGTATGGAACAGGCAGCACCCTCAAACCTTCAGAAGTATGAGATGAACCCCAACAACTTGGAAAGGTGGATCTCTCTCACACGTACCAACACAGACTATCCCCCAATTTAACTGATCCCCAAAGGTTTTTGATTAAATAGCGGAATAGAAAATATGATCCAAAAAAAGTGTATGTATATCACACGTACACAACCACACTAGGCCCCAATTACTATTGTTTGTACCCCTAAAAGGCTAGATGAGGAGTAGGGGGGGTATGGAACAGGCAGCACCCTCAAATCTTCAGAAGTATGAGATGAACCCCAAAAACTTGGAAAGGTGGATCTCTCTCACACGTACCAACACAGACTATCCCCCAATTTAACTGATCCCCAAAGGTTTTTGATTAAATAGCGGAATAGAAAATATGATCCAAAAAAGTGTATGTATATCACACGTACACAACCACACTAGGCCCCAATTACTATTGTTTGTACCCCTAAAAGGCTAGATGAGGAGTAGGGGGGGTATGGAACAGGCAGCACCCTCAAACCTTCAGAAGTATGAGATGAACCCCAACAACTTGGAAAGGTGGATCTCTCTCACACGTACCAACACAGACTATCCCCCAATTTAACTGATCCCCAAAGGTTTTTGATTAAATAGCGGAATAGAAAATATGATCCAAAAAAAGTGTATGTATATCACACGTACACAACCACACTAGGCCCCAATTACTATTGTTTGTACCCCTAAAAGGCTAGATGAGGAGTAGGGGGGGTATGGAACAGGCAGCACCCTCAAACCTTCAGAAGTATGAGATGAACCCCAACAACTTGGAAAGGTGGATCTCTCTCACACGTACCAACACAGACTATCCCCCAATTTAACTGATCCCCAAAGGTTTTTGATTAAATAGCGGAATAGAAAATATGATCCAAAAAAAGTGTATGTATATCACACGTACACAACCACACTAGGCCCCAATTACTATTGTTTGTACCCCTAAAAGGCTAGGAGTAGGGGGAGTATGGAACAGGCAGCACCCTCAAACCTTCAGAAGTATGAGATGAACCCCAACAACTTGGAAAGGTGGATCTCTCTCACACGTACCAACACAGACTATCCCCCAATTTAACTGATCCCCAAAGGTTTTTGATTAAATAGCGGAATAGAAAATATGATCCAAAAAAAGTGTATGTATATCACACGTACACAACCACACTAGGCCCCAATTACTATTGTTTGTACCCCTAAAAGGCTAGATGAGGAGTAGGGGGGGTATGGAACAGGCAGCACCCTCAAACCTTCAGAAGTATGAGATGAACCCCAACAACTTGGAAAGGTGGATCTCTCTCACACGTACCAACACAGACTATCCCCCAATTTAACTGATCCCCAAAGGTTTTTGATTAAATAGCGGAATAGAAAATATGATCCAAAAAAAGTGTATGTATATCACACGTACACAACCACACTGGGCCCCAATTACTATTGTTTGTACCCCTAAAAGGCTAGATGAGGAGTAGGGGGAGTATGGAACAGGCAGCACCCTCAAACCTTCAGAAGTATGAGATGAACCCCAACAACTTGGAAAGGTGGATCTCTCTCACACGTACCAACACAGACTATCCCCCAATTTAACTGATCCCCAAAGGTTTTTGATTAAATAGCGGAATAGAAAATATGATCCAAAAAAAGTGTATGTATATCACACGTACACAACCACACTAGGCCCCAATTACTATTGTTTGTACCCCTAAAAGGCTAGATGAGGAGTAGGGGGGGTATGGAACAGGCAGCACCCTCAAACCTTCAGAAGTATGAGATGAACCCCAACAACTTGGAAAGGTGGATCTCTCTCACACGTACCAACACAGACTATCCCCCAATTTAACTGATCCCCAAAGGTTTTTGATTAAATAGCGGAATAGAAAATATGATCCAAAAAAAGTGTATGTATATCACACGTACACAACCACACTAGGCCCCAATTACTATTGTTTGTACCCCTAAAAGGCTAGGAGTAGGGGGAGTATGGAACAGGCAGCACCCTCAAACCTTCAGAAGTATGAGATGAACCCCAACAACTTGGAAAGGTGGATCTCTCTCACACGTACCAACACAGACTATCCCCCAATTTAACTGATCCCCAAAGGTTTTTGATTAAATAGCGGAATAGAAAATATGATCCAAAAAAAGTGTATGTATATCACACGTACACAACCACACTAGGCCCCAATTACTATTGTTTGTACCCCTAAAAGGCTAGATGAGGAGTAGGGGGGGTATGGAACAGGCAGCACCCTCAAACCTTCAGAAGTATGAGATGAACCCCAACAACTTGGAAAGGTGGATCTCTCTCACACGTACCAACACAGACTATCCCCCAATTTAACTGATCCCCAAAGGTTTTTGATTAAATAGCGGAATAGAAAATATGATCCAAAAAAAGTGTATGTATATCACACGTACACAACCACACTGGGCCCCAATTACTATTGTTTGTACCCCTAAAAGGCTAGATGAGGAGTAGGGGGAGTATGGAACAGGCAGCACCCTCAAACCTTCAGAAGTATGAGATGAACCCCAACAACTTGGAAAGGTGGATCTCTCTCACACGTACCAACACAGACTATCCCCCAATTTAACTGATCCCCAAAGGTTTTTGATTAAATAGCGGAATAGAAAATATGATCCAAAAAAAGTGTATGTATATCACACGTACACAACCACACTAGGCCCCAATTACTATTGTTTGTACCCCTAAAAGGCTAGATGAGGAGTAGGGGGGGTATGGAACAGGCAGCACCCTCAAACCTTCAGAAGTATGAGATGAACCCCAACAACTTGGAAAGGTGGATCTCTCTCACACGTACCAACACAGACTATCCCCCAATTTAACTGATCCCCAAAGGTTTTTGATTAAATAGCGGAATAGAAAATATGATCCAAAAAAAGTGTATGTATATCACACGTACACAACCACACTAGGCCCCAATTACTATTGTTTGTACCCCTAAAAGGCTAGGAGTAGGGGGAGTATGGAACAGGCAGCACCCTCAAACCTTCAGAAGTATGAGATGAACCCCAACAACTTGGAAAGGTGGATCTCTCTCACACGTACCAACACAGACTATCCCCCAATTTAACTGATCCCCAAAGGTTTTTGATTAAATAGCGGAATAGAAAATATGATCCAAAAAAAGTGTATGTATATCACACGTACACAACCACACTAGGCCCCAATTACTATTGTTTGTACCCCTAAAAGGCTAGATGAGGAGTAGGGGGGGTATGGAACAGGCAGCACCCTCAAATCTTCAGAAGTATGAGATGAACCCCAAAAACTTGGAAAGGTGGATCTCTCTCACACGTACCAACACAGACTATCCCCCAATTTAACTGATCCCCAAAGGTTTTTGATTAAATAGCGGAATAGAAAATATGATCCAAAAAAAGTGTATGTATATCACACGTACACAACCACACTAGGCCCCAATTACTATTGTTTGTACCCCTAAAAGGCTAGATGAGGAGTAGGGGGGGTATGGAACAGGCAGCACCCTCAAACCTTCAGAAGTATGAGATGAACCCCAACAACTTGGAAAGGTGGATCTCTCTCACACGTACCAACACAGACTATCCCCCAATTTAACTGATCCCCAAAGGTTTTTGATTAAATAGCGGAATAGAAAATATGATCCAAAAAAAGTGTATGTATATCACACGTACACAACCACACTAGGCCCCAATTACTATTGTTTGTACCCCTAAAAGGCTAGATGAGGAGTAGGGGGGGTATGGAACAGGCAGCACCCTCAAACCTTGAGAAGTATGAGATGAACCCCAACAACTTGGAAAGGTGGATCTCTCTCACACGTACCAACACAGACTATCCCCCAATTTAACTGATCCCCAAAGGTTTTTGATTAAATAGCGGAATAGAAAATATGATCCAAAAAAAGTGTATGTATATCACACGTACACAACCACACTAGGCCCCAATTACTATTGTTTGTACCCCTAAAAGGCTAGATGAGGAGTAGGGGGGGTATGGAACAGGCAGCACCCTCAAATCTTCAGAAGTATGAGATGAACCCCAAAAACTTGGAAAGGTGGATCTCTCTCACACGTACCAACACAGACTATCCCCCAATTTAACTGATCCCCAAAGGTTTTTGATTAAATAGCGGAATAGAAAATATGATCCAAAAAAAGTGTATGTATATCACACGTACACAACCACACTAGGCCCCAATTACTATTGTTTGTACCCCTAAAAGGCTAGATGAGGAGTAGGGGGGGTATGGAACAGGCAGCACCCTCAAACCTTCAGAAGTATGAGATGAACCCCAACAACTTGGAAAGGTGGATCTCTCTCACACGTACCAACACAGACTATCCCCCAATTTAACTGATCCCCAAAGGTTTTTGATTAAATAGCGGAATAGAAAATATGATCCAAAAAAAGTGTATGTATATCACACGTACACAACCACACTAGGCCCCAATTACTATTGTTTGTACCCCTAAAAGGCTAGATGAGGAGTAGGGGGGGTATGGAACAGGCAGCACCCTCAAACCTTCAGAAGTATGAGATGAACCCCAACAACTTGGAAAGGTGGATCTCTCTCACACGTACCAACACAGACTATCCCCCAATTTAACTGATCCCCAAAGGTTTTTGATTAAATAGCGGAATAGAAAATATGATCCAAAAAAAGTGTATGTATATCACACGTACACAACCACACTGGGCCCCAATTACTATTGTTTGTACCCCTAAAAGGCTAGATGAGGAGTAGGGGGAGTATGGAACAGGCAGCACCCTCAAACCTTCAGAAGTATGAGATGAACCCCAACAACTTGGAAAGGTGGATCTCTCTCACACGTACCAACACAGACTATCCCCCAATTTAACTGATCCCCAAAGGTTTTTGATTAAATAGCGGAATAGAAAATATGATCCAAAAAAAGTGTATGTATATCACACGTACACAACCACACTGGGCCCCAATTACTATTGTTTGTACCCCTAAAAGGCTAGATGAGGAGTAGGGGGAGTATGGAACAGGCAGCACCCTCAAACCTTCAGAAGTATGAGATGAACCCCAACAACTTGGAAAGGTGGATCTCTCTCACACGTACCAACACAGACTATCCCCCAATTTAACTGATCCCCAAAGGTTTTTGATTAAATAGCGGAATAGAAAATATGATCCAAAAAAAGTGTATGTATATCACACGTACACAACCACACTAGGCCCCAATTACTATTGTTTGTACCCCTAAAAGGCTAGATGAGGAGTAGGGGGGGTATGGAACAGGCAGCACCCTCAAACCTTCAGAAGTATGAGATGAACCCCAACAACTTGGAAAGGTGGATCTCTCTCACACGTACCAACACAGACTATCCCCCAATTTAACTGATCCCCAAAGGTTTTTGATTAAATAGCGGAATAGAAAATATGATCCAAAAAAAGTGTATGTATATCACACGTACACAACCACACTAGGCCCCAATTACTATTGTTTGTACCCCTAAAAGGCTAGGAGTAGGGGGAGTATGGAACAGGCAGCACCCTCAAACCTTCAGAAGTATGAGATGAACCCCAACAACTTGGAAAGGTGGATCTCTCTCACACGTACCAACACAGACTATCCCCCAATTTAACTGATCCCCAAAGGTTTTTGATTAAATAGCGGAATAGAAAATATGATCCAAAAAAAGTGTATGTATATCACACGTACACAACCACACTAGGCCCCAATTACTATTGTTTGTACCCCTAAAAGGCTAGATGAGGAGTAGGGGGAGTATGGAACAGGCAGCACCCTCAAATCTTCAGAAGTATGAGATTGTGTTCACTGTACCCCACAAAGATTGAGTTCACTGCACCCCACAATGATTGTGTTCACTGCACCCCACAAAGATTGTGTTCACTGCACCTCACAAAGATTGTGTTCACTGTACCCCCCAAAGATTGTGTTCACTGCACCCCACAAAGATTCTGTTCACTGTACCCCACAAAGATTGTGTTCACTGCACCCTAAAAGGATGTTGTTCACTGCACCCCACAAAGATTGTGTTCACTGCACCCTAAAAGGATGTTGTTCACTGCACCCCAAAAAGATTGTGTTCACTGTACCCCCCCAAAGATTGTGTTCACTGCACCCCACAAAGATTGTGTTCACTGCACCCCAAAAAGATTGTGTTCACTGTACCCCCCAAAGATTGTGTTCACTGCACCCCAAAAAGATTGTGTTCACTGTACCCCCCAACGATTGTGTTCACTGCACCCCACAAAGATTCTGTTCACTGTACCCCACAAAGATTGTGTTCACTGCACCCCAAAAAGATTGTGTTCACTGTACCCCCCCAAAGATTGTGTTCACTGCACCCCACAAAGATTCTGTTCACTGCACCCCACAAAGGATTTTGTTCACTGCACCCCAAAAAGATTGTGTTCACTGCACCCCAAAAAGGATTTTGATCACTGCACCCCAAAAAGGATGTTGTTCACTGCACCCCAAAAATGATTTTGTTCACTCCACCCCAAAAAGATTGTGTTCACTGCACCCCACAAAGATTGTGTTCACTGCACCCCAAAAAGATTGTGTTCACTGTACCCCCCAAAGATTGTGTTCACTGCACCCCACAAAGATTGTGTTCACTGTACCCCACAAAGATTGTGTTCACTGCACCCCAAAAAGATTGTGTTCACTGCACCCCAAAAAGGATGTTGTTCACTGCACCCCAAAAAGGATGTTGTTCACTCCACCCCAAAAAGATTGTGTTCACTGCACCCCACAAAGATTGTGTTCACTGCACCCCAAAAATGATTTTGTTCACTGCACCCCAAAAAGGATTTTGTTCACTGCACCCCAAAAAGGATGTTGTTCACTCCACCCCAAAAAGATTGTGTTCACTGCACCCCAAAAAGATTGTGTTCACTGCACCCCACAAAGGATTTTGTTCACTGCACCCCAAAAAGATTGTGTTCACTGCACCCCAAAAAGGATGTTGTTCACTGCACCCCAAAAAGGATTTTGTTCACTGCACCCCAAAAAGATTGTGTTCACTGCACCCCACAAAGGATTTTGTTCACTGCACCCCACAAAGATTGTGTTCACTGCACACCAAAAAGGATTGTGTTCACTGCACCCCAAAAAGATTTTGTTCACTGCACCCCAAAAAGATTGTGTTCACTGCAGCCCAAAAAGATTGTGTTCACTGCAGCCCAAAAAGATTGTGTTCACTGCAGCCCAAAAAGATTGTGTTCACTGCAGCCCAAAAAGATTGTGTTCACTGCAGCTCACACACAGAAAAATGGATGTGGATCACTGACACCTGCCTATCTCCAATCCCACACCACACAGCAATATCGATTGTAGTTTGTAGAACACAGTTTCCCTAAAATTCAGCAGACTCTGTCCCTAACAGGATTGAGAAGAGATCGTAGATCAGGATTGAGTGCAGATTCACCCCACCCCCCACACAGCAATATCGATTGTAGTTTGTAGAAGACACTGACCCTATAATTCAGCAGACTCTATCCCTAAAATGCCTACAACTCGCCCTGCCTAAACACTCCGACCTGTCCCTCAATTCTATCCGGACACAAATGGTTTTTTCCTGCCTATCTTTCCCTAATCAGCAGCCAGCACATTGATGTGTGCTCTGTCCCTTAGCTAAGCAGCAGAATGACGCTGCTGCGGCGGCTGCCTCGAACTTATAAAGACTTGGTCACATGCTTCAGACGGCCAATCACAGCTACTAAGACATTTGCAGGCATGGCTGGGATGGCTTAAGGCACACCAGTTAAACGATTGTTGATTGGCTGTTGAAAGCCCGCCATGAAAAGAGCGCCAAAGCATGCAAAACCCGGAAATAAAACGACCGAACACGGATTTTTACCCGAACATACAGTAAAGTGTCCGTGTCCGTGTTCGGGTAAAAAAAATCCAATTATTCGGTACGAACACGAATAATACAGTCCGTGTTCGCTCAACACTATTCATAATAGTTCTGACGGTGTGTATGTGGAAACTCTGCTGGCTCTGTTAAATATGTATGCACCCAACTCTGATAAACTATCATTTCTGTCTTGGGTTCTGGACAGATTATGTTCTGTCTCTACCCCTTTTATGGTGGGTGGCAGAGACTTCAATTTAATTATGTCACCTTCTAATGACAGATGAACCCCAAATCCACCCCATCGAACTGGCTTTCTTCCATATCTACTGCATTTTGAAAACTGATTAAGGAACATTGCCTGTTTGATATCCAGGGGGTCAAACATCTCCTTCATAAGCAATTCATATTTTATTCCAACACACAAAAAATGTACGCTAGACTACACCATTTGTTTGTTACAGTGCTTTTGATACCTACTCTGGTGGCTTCGGAGATTATTTTAATCACATGGTCTATTCTCCCAAATCCTGCTCCCAGAACATGTCATTAGCACCTCAATAAAAGCCTCCTATGGATAGAACATACCTGAGAACAGCTTTCTAAGCATCTAGAAGAGTTTTTTCAGCTTAAAGCGGAGTTCCGGGCACAGAAACATTTTTTTAATAAACATACCCCCGGGACAGTCAGGGCTAGTACATTCCACAATGGCTAGCCTCTGATCTGTCCTGGTTCACACTTACCTGCAAGAAGAAATACTCACTTATAAAATTTCTTCCACAGCGTTGCCATCTCTCTTGTGGGCAGCTGAAACCGGCGCGATCCTTTTCGGCGTCCTCTTCCGTGTCTTCTTCTCCCAGAATACGCCTGCACCGGCCCCTCTCGTCACTTCCGGTGCGGCGTCACATTCCTCCACAGCTTCTGGGCATGCCCAGAAGCTGTTTAGCAGGGAATGCGGCGTCGCCCCGGAAGTGACGAGCGGGGCCGGTGCCGTCGCATTGATTCCTGGGAGCGATGACGTTCAGCTCCCAGGAATCATCGCAAGACAGGAAGAGACGGCGGAGCCGCGGTGCAGAGGGAGGAAGTGAAGAATAGGTGAGTATATTCTAAAATTACAAGGTGAGTGTAAAAAAAAAAAAAACTAACTATCCAATTCCTTTTCAAGTTAAGAAGACCAAGCTGACGGGCACAAAAAAAAAAAAGGTTGTTTTTGTGCCCGGAAATCCTCTTTAATACAGGCACGGTAGAGTCTGTCTCCATCCTATTGGAAGCCCATAAGGTGACTATTAGAGGCTTGTGTATTTCCGCTAGTGCTCGACTAAAACGAGATTGCTTTCAGGTCAAACATTCTTTACTTTTTCAATTATCCAAAGCAGAACAACACCTCCTTTCCAGACCCTTCGTGACCCACCTATGTAAAGTCACCCATCTAAGAGACCATCTTAAACCCCTAATCGTCACAAATCTGCCCAATCTCTTGTGTGTGCTTGACAAAAAATGTACGAATTTTCAAACACAGAATGCTGGTGAATAAACTCTGGGCTCACACTCCTTTCACTTTACCAGATCATTTGTATCAAACAGGTGGCACCCCCACATATAATTACCCAAACCATGGCCAAAAGTATTGGGGAACAGGTGGCACCCCCACATATAAACAAGGTATTCTGCAAGGACTGCAGAATGGTAGTAGGTTATACTTGTCAGCTGTAAATGAAACGGGGCACATGTATATGTGTGAACATAGATATTTATTAAAGCAGGTAAATTGTATCAATATACAACCGTGCAATTTGCTAGATAGTGTAAACCAGTAGAGACAACAAGAAACAAGACTAACAAGACATGTGAACAGATAATAACAACAACCGGCCGGCGTACAATAGTGAAAAATTCAAGAATGTAATTACAGAATATATTCCAACAATGTGGTGGGGTATAGATTATATCTTGAAAATACTCCTGGGATGGTACGGATCTGTCATAGATGACTGAGTTCATGCACAGTTGTGCCTTGAGTTTTTTCCAGAAAAAAGTGGAAATCGTACTCAATTATGTATGGGGGAGGAGGGGGGGGGAGGGAGAGGGCCAGGAGCTATGCTCGTAATTTGCTGCTGTAATGGGAAGACTGTGATGATGGGGGGAGGGTTTCAATATGTTGCTGCGGGACGGTGTGGAGCTGGTCGTTTTAAGTACAGCAGTCTTGAGTGGGGACTAGGCAGAGGTATGACAGGGATGTCTGTGTCTCTGTCGGCAGAGATGCCATTTCTTCGCCCCTCCTGTAGCCTAGAAAGGCTGTGATAAGCTCAGTGTCTTTCCAGGGACTGCCGGATGGAAGGGTACATGTCTGTGTAAGGGGACATCCTGCTGTTGGAGGGGACTTAAGCAGAGCTTCAAGGGACAAATGTGGGAACCGGAGTAGGCAGTGCTATGGTTTCGGCATACCGCATGTGGGGTGGTAGCGGATGTACGGCCGGTTGCGTGTGTCTGAAGCTCTGACAGCCAATCGGCTGTTTCTTCGCCCCTCGGGTTGCACAGTACCTTTTTGTAGAGTTACTTCCTCGGCTGTCCATGGGTGGAATCCCGCTGTCGGTGTCCTCCGGATGTCCGTAATGGCGTTGTGGGTGGCTCTCATTCTCCGGGCGATCCGCCGTCTGAGGGGAGGTATGGGGAGTGCGCAGCCGGGCTGGTGACGTCGACACGTTTCGCTTAGAGTAGCGTAGCTTCGTCTGGACGTCCTTGTTCATATGCTAATCTTGGTTATGTCGGCAACTCATACCTAGACACAGGGGCATGTTCATAGATTATATCAAAATTACTCCGAACAAACCACCTTTTATAGGCACCCCCACATATAATTCCCCAAACCATGGCCAAAGTATTTGGGGAATATTACCAAAAACTTTATAACTGCTTAGCCCCTGATAAGCACCCCCCTTTCTGAATAGAAGCCTTTAATGCATTGATTTGTTACCTTTACCTAATCTATTCCCTTCTGATGTCCAAGCTTTGAATGCTAATGTCACAATGGAGGGATTATCCCAAGAAGTTAAACATCTACCCACACATAACTCTCCGGTACCAGATGGACTTCCTTACTCTTTCAATCAAAAAGGTTTTTATTTTGTCAAACACAATACAATGCATAAGATCAAACAATCATGTGTATAGAACCTCAAACCAGTAGAGGTTCGCAGTGGCAGTTGCAATCAGGTAACAGTCAAATGAGTCAAAAGTAGAACATACCTATAAAACAAATCCTGCAGGAAATTAAAACCCAGCCCTATACCAAGGTGAAAGGTATGATGGGTCAACCAGGTGTGACTTTCATGCTATCATGCAACCTTCCCTGCCACATAATACTCAAACAGTTGAAAACTTGGAGAAAAATGGGAGAAGACCTGCCACTATCCACCCCCCCCCCCCCCCCACAGGGGATTCAGGAATTGCTAAATACCTGGCCAGGCCAAGGTCTCCGAGCACCATAAAGGTTGCAAAACATCCGGAGACCCCCACCTGGGTCCGGTCGAGGGGGATTCCCAGACTGATACCCGGGGATCCCACCATTCCTCAGAAATAGTCGACCAGGCCCTCAGGGTCCATCTTCCAGAATTAAAACCAGAATTTGCAGATGGAAGGGGGCAACAGCGGCAGGCCAACCCAACTGTATCGTCCACTGTTCTCGGTGGATACATCACAACATACAGATACAATAAGAAAGGGGGAAAAAAGAAGAGTCGGTGGGAATAGACATAGCTTAGGAGGGGGGGTAGTCAAAGGAGGTAGTCACCGGGGGAGTCAAAAAGTATGCAGGGAAAGAGAAAACTCAATTTCATGCTACAATGTGATCTTGAAATGTAGTGCCCACGGCTCCCAGACACTCTCAAATTTGAGTACCCGATCCTTTAAGATCGCAACCATCTTTTCCTGGGCCATGATCCAGGAGACTTTCCTGGGTACAGCTTGATAAGGTACGGAAGGCCTTTTCCAGGCTCTGGCCAAGGTGAGTTTAGCGCCCAGAAGTATAAAAAAAAACAGGGAAAGTGAATGCCTGGGAGCCCTGAGATTGTACATGTGTAGAAATGCCGCTTGAGGGGTTTGTTCAATTGAAAGTGAAGTGACCGTTCTGATGAGGTGAAATATCTTATTCCAAAAGGAGCGTATCCTAGGGCATGACCACCAGGTATGTAAAAAGGTGCCCCGGTGGTGGCATCCCCGGAAGCACAATGCGGAAGAACCTGGGTACATAGTCGCCAATCTGGTGGGTACTAGATACCATTGTGTCAGGATCTTAACGTTAGCCTCAATCAGGGTGACGTTCATCATTCCTTTGAAGGATTTGTGAAAAATCTTATGCCAGTCTTCTAGCGGTAGCTCTAATTCAAGATCTCGTTCCCATCCAATAGAATATGTAGGCTTATCTCTGGGCTGCATGAGGGCAGCATAAATGAGGGAGATACCTCCTCTCATATTTTCAGATTCCGAGCACCACCCCTCGTAAGGGGTCAACAGTCGGGGTTGAGGGCCCACAGCGTTCGTAGGAAGTGTGTGAGTTGGGAAAAGTGGAACATCTCGGTAGGGGGCATCTTAAGTTTGGACGTGCAGTGGGATAAGGAAAGAGGGCCCGTGGAGGATATGAAGTGGCCAATGCGATACAGTCCCTTGTATGTCCATCATTTCAAGGCTGCTATTTCATGTCCGGGAGGAAATTTGGGGTGATGGAAAATGTGCATTAGGGGCGTAAAGGTGAGGCAATGGAAGGGTTCTGATGTAGGCTCCTACAAAGAGCGACAGAATGTGACAATGAGGGCGCAAGGATAGCAGGTTGGAGTTTGGGGGTACACCCAGGGAGAATCTGCGGAGAAGGTCCAGGACGTTGGGGATGGTAGTGACCGGAGAGGATAAAAAGATCAACAGGTCATCCGCAAAGAGGGCGCATTTATGTTCAGTTGGGCCGCAATGGACCACGAAGACGTCGGGATTGCGTCGGATCGCTATGGCTATAGATTCGATTGCTATTGCAAAAATAAGAGGGGACAGCGGGCACCCCTGTCTAGTTCCCCTTTTAATAGGAAATGGGTCTGAGTAATGGCCAGCTGTGCGGATTTGGGCATTGGGAGAGGAGTAGAGAGCTCGGAGAATATTCAGGAATTTAGGGCCAAAGTCCCACCTCTCCAGAACCTCGAAGAGATAGGGTCACGTGAGTCAAAAGCTTTGTGTAAATCAATTGACATAATTAAGGCTTCCTGAGGGGGTTTGCCATCCCATCTGGAATTCAGCAGAGAGATGATGTCTATGGATCTTCTGATCTGGTCAGGGTCCTGTCTCCCCGGGATAAACCCCGATTGGTCCTTGTGTATATACTAGCTAATAAATCGGGAGATTCTATTCGAGAGAATTTTGGTGAGAATTTTCAGGTCAACATTAATGAGAGAAATGGATCTGTAATTTTGTACGTCGCTGTGGTCTTTGCCAGGTTTAGGGATGACCGTGATGTATGCAGAATTAAGGGTTCTCTCGATCAAATCCCCCAATTGGATTGCATTATAAAATCTAGTGAGATGAGGGACGAGTGTTGCAGCAAAGGTCTGATAATAGATTGAAGTAAAACCGTCGGGTCCAGGCGCCAAACCCTTTTTCAGGCGTTTAATCACTCCCAATACTTCCAATTCCGATATCGGGACATCTAACAGGTTTTTATGCTCTTTTTGTAGTCAGGGGAGGGGTAGATCATTAAGGAACACTGCCGGGGGGCCCGACGAGGAGGTGGGGGCTTTATCATAAAGTTTAGAGTAGAACGAGTGAAAGGTGTGAAGTACCTTGTGAGGGTGTTGGGAGAGGGAGCCCTGGGCAGTTCTAAGCTTAGGGACCGCTATTGTCCTGATTTTAGGGGATAATTTAGAGGCTAATCTAGGTCCTATCTTGTCCGTAGACTCATAAAATTTAGCTCCAGACCATCTCAATTGTTTTTCCGCCACCGTGGATAGGGCCAAGTTCAATTGGAGCCTGGCCCCCTCCAGTTGAGTTTTGGAAAGTGGTGTTGGGTGTCGTTTGTGAGCCTTGCTCAACACTTGGAACTCTGTTTCTAATTTGACAAGATCAGCTGCCCGCTGTCGTTTTAGTTGGGAAGAGAATTGTATAATTTTCCCTCTGATGATCGCTTTATGAGCGGCCCAGAGAGTTCCCGGGGAAATTTCCTCCGTCGCGTTAGTGTGGAAATATTCCACTAATTCTTTCATGAAAATGGTGCGATGGACCGGGTTGCTGAGGATGGCCTCGTTTAGACGCCATTTGAATTCCTTGCTTGGGGCTGGAGAACGAGTGATCACAAGAACCACCATGGAATGATCCGAGACCTGGGAGTCCCTGATATAGGATTTGACCTTGGTATCGCATTAGCAGAGAGGAATATGTGGTCAATTCTAGAAAAGATCTGGTGGGGAACCGAAAAGTGTGTGTAGCCCATAGCTGTCGGGTTCATCTCCCTCCAGATATCCCTCCCGCACTATACGAGTGCTCTGCCTAAAGGGCCAGCACAGTTGTGCTCGTCCAGGGCGGGATTTATCCATACTCTGGTCAAGTGCAACATTGGAGTCACCCCCCATGATAATTGTGCCTGTCACCTGAGACAAAACAGTGGCGGCCAAATCATGGAAAAATTGTTCCTGACCCTGGTTTGGTGCATAATAGGAAAGGAAAGAGTAGTTGCGGCCTTCTATTTCCCCAGTAAGCAAAAGGTATCTTCCTTCCGGGTCAGCTACCTGTTTGATGAGGGTGAATGGGACCTGCTTAGTGAAAAATATACCCACACCCCGAGTTTTGTTAGGAGCATTGGCTAAGTAAAACTGAGGGAACTTGGCATGGACAAACAAGGGTCTGTAGGTTTCTGGGAAGTGAGTTTCTTGTGTCATGACAATGTCTAAGGGATGTGAATGGTAAAGGTTAAACAACGTCAGAGGGAGCCATTATGCTCTGGATGGGTGGAGAGCTGCAATGAGGGAGGCCGGCAAGTCCTCCCTGGCTGACCGGTATCTGTAGAGCTCACAGTAGATCAAGGGATCCCCCGGTGACTGCAAAGAAGAAAGGGAAGAAAAGAGAAGAAAGGGGAGACAAAGGGAGGGGAACAGAGAAGGGTAGAGAGCCAATACATGTACCTGACAAGACATACACACACACATGAAACAAATATCCCAAACCCAACAGGGATGGGGGAGGCCCAATCCTCCACCCACCCTGAACCCACATGAACTTGCCCGCAGGCAGGTCCATTGCCCCGATCCACAGAGGCTGGAACCCATGTGGATGAGGGTAAGGGGGCAGCAGAGAGCCCACCCCGGCCAGATGCCCTAACCAAGATATCAAGTCACCGGAGACCTAGAAGTATCAATAATACCAAGAACATTGCATACAGGTGTCTCCCAATAAAAAAAGGAAAAACACATTTTTGAACCTCTAGTCATTGTAAAAACTTCAGAAAGGGAAAAGGCGAAGTCCAAAAATCGCTAAAAGAACCAAAAAAAAAAAAAAATCCCATATGCAGCTATAGTAGGGGGGATGGGGTGGAGGGCCACCCATGGGGGTTGCCCAAATCTACGGGGGTAGTAGCGAGAGTCTCTAAAGAGGAAGAGACATCCAAAAAACATCAGAGCCAAGTGGAAATGTCCCTTCCAGGTTATTAAGGGGGCCTAGCGTCCTTGGACCGTTTGGAGTGCTGCCTCTGCCAGGATTGCATGATAGGGCTCTGCGGGGAAGGCCTCTTTGTGGATCCAGACCCCTTGAGTGCTGACGAAGTTGTAGGGTCCTGTGTGATCAGTCCAAGACGGAGCAGTAGGTGTTCTCCCTCAGGAAGGAAAGAGAAGCCGTGGGTCTGTTGTTGGTAGATGAAGCTTAGGCGGAATGGAAAAGCCCACCAGTACTTGATGGCTTTTTGTTGCAGGACCTGAAGCAGTGGTTTAAGGGCCCGACGTTTCTGTATGGTGGTGGGCGACAGGTCAGCAAATATCTGCACTGGGTGGCCTTGTGATGCACAGATTGTCAGCGTGCCTGGCTTTCTTCATAATGGTTTCCTTCACTTTGTAAAAGTACGGTTTGACTATAATGTCCCATGGGGATCCATCCGGTAACGGTGCTCGCAGGGCCCGATGTGCCCTGTCCAGTTCCAGACGATGAGGGGGGATGTCAGGGATCATGTCCGCGATAAAAGATGAAGCAGCGGCTTCCACATCCTTGACACTTTCAGGGAGACCCCTGATCCTGAAATTGCACTGCCTGGACCTGTTTTCCAGGTCATCTATTTTAGAGAGTGCTGTGTCAAGCTCGTCATGAAGTTCTTGGAGCCTGGCAGAGTTTTGGTTGACGCGCCCCACAGTCTGATCAGATTTTTGTTCAATGGCCTCGATCCTAGCCCCCAGGTTCTGTAGATCAGCCTGAATAGCTGAGGTAATCTGGGTAGCAGTCTGGGCCAGTCCAGTAGAGAGCATTTTGGAGAAAGTGGTCATAATATAGTGCATGTCTGGAGAAGTGCTGGAGGGAAGATGCAGAGGCCCCTGTGAGGTAGCTGCTGGGATAGAATAGGCCCCATCCAGGGACTGGATTAATTCATCCAATGTGCGTTCCAGGAGGGATACTGTAGAGGCTGGGGAGAGGATTTGGGGGCCGTGTGGGGGAGTCTCAGGGTCCAAATATGTTGACCTGTGTGGCGTTCCCGGATCTGGATCATCGGTAATGTCCTCCTCTCTCCCAGAATCAGTGTGTGAGGAGAGTGCAGCCACCATCTTGGGATCGGCAGTGGGAGAGGCCACAGCCCTGACATGTGAGGATAGATCCCTGTGGACCTGAGAGCAAGGCTTAGGAGGGTCCGGGCAGGTCAGTGGATGTTCCATTTTCCGTTGATGCTGGTTAGTCAGCGGCGGTGCGCGGATATGAGCGGTGCGGGCATGAATGCGGTGGTGGGACGGAGCTCCGAATTCAAGCTGCCATTCCGGGAGCTACCGAGCGTGCGCCTTCCGCATGTGCCAAATTGTAAGAAGTTTTGTCAATTTTCCCATGGAGGGCGGGTAATAGGCTGTAATTAGAGGGGAAATAAAGGAGGGTAAAATGTTAGTAGTAGCGCCGTAGGAAAGGCCGCAGCTTCTCCTGATTACTAGACCTCAATTATACGATCCTTCAATCCGACTCCAAAGTCAATAATAGTGGGCTCAATCTGTAGTCTGTAGCTGGGGATTAGAGAAGTCCCCCAATGATGTTTGTGTGCCCGTGGGAATTTTATAGAGGGAGGATGGCCGTGGATAAGGATCGGCCAAGCAAGATGGCGGCCGAGGCCAGAACGGTGAATCCCGGTATTCAGTGCGTGCAGCTGTGCGGAGAGAGTCTCTGTGAGTGGGGACTGATGGCAGCTGCTGAAGATGGCCTCAGGGAAAGCGGATGATCGCCCACTCCGTGCTGGATGTGCAACCCGAGTCCCGCGGCGCTAGGCCGCAACTACCGCGGAGGCTTCAGTGCCGTGAGTAGGCCGCGGGAGGAAGAAAGGAGTAATCCGGCCGTCGGACACCAAATAAGGACTCAGGTCAGTGTCGCTAGTGGGGGTCAATGTGGCAGCTGATTTTCAGCCTGATTCGTGGCCCCACAGCAAGGATGTTCAAGGATTAAATTCAGCCAGGCAGGAGCTCCTGCTGGGTGCATCCGGCGTGGCCGACGTCCAGACACGCCTGTTTTTTCGACTTCCTTACTCTTATTATAAAACTTTCCTTCTCATTCTGGCTTTAGACCTATTCAAATCATTACTTCAAGGGGAAATACCCCATAGCCAGTTTATGTTCTCATACATATCAGTCATCCCGAAGCCTGGCAAAATCCATCACACTCTGATAATTAGCACCCTATAGCATTACTAAATTCTGATTATAAGATATTTACTGAACAGATTGTCCAAGCTTCTCCCAAAATGTATACAACAGGATCAGGTGGACTTAGTCCCAGCTATACATGTGGGAGACAATACCAGGATATTCTCCTTCAGTGATCTAATTGATATGCTGAATAGGTCTAAAACACCGGCTTTATTGTTTAGCTTAGATGCACAGAAAGCATTTAAATGATAACAGTTCAGCGCAATTCATTTATATATCCTGTGAAAAAATACCATACACATAATAAATAATAAAAGTCTCTCTCTTGACTATAGTATGTAGAAAAATGTCCTTCTATATAAACACCACGGTGCATAAATATGTGACAGAACAAACAATCTTCCCAACTGTGTACTGTGAACCTCCACCTCCATACAAAGTGCCCGCTTCCCTCCTGCATCAGGCCCCACTACAAAGTCTAATATACCTTATGCACTCCTTCTTTTGAATATCACAGGGATATAGATGGCATTTTTTTCACAGGATATATAAATGAATTGCGCTGCACTGTTATATATATAATTTACATGAATTTGGGTGTTTGGTGTGGAAACACTGAAGAGTATTATACACTTTCTAAATTTGGTTTTCGTGGCCCATTTTTTAAAGTTTTACAGGCTCTTTACTCCGTCCCAGCCTCTCAAGTGAAATTATCCTCCTACTTATCCAAACCTTTCCAAATGGGCAATGGTACACACTAGGGATGTCCACACCCACTCACTTAATTACCAACCTTATTACCAATTACTAATTACCAATCTTTCACAATATTACCCAATCATTGAAACTATGGGAATGACATATCATTCTTAGGACAGGTTCATGTTCTTAAAATGACTATAATGCCCAAATTATTGCATCTGTTTGCCACTCTTCAGATACCTATCCCAATGACAAAGTTATATTCTACCCAGAAACTATTTCTTCATTTATTCTGGTGTAATAAGACTGACCGAACAGCAGGTTTAGTCCTACTCTCCCCAAGATCCAGAGTGGGGCAGGGTGCCCTAGACCTTTTGAAATATTATTTAGCTACGCATATACGACCCACGGTTTCTGGTCCACGGTCCATGGTCCCTGGTTCACCCCAATACCCACCAAATAAATGGACTGAAATTGAATTATTGCAAATAAAACATATACATCTGTGTTCTTTAATCTGGTCCCTGTCCCCTTGTGAGCACTCTTCATATAAACATAAATTGCTAGCTCCTATGGTTTTTACTCTATTTATTGGGATGTGTTTCCCCTTTCACCAATGTTTTATTTAACCCAGGTCTCCTGGACAGTTTAAATTAAAGGCACATTGCTCTTTGGGCCTCTGGGGCCTTGTTTTAGGTAAGTCATTTAGTCAACCCCTAGAGATCGAGGTTCTTTACTGAGTTGAACTCCTCTAAACATATAGCACCACAACAATATTACATATACTTACAGATCAGATATTTCTTCTCTAGCTGGGTTCCGTCTCTAAATTTGGAAAAACCCACAACCTTTGAAAATATCTGTATGCAAGGACCTTACCAACTAAGATTAATCTCTACTATATAGAAGCTATTACAACAAAGCAGAGAAAAAGGCGCTTATAGCAGTAAAAAAAAAAAAAAAAAAAAACACTTTAATGACAAAGAAGGGTTAAAAAAACTTACAAGATGGAAGGGAAAAAGAGGCATATCAATGAATCCATAGCATCCAGCAGGATGTCTCCTGGGAGTAAAGACAACTGCAGGTGAAAATTCCAGCTGACCAGGGGTGGGAAACACTGTGTCTCTGATCTAGGAAGTAGAGCCGTGCTGTCAAGGCCAGCATGGAACGTAGACCACTGGAAGTGACGTCAGAGTGGGCTGGACATGTTTCAGAGCATGCCCAGTCACTCCTTCTTCAAACCAATGGAGTAATGCAAGGGGAAGTGGTTTATATGAGAGTCAGGGGAGGGATAAATGGGCATGGGGTGGGCGGTACTGATAACGACTGCCAGCTCATTACATGGCAGTATGCATTGGAATTAAATGCAGTAAAATTACTTATAAAATAACTAAAGTAAAAAACTTGCTGCACTAAGGGTAAAGATACACAAGACAATAAATAAATACTAACTGAAACAGAACTGCAACAAGCAGAACATAGCTAAGTTTAATTCCAATATTTAGACAGAGTATAGACACTCATATGGGATGCAAGGTGTGCAACATGGGACTACAAGTTTCAGCAACACCATACATGGGGGAAATATTAATAAACAAGTACTGTATAATAAAGGTAACTGGACAAATGTAAATACTGTGCAGAAGGGGACAGCAACATCACAAGTAAGAAAAACAATATATAAAATAAATATATACTGTATATATAAAAAATGCAATACAATATGGTCATGGCTGTGAGCAGGGCTGCTAATAGAAATCATGGGGCCCCATACAGCCTACCTGGCAGCCACCCCACCCAAAAAATTTACCAAGACAATATTTTCACTAAAAATACACAAAAATCATTATTAGTGGACACAAACATAACAGAGAACATGTGTGAATTAGCCCTTTTTAATATTTTTTTAAAAAATGTACAACTTTGTTTTTTAAATGTTGAAAATGTTTACAATTATTTTATTTTACAAATGTTTACATTTTTCTACAGGACAGGGAAGCCAACGGCGCTGCGTGGGGGGGGGGGGGGGGGCACAGTGAAAGGGGGGCACACGGGAAGGTCTCCAGCTTCGTGATGTCGTCATGGAGGAGTGGAGGAGGACTCCAGTGTCAACTCATGAAGCTCTGGTAAACTCCATGCACATGTGGGTTAAGGCGGTGCTGTAAAATAATGGTGGCCACACAAAATATTGACACTTTATGCCCAATTTGGACATTTTAACTTAGGGGTGTACTCACTTTTGTTGCCAGCGGTTTAGACATTAATGGCTGTGTGTTGAGTTATTTTAAGGGGACATCAAATTTACACTGTTATACAAGCTGTACACTCACAACTTTACGGTCTGTGTTTACTTTCTGACATTGTATGTTTTAATAAACTTGCTTTTAACATTGTATTATTGGGCGTGTTGCACCTCATTCGAAGTCCCAAGGGCAAATCTTTGCAACTTTCTATGTTATTGAGGGATGGAGGTGTGTCACGGGGTGCATCAGGGCATATTTTATTATTATAAATAAAGTAAATGTGGGTTTTGCACCAAATCTATAACAGTTTTTTTTTTTTGGTCAGATATGGATTTATAAATAGGGTGTGATCCTGCACCCAAATTTAAATGTTGGATGTTGATGACCAATGTGCTTGTCAAAAATTTGTGTGAAGCAGCTCTCACACAGTTTACATTTCCTGCTTTGTACCCTCCAAATGCCCAGAAACTTACAACTTGAATTGTTACCATCTGGAAAAATCAAAGGGTTAAATGTGCTCCTAGGGAGTGCTTTATAACTGTGGGGGGGGGGGTGCTTTGGCTGTGAGAAGACAGAGATCTGTGTTCCTGATTAGAAGAAACATTGGATCTCTGTTTCCTCTACTAGCAGAATGGCGATCTGCAGACCGCTCTTCTGCCTCTCTCAGGGATGATCGGCGGGTTCCAGCGGACATCGAGTCCACCGGACCCGCTGATTGGCTCCGACTGTGACCAACCCTGAAGAGCGAAACCAACTACCTTTACATGATTTTGCACCCCGCAGTATATATAGGTGGGGCGGTCGGCAAGTGGTTAACTAACAAGCTAAATTCAAACTCCAACTAACACTATTTAGGGCTCTTTCACACGGGCGGTCCGATCAGATCCGCCTGTCAGTTTTTTAGGCGGATCTGATCGGATGCCCCATTCAGCCCTATGGAGCAGCGGATGTCAGGGGTGACATGTCTGCTGACACCCGCTGCCATCCGCATCCGATCCTGTCCGTGAAATACGGACGGATGGAAACCCTATTTTCCATCCGTCCTGGGGATCGGATCGGATGGGATCGGATGAGAGCGGACAGGCGGTCCGTTCTCATCCGATTTCCCATAGAGAGCAGCGGGGGCTGTGACACCTCCCTCTTCGCACTGCAAGCGGAGACGGAGCTGCCATCTGCCGGCTCAGCGGGGATCGTGGATCGATCCCCGCTGAGCAGCACGGATCCGCCTACGGAGGCGGACCGTGTGAAAGAGCCTTTGGTCAGTTACAGGAACAGTTGTTTTTCTTTTGGGATAAAGGTCTTACATAAATTAATAAAAGCTGACCTCTCAGTGTTAAATGGTTTTTCTCAGCTCTCTAACTGCCACTTTTGCTGGACAGTTTGGATTGTTAAAGCAAATTGAAAAATAACAGACTTACTAGTTGGATCACCAGGTGAAATAAATGGAAGAAAAAGCCCCCAAAAAAAACAATGCAGCCACCACATTTAAGGACGGTAAGCTGCAACAAACACAGGTTTAGACACGCTTTAAATAGATCTGATTCTAAAGTAGAATTCCTGTCTTAACCCTTTCACACCGACTGTATGCAAATATGCAGCCCCACTGGACTGGGCTTTTTTCTGTGGGGCCACATATTTGTATATCTCAAATCGGGGTCTCACAGAGATGCACTGGCCTGCACTAATGATCAGGACCCAGATCTTCAGATTCTGGGTCACCTAATCGCTGTGATAGCTTTTGATTGGCTAGGTTGGCAAGGTTTGATCTAGGTCAGTGCCAGGGTTAGAGTTTGGGTCAAGGTCAGGGTCAAAGGTCAGGGTTAGCATGTATTTATTTTTTTTACAGGATTTTTTTTTTATCAGTGTCAATTATTTTTTTGGTAGGATTTTAAAAAAAAAGCAAAATGGGCACTATTGTTTTTGGGCTGTTCTATGGGTACAAAAAATAACTAACATACACATATGTGGTATCAGAATTTTATTTGGGTTGTTCTTTGGTACAAGGCTATGGTAGTAACAAGAAATATACAGCTACATTTTAAAAAATCGTTTTTCTTTTTTGGGCCAGTTTTCCTTTGATAATAAAAAAAAAAAAAATCAAGAGATAACCATTACCAAAAAATCCAATTTGTCCTGAAAAAAAACAAGGTATAATTCACCTGGATGAAAGTAGTTGTGACGATACAGTATGTACAGTTTTCCTAACACATGTCAAATTTTTAGGCTTAGGCATTTAGATTTGTTTTACCCTTAGGCCCAAAGGGGTTAACTAGCCTTAAAAATGTCCCCTCCCCATTTCTGATATCTATGAGGACTAACCTGTGTAAGTGTATAACTATTTAAGCTTGCTTCCGTCCAGTCACGTGATCCCCTGTGACAGTCAGCAGCAGCTGCAGTGGCAAGAGCATTCAACAACAGCTGGGAATTCCAGGTCCAGTGGCATTACCCATAGGCTCCCATGTTCCAGTCCTTGTCGGTGCTCCCTCCTCTCCATTGTAGGCACCGCTGGCTGACACAAGAGAGACAGGTCATGTGACCAGTATACACTTTATTTTTACACTGGTTAGTCAGCATACATAGCAGGAGGAGGGTAGACATTTTGAGGCTAGTTAGCGTTAGGCAGGAATACTACTTTCATTTATTGTGTTATAATACAGTAAAATATATGTAGACATGATTTTCAGATTTGTAAACACTACAGTTAACTCCTTCTTGCTGGCCCCAGTGTCCCTTAAAAGAGTTCAGAAACTCCTGTGGGCAAGAAGGACTGGCCATCATATGACCACTGTCACAGTGGTCACATGATCAGAGGCCAGCCCCATCGACTACAGATCTTCATCTTACAACTGTCCTCACTGTCTCTACACATTCCCTGTGCGCTGGTGCATGGTCTTTGAGCGTCAAAGGTAAAGAATCTCCCTATGGACCTCTTGGATCTATCTATCTTCCTTTTCTCTTCAGCACTATGGGATTTGTGATGCCTAATTAAAAATAGTTTCTCTATACTTGTTTCCATAAACAGATGTTCGTTCTAATCCCCTCCATGCAATTTATGTGAACTTTGAGGTTTCCATAAATACCCACATATATTTTTGCCTATACCAGTTTTTGACAACTTTTATTGTCTTTATCAAGATTGGATTTTTCTCTTTTTGATGAGGCACACATTTATAAACTCCAATATCTGAGATATTTTTGTGGCGCTTCAGGTATATGGGATGCACTTACTAATATATGTATGTATAATGGTCATATTAGAAATATATTTTTCTTTTTGTCTTTTATTGAAATAAGGTTTAGATACCTATAAATACCCATAATTGCCCATATTATGACAGGTTTTTAAATATTCCTGATTTGTCTTTTTGGGGCTGAATATCCCCTCTGCGGGAGACCCAATAGGCAGGGCCCTCTTGTTGCTCGTACATATGCTGAGCTTTGGAATTGAACTCCTATTTCATCATACAACTTGCTCTACAATAAATTGGGACTCCATGCTTCAGGTATGGGTTCACCCATCTCTTTTCTCTGCATTGAATTCTTTTCTGGTTTATGCATAAACGAATCACAATATATTATGATGTAATGTATAAAATATTATTTCACCATTTAAAGGCATTAAATAAACAACTCATGTCAACATATATATTCAATCCCTTGGGAGCTAATGTCTTTAGTTCATAAATTCATCTTGACTCTTTTTGGCCCAATGTTTTTAACTTATTGCCCCCTCCAAAGTTTTTCATATTTCTTAATAGCCCAGAATGTCAATTCCAAATGTTCTTTATTTGGAATGGGAGAGAAATGCTTGGGCAAATTAGTTTTTTTTTTAAAATACACAGATATGATTTTGTATGCTTTTGTATTCTGGCTAATGTTCTTTTTGTCAGGCCAATGTACTGTAGCCCGCATGGGCATTGTATACCCTAAAATACACCTTGGGTCAGACATGTTAAACAATCTTTAATACAAATGTATTTTTTCTTTAAATGTTATCTTTTACGCTCTTATACTCATGGCATCTACCACAGGTGAAAAAAATCTTTGCCGTTTAAAAAAAGAGATCTCATTAATTTTCTGAGGATTTACTACATTCTTCCCTAGCTGACACTATTGAGCTTTGTAAATACATTTTTTCTTTTTTTTTGGAGGAGTATATGACTAAGATTTCTACAACATTTGCCTTTAATATAGTAAGGCATTTTTTTAATTTATCTCTTCACTTTCCTAGAATCTCTTTTAATTATGGAAGCCTGCTGTAAATAGTCATCTTTTTCCATACAATTCTCCTAATTCTTAATAGCTGTCCTTTTGAAACATTAACCAACTTTAAATTATGACAACTATCATTAGAAATCTGTCTTTTTATCCATTGGCTTAAAGAATGTATGGTTTTATTCCTATCTTTATCCACTATAATCTAGAGATCCAGAAATGTAAAAAAAAAATCATTATTCACTTCCCTTGTCAGAGCAATGTTCTTCTGATTATCTGGGCATGAACTTCCAAAGACTTTTTTTCTTTTTTTTTTGATTAAAAACGTTTATTGAAAAGTTTTTAAATATAACAGTAGTACAGACGTTTTTTAATAAAAAAAAATACTTTTTTTTTTTATCCCCCTTTCCATACGACTATAATGTAATCTATAAATCTCTGGTACAGTAATAATTGTTATGGTTTTTTGTCTAAATACCACCTGATCTTCCCATTGGGCTATAAATAAATTTGCTATATTCAGTGCAAATGTGGCCCCCATAGCAACTCCTATAATATGTGTATAGTACTTCTTATTGTCGTACAAGAAATAGCTATGGTCCAAATAAAACAATAAACACTCCAAGAGATATTTCCTTTGTTTTCTATTAAGTTTTGTAATCCTTTCTAATGCCCATCTCACTGCCTTTACTGTTTCCTGGGGGTTAATGATGGTATTTAAATGAGCCTACATCTGCTGTCACTAGACATATGTAATTTAAATGCTCCACTTCTTGTAGTAATTGCAATAGATGTTTAGTATCTCTAATGGAGGAACTAGTGTCTTGTACTGTGGATTGTAAAAATCCATTAAATATTCTATATTTATGGAACCAATATTATTTACTGTAGGTCATCCTAGGGGATATTCCTTTTCTTTATGCATATTAGGTAAACTGTATTGCATGTGCACACTCCTTGAGGATAGGGCTAAATATTTTTCTCCTTTTTTTTGTTCAATTTACCTTTCTTCACTCCTTTCTTTAGTAGTTTCTCCATTTGATTCCTATATTTAGTTGTGAGGTTCCCTCTTAATATTTGATATCCATTCTCATCACTTACCAATTTATCCATTTCTTTCTTGGAATCCTAGATTGATAGAATCACAATACACTATCCCTTATCCACGGCACTTACTCTGAAATTCACTACATTATTTGTTACTTCAATCTCTTTAATCGCTTTACTTAAATATGCAGTAAACAAGAAAAGATTCCCCTATGTATGGGACTGTAAATGCCACTGAACACTGTGTTATGTATAAAATATCTTTATTTTTACAAAATACATACAATGATAACATAAATCAATAACATCACAGGGCATAAAAATATGCATGCATATGACAGACCAATTACCGAACACAATAGGGGCGCTTAGGAGTACAAGGTGATCGTGGAACCGGAACCGACCCTACGCGTTTCGGGCAAAAGAGCCCTTCTTCAGGGGTCACCCAAAGCTCCAGATACAGTACCTAGTATATCTAAAACAAGGAAGAAATGTTTTAAGTGTGGTATAACAAGGTTAGTCCGTATATATATATATAAGTAAGTAGACAATATGTTTACTATTTTAAGTTTCATAATATATACTCAATGTTCATGGACCTACCCTTAGCGTCTATCCCTATGGGTTGGATTGGTCTGTCAGCTAAAAGATGGTATTGCTACCATTAGGAGGAATGCCCAAATTCCCACAGGCCCGTTCCGGGGCTGCGAAGTCCGTGAGAGTATAGAAAGGAGTAGTAGCATCCGCCCAGAGGAACCAGGGAGGCACCACGATGACCGGCAGAAGAAATTGGCTCAGTATAAACTACTCCCGTAAGGGGGAGAGGGATATATCCATGTAACAACCTAGTACACAGAAAATGAAGTAGCAAGAATAGTAAAAAGTAGATTAGCTGATGGTAGGGATATACAACAAATTCGTCACTGTACGCTTAAAGTGACAAGAGGCAAATATTTACCTGTATTACACAGGAAGGATGAGACCGCAGAGGGTCCAGAATAGTACAAGTAGTAATAATCTTGTATAGGTAAGATCAAGGTGTATGTGTATCTGTAAATGTAGATGGTATACCAGTAAGTGAGTAACAAATAATATTAAACCATCTTAAGTAAAGAGTAGTGACTTAGATAGTTTTATAATTCGGAACCAACGCCCAAAGAGGAAGAGAACACCATAGGGTTGTGAGAAATGTGGAAGTATATAAGGTGAGTGTCAAAGAAAATAAGGACAAGAGAAAGGGTAGTACTCCTTTAGCCCCAGAATATGCGTCTATTTATTTATTTCGTCATGGCTTCTGATAAAGCAGTAACAATAGCCGCTCGTAATGACGTTTATCCCAAAAGAGGGGGAAAAGAACACTTTGGGCATATATATAAGCATCAAAGACAGATTTATGGCGGTGTATATATATGCATACTTATCTTAGGTAAAGGGTGCCATTTATAAGTCCGAATATACAGCCATAAGCCTCTATGTGAGGGCATTGAGGTATAATTGGGGATTATGCAAAAACGCATGCAAAAAAGAGCAGTGTACAGACCCATACAGATGGCAAAAAAGCAAAAAGTAAGTGTGCCAATGAAACATGCAGAGAGGGTCCCCATATGGGGGGAAAGAGGGTGCCCGTAGAAAACAGAATAAAAATATAGATATAAAAAGGAAAGGTGAAAGATGTGCCATTATATTCAATGGTGTCGACCAATCTGGTGAGAAAATAAGCTTACCTGTCTCCTATCTCGCTATGGGCTTGGCATCCTCTGCAGAGGAACGCCAGCCCGGACTGTTGATAAAGGGTGAAACAGACGCCAGCGCATGCGCACTAGAGGCATGCGGCGTCATCACGATAATGTAGGAGCCAATCCGATCATCTGCCCGTGTAGCGCAGACCACGCCCATCCCGGAAGGAGAGGCCGTGTCTGCGCTCCACGGGCACCGACGCGGGAAACCAACAGTTCCGGAGGGACGCTGGTATGAATGGGGAGAAAAAACCTCGAGGGCTCCCCCTACCCGCGCCGGGGGGACCTACAGCTGGCGCTGGGATGGTGCATAGAAAAGTCAGCCGAAAGCTGGCAAAGGAGAGAAAGTAGGAAAGGGGGTAAGGAGGAAGAGAGGGAAAAAGAAAGGAAAATGAGAAAGGAAGAAAAGGAAGAAATGAGCAGCAGAGAATGATCAGGGAGATTAAGGACGTGCCGTACAAGGCAAATCAGACAGAGTTTTGTATCTGACAAAAAGTTAATAAAAGATTGGATCACAATCCCTAATAGAGTAGGGATATTTAGTCATGTATTGCGGGGGTCTGACTATATTGTCAACTTTGAAGCCGATCATTGTGGAGAGTTCAAATCGAAATTGGAGGGGGAACCACAAATATGGATCGATATCAGTCTGCCATTTGCATGTAACAGATGGTGTAACAAATATATCTATACAGATTATAATGATATCGCATTTACACTGGTGTAGCTCCCAGAGGTATAACCGGAAACAGATATCCAATCTTGTACAAAACATATCCCCATGTATGATCTACATACAATCATTAACTTCACATTTAAATGTAACGCAATGTCACAAGGAAGAACACACACAAATGTAGTACAGTGTCACAAGAAAGGACCGTAACTATAGGTACCCTAGTATTGTAGTATTGATTGTAAGGTATAGTAAAAATATCTCCATATCTCTCATAATCCCATATGGAGCAGTCCAGGTATCCTAATATCCCCATATATATATATGTATATCTACACATGCATGTATAGTATGCAACATGGGTAATGTCATGTTCACCAATACCAAATGCTTGATAAGATAAGGCCATAATTGGAGTATATCAAGGATTTTTTTCTCCCCTCATATGTAGACTCTGTAGGAGGCATGTCCATGTGAACAGATTGGGTGTAGGTAAATAAGAATTAAAAGATTTAAAGATTATATATTTGTATCCCAAATCAATGAAAGAAGGGACACTTCATATCAAGGGGAATTGGAGTTACTACTTTTCCCATCCACCTGAAGCAAAACCCTCCAGGAATGGTCGAAAACTGACGACATCATTCAAACCCGGGGCTGTGGTGGCATTGAGATCTATAATCCACCGGGTTTCCCGCTGTAGAAGGGTCTTATTCCAGTCCCCCCCACGGGGGCTGGGATGGACCCTATCTAGGGCGAGGAATTTGGGTACTGGAGGGATTCCCATGTGCATGTCTCGTACATGTCTACCAAGTGGTAGATCTGGGTCTCGTTTTTGCATGCTCAATACATGACGATAAATCCGTTTGTGAAATGGTAGTTGGGTCTTCCCCACATAGTAGGAACCACAAGGACAAGAAAGTAGATAGACCACCCCAGCTGTTTTGCAATTCACAAAGTGGTGTGCTTTGAATATTTTGCCATTGGGGAGACGAATATTTTTTTCTCTATTTATGTATTGGCAATAATTGCAACCCCCACAAGTGAAGGTCCCAAACCTTTTGCATGGGTCTTTACGATACTTATCAACAAATTCACTGCGTGTTAGATAATCTTTTAACGCTTTTGTCCTGCGGTACGTAATGGACGGTTTTTTGGTGATATGTGGGCCAATGTGTGGGTCACAACTCAGCATGTGCCAGTATTTTTCAATTGCCTTCACCACCTGTCCATGTTGTTCAGAATATTGCATTATGATGCGAGGAGAATCCGCATCAGGCCCTCCTGATTTGGTTTTTTTATTTTTAAATAATAGTTCTTGTCGAGTAAATGAATTAGCTCGATTGAACGCTTTCCTGAGGCAGGTTTTGGAGTAGCCTCTTTTAGATAGACGTTTCCTTAGGTTATTGGCCTCGATTCTAAATTTGATGTCATTTGAGCAATTTCTGCGTATCCGAAGATATTGACTAAAAGGTATGGATCTGACAAGTGGTGTGGGATGAGAGCTGGTTGCATACAGGATAGTGTTCGCGGATGTGGGTTTACGGTATAGGGTGGTTTGTAAATTACCCAGAATGTCTTTCTCGATTGTAATGTCGAGAAAGTTGATGGAATTTGAGTCATAGCTCATGGTAAACTTTAAATTGAAGTCATTTACATTCATCAGAGCAATACCCTCAACAAGCTCGTCCACGGAGCCGTTCCAAATGACCAAAACATCGTCAATGTAGCGGTACCAAGTCAAAATATGACTTGTCCAGCTTGTAGGTGAATCATCTGAAAGTAATTGACGCTCCCACTCCCCCAGGTACAGGTTGGCATACGATGGGGCACATGAAGTCCCCATCGCTACCCCCTGCACCTGGAGGTAGTGGGAGCCATCAAATGAAAAAAT